>NW_008356240.1:470951-501012 GCF_000622305.1 Nannospalax galili
TATTATGAAAGACAGAAAGATATATTTAAACAAGAAAAATAATAATAATTGAATAATCTCCACTCATAGGGTTCCTTTCCTTCTCCCTTGACAGGATGCCCAAATAAATACACTGACAGTAATTACATAAAAAAAAAAAAAAAGACAGACAGACAGGGATGGGGGAAGAACATGTTAAAAGGCCAGATCCAAGAAAATTGGCACTAAAAGATGCCCTGTCTGGTCTCCAAGAAGAGCTACGAGGGCCAATGGGAAGGACTTGGCATTGAGGAGCAGGTAGGTACGGCTCACTTGCATAACACTGAACACTGAGTAAAGGGTGTTAACTGCTGTGCTGCTTTCATGACTCTGGGTCACAAAGGAAACACTTCATTTGCATTCCTGGTATACCTTGTATAAGGCAGGAAATGTGTACAGTGTTGGAAAAGCAATCACATAAAACACCAGGATAGCATGCTTTATTTGAGAACTTAAAGGTACCCCTTGGTGCTTGCCTGGAAGTCGGCAGCCTGTTGACTTGTTTTCCTGGATGAATGGACCTGAACTCATGCAAAAGAGAGAAAGATTGTTTTAACATTGTACTGAGAATTTCTAGGGCTCTTTTCTTTTTTCTTTTTCTTTTCTTCCTCTTTTGAGACAGCATTTCACTATGTAGCCCAGGCTGGCCACAAACTTGTCACCTTCCTGCCTCAGCCTCTCAAGTGCCGCCATACCAGGCTCCTTGGGAATATTTTAACCTGAGTATTTTCATGACCTGTAATCAGCATGGCCCGTGAGGTGGGCATTATTAACCCTTTTTTTTTTTTTTTTTTTAACAGATGAAGAGACTTCAAGAGATGAATTGCCCAGCCTGGCAGGGTGGAATTCATCCCGAAGCCTGTGCCCCCAGCCAATATACAATAGCCACCATGGTGGGATTAACCTCCATTCGGGGTCCAATTTCTTCCATTGGGGTCACTGGATGGGGAGGGAGGTGGTACATGCAGAAGAAGAAACTGAAGGAGTTGGGAAAATCTCTGTCCACACACTGAGGTGGAGGAGAGCTGGACCAAGGCAACGGGAGAGATGAATAGGCACTGGGCACAGAGAGGACTTAACACTAGTCTTGCCAAAGAAATTGGCACCTCAATCCCAAGGGACATATAGAAGCTTCCTCCCTCTGATTCTTGTGCAGAAATCTTACCTTCCATCCATCCTGGTTTCCTCCTGGGATGGTTACCCGGGGACAAAGATGTACCTCTATGATATAACTTCAGAGAAGGCTCAAGCTTCACCGTGGACGGTAAGACAGCCACTGGGCCTTAACACTAAAGGCAGCAGCTGCTGGTTTTTCACACATTCCCTGTTGGAACATGCAAAGCATGTTGTGTATGGTTTGACTAGAGCAGGAACTCCATGACCAACAAGTAGATTTTCCATTTTATGTATTTTCCTGAAGCAACTGAACCACTTTGCTTTTTGTAGGCAGATGGGCCTTTAAAATCTGCAGGAGAAGGAAGATTAGCTAGAAAAGACCTCAAGGGGTGAGAGAAGCCTGTATGGTTGACCTGTCAAAGTAGAGTTTACAACAGGATGCAGTGTCCCATGTTTCCACCATGACATCAGTGTTCCATGGATGTGAAGCTTAAAATAGTGGCGCAGTTGTAACACACTGTGAATGCAGTGTAGAATTTGAAATTATTATCCTAGTGATGATCTAGCCAAGGAAAGAAGACTCAAGTGTTAAGAGTCTAAAGCTGGAGCTGGAGAGATTGATGGCCTAGCAGTTAAGATAGGCACCCATGATGGGTAGCTCACAACCGTCTGTAACTCCAGCTCCGGGGTATCTGACACCCCTTCTAGACTCCAATGGCACCTGCACTCACACATGTATAACCCCCCACATATACATAATTAAAAATAAAGTAAATATTTTTTTAGAAGGGAGTCTAAACCCATGTGAGACCACTTTTTTTTTTCTGCAGTATATTTGCACAGCAAAAAGGGATTTTTTTTTTTTTCCCGTGTTTTTCTGCTATTGGATGTTTGTAGTTGGGGAGCGTGGCCAGCAAAAGATCAGCTATACACCAGTCACTCTCAGAGGTGCCAGAAGAACAGGGCAGCCCAAGGCTCTAGCTTTCCAGGGAGCAGAGGAAAAGACAAAAAGCCCTTCTGATGTTTGTCTCTGGCAGAATTCTCACATGAGTTAGCAAACAGTGAGCAAAGACAGAGTCAGACTTAGCTCAAAGAGCTACCTCTGGTCTGACCCCTGAGGCCCTCCACACCCGACCCGGCAGCAAGGAAGACCAGACAATCAGCAGCGAACAGAAAACATTTCCAAGAATTGATGGAAAATAAGTTCCTGATACTCCATGGCAAGAACTTCCTTAAAATTCCCCTGAAGAGGAACCCATTTGGAGCTGGGTCACATCACAGAGGCGGAATCATGAATAGGTAAAACGGGCATGGACTGTGTCAAAGAAAGACCAAAGTACTAAAAGGAAGTATGGGGTGCTGTGGATGTAACACAGGTGGTAGAGTACTTATCTAGCATCCATGAATCTCTAGGTTCTATCCCCAGCACTGCATAAACCAGCTGTGGTGGCCCATACCTAGAATCCAGCACTCAGCTGGTAGAGAGAGACAGGAGGATCAGGAGTTCAAGGTCATCTTCAGCTACACCGTGAGTTCGAGGCCAGTGGTCTCAAAAAAAATTTTTTTTAATTAAAATTAAGAGGGGGTATGTGAGAATGTGTTTGTAACCTTGGGATAGAAATAGGGAAGGTCTTGAGCAGGAAAAATCACGAGGGAAAATGGGAAAGAGTGATAAATCTGTCTTCATCAAAATGTGAAACTGTTGATTCAAAACCACAAATAGCTACAGACTGAGATCAAGACAGGCAAGAGTAGAAGACATTTGTGATATACTGTGTGTGTGCATGCACACATGTGTGTGGATTTTATGCATATGTGCATATATACACATTTATTCACATATATAAGTACACACATAGATTCTTGGAGGCACATCTGTAATTCCAACCCTTGGCAAACTGAGGCAGGAGGATTGCTGGCTAGAGAGCAGCCTGGGCTACCTAGCAAGACCCTGTCTCAAAACAAACCCAAAATTCTAGGTTATTATCCAGGCCTCCTCAAGAACCCTACTAATCAGCAAGATAAACAAAACAAAATGAAGACCAAGAGTAATAATCAAATAGAAAAATGGATAAAGGAGATGGCCAGTCAATTCTTAGAAAATGTCAGTGTAGAGTAAAGGGTTCCAGAGGGTCTCTTCCTTTATCTTAGTTGTACAAACTGTTTCCAGTAAGTGCTTATGATTTGTTGACTATGTAACAATAAAGAAACCATTACCTTCAGATTAAACTTCAGCAACATGATGTTTTAGTCTCCCAGGCAGGGCTCTCTCAGCCTGCAATACAGGAGCCCTTTCCTGTGAAGCTGAGCAGTCACAGAACTGTCAATAGTCAGAAGAGAGAAAGTGGTGGGGGACAGAGAGTACCTGGCCACGACAGGGAGTCAGCAGAGGCTCCAAGACTCTTTACAGTCTTGACCCAGCCCCACATGCTGGGGACTCAGCACGGTGTGGATGGAGGATGGGACACGCAGTAAAAGAACTCCCATTTGAGTCTAGGTAGTGTGCAGCCCCTTCCCCAAGTGCCTAGGACATGGAAGGATGGATCCGCAGTATCTGCCTCATACGAATAGGTCAGTCGTAAAGGACTAGGGATCATTTTACTGTACACTCTAATATACATTTCAATAATAGATGGTAAGATGGTGAAATTCTATTTGGAAAGAGTCTAGACTCAAATGAGGGACTCTACTTGTAGACCCAGAAATCATCACCATCAACTTTGTTTCATCTTCTTTCTCCTTCCTTTGTCCCTCCCTCTCTCCCACCTCCCTCCCTTCTTCCCTCCTTCCCTTCCTTCCTTCCTCCCTCATCTGCATGTGTTTATCCCTTTAAAAACATACCTTTACCCAGCATTCCTTCCCTGCACATTGGTTTCCCAAGACAAAGGCTACCTGGCCCTGACCTCAGTATGCCTTAGGGCGCAGGTCATGGCAGGTCTCTGTCAGTCCCTGGTAAACACAGTGGTGTCCCTGGAAAAGGCATACTGAGCTTCCCCAGTGACTCAGGGATGCTGTTCTGGAGTCACATGGTGTGGGCCTGTGGTCTAGATTTATACCAGCTGAAAGCAAACTCCCATCCCTTCCTGTCATGGTTTTCCTCGACGCTCATTCCTTCCTGGGAAGGAAGCACTGGTTGAGCCCCTGCTGGGTGTTGGAACCACACTAGGAAGTCCCTCAGGTGTTACTTCATTTAGACTGGATGTGCCTTCTGGAAGAGCGTGCCCTTTCATCACTGAAAATCAAAATAAATATGACACTTCCATGACAGATACACAGCACCCAGCCTTGGCTCAGGCATGTTTATGACATTGGGAACAGTAGGCTAGACCCAGTAACAGAGCTGGGATGATAGGAAATTACTCCACTTCTCAGAAGAGTGCATGCTTCCCACCCACACGTGTAACAAGTGCTGTTATTCTTTTGTAAAATATCTGTAGAATACATTAACCTGTCTACTTTTACGATGGGTTAGATCTTGCCTGAGCAGCAGGCTTATGGCACGAGAAGATCTACAAGCTGGAATTCCATTCTGGCTCCCACCTCACCCTAGCCCGCCTCCTAATGCTGTACCTTGAAATCTCCCCAGCACGCTCTCAGCAGGGAAGTGAGCATGTGTTATAACAGTGCACGCTCTGCTCCGTGGAGACCTTTTATGAAGGAGCCCAAGTGATACATGGGAACCATGGAAAGACAGTCCCAGGATCCCCATGTCTTGTGGGACATGCAAGCAAGGTCCAGCATGGGCTCTTTAGTTGGTGAGTCTCTTCCTTAAGGGTAGTCAGTCTGTCATTAGCTTTAAGAGTCACTAGGAGTAAGCATATTATTTCTTTGGAAAGAAATAAAATTAAGAATCATCTTCAGAATCCAGCATAGGCCTCTTCAAATCCCTAAAATGTAGAAACACGTGTACCACAGTATTACCTTCCCTGTCCTCACTTAGAGGAAGTTGGTTTCCTGGACACTGTCTTACAGTAACACTTGGTACCTTTACAGGTGCCTCACTGGGTCTCTGGAACATAGTGATATGTTCTAGTGATGTAGACTAGGAAGGAGCAGCTTTGATGGAACTTCTTCTCTGAACCTCAGTCCCTTCACTCTCCACTCTGGAGGGTGTCTACCTTTCTTTCTTTCCGGAGGTCACAGAATTCAGATCCTGTACCATCATGCCTTCTCTGAGCTGTCCACACACTCTGGGCTATCTCTGTCCTTGATCCCTGGAGCACCTTCTCTCTGGATCTGAGATTTCTCACTTGGTAGCAATGCTGATACTATCAAAACCCATCATCAAAGTCACCTCATCTACCCAAAGCCTCTAAATTCGTGCGCTCCCTCTCGCTCATCTCCACCCCTCCAGGTCATCCTCAGAGGCACCCCTTGTAAGCACAACATGTGTAGATGGGGGTATACAAAGGATGAATGTCAGGGAGCAGGGTAAGACAAGAGATGAGAGCCAAGGATAAAAGTTCCAAGTGCATGGGCATACACAGAAGGAAGGTTCAGGAAGGAACTGGGACACACTATCATCTAACCAGCTAAAAGGAGCACAATTCTGAGCGGTGGGGAGACAGCCAGCCCCATGGACAATGCACTTGGAAAAGTCAGTGCGTTCAAGCTCTATTCAGAGCACTATCAAGAGAAAGGGTGGAAAAGGAAAGAAGGAAAAAGTAGCTCACGGGTGGCATTGAAGGCTGAGCAAGGCCTTAGTCCTTCCCTGCTAGGCAGTAGTACCACCAAGCAAGAATTTCTTCGGCTTGTAATTTGGGATTCTTCTTCTTCCATTAAAAAAAAAATAGCATAATTTGTTTGTTGGTTTTGCTCCTGTGAGACAGGATCTCACATTGCTTGAGCTAGTCTTGAACTCCCTATGTAGGCAGGATGACCTTGAACTTCTGGTCCTCCTGCCTCCATGTTCTGAGTGCTAGAACTACAAGCCTGCACCATCACAGTCACTTTACCCAGTGCTAGGGATCAAATCCAGGATTTCTTGCATACTAGGCAAGCACTCTACCAACTAAGCCACATCTCCAGCCCTGTGTACGTCACCCTTCTTTTCCAGGCTTTAATCACCTCTGGCCTTTTCATCAAAGCTCAGTTTCTCGCCCCCTCCAATATTCTAGGTGGCTTCTCTTGGCTTCTGGGCAGCTATTCCAATCCTGCTGTAGCCGAAGTTGAGGGTCAGGGTGGGGGGCATCCATGCTTCAGAGATGTCTCCTCTTTAGGGTGTCAGCCCATCTGAGCTCAGGACTTCAGTGTGTGATCAGATCCTCCCAGGAGGACAGGCTGAGAACCCACTGCCTGGAAGGCTGGGAAGCCCTACCTAGCCTGTGCCTCATAGACACAGCAACTTGGCTTTCCACTACATCGGTCCCCCCATGCACCTCCTAACCCTAACATCTAACCCCTTGGTGCCAACCATAAAATCCCATTCTACTTTTATTTCAGACTCTGCTTGAATTTTATCCCATGTTCGTGTTCCCTCAAGGAATAAGTTCCCTCCTGTTCAACCAGGATGGCCAGAATTGAGAAATCACCCCGCCCCTGAACAGGGGCACCGGTGTTTGGTAACCACTGTCTGTGCTCCTTGTCTGGCTTTCTGTTTGGGAGTCTCTTGGGTGATGTGCTGCCAGATAAGGGTTGTAATGAGAGAGGGAGGTCGGTAAAGGGTGATGGGGGTTAAGTCCAGTGAAAAGGCAAGTGAGAGAGTAAACAGAGAGCTGCTGCAGCCCAAAGTCTAGACAAGGGTGCGCAGTAGGTCTTCAGGGTGACTCAGAACTGCCAAAGAATGCCCCCTATTCATGGGGCCAGGCCTTTGTTTAAATCCAGACCTGTGTTTTAAAAAGCAAAAACCGGCTGAGCAGGTCTGACCACTGCAGAGCCCAGCCGTGAACACTTCCCCCAGGCAGGAACTCAGGTGAATGAAGTCATCGATATTTTCCTATTTTCCAGCCAGTCCTAATCTGTGATTAACTTTTATCTCTGCTGTGAAATAACAGCCTCCCTTGGACTGATAACAATAAGGAAGGCTGAAGGGTGGGAGACATAGCCTTTGGGGAGAGTAGGGTCTGTGCCGGGGCAGGAGGGGCTCCCAGCCCTGGGCCTTGTACTGCAGTGTGTCCCATGTCCTGGCTTCAAGATCAGTTAGCTCAAAGCAAATGGGTACCTTCTTATATACTCCCTCCTTGAATGCTTCCCCCCACACCAAGAAGTCTTGTTAGAACCATCTAGCAACTTTTGAATCCTGCCCCATCCTACCTTATATACAACCCTGCTGGCCTCACCTCAGAACCACTACCCTCCCTCTGTCTTCACCCTTGTAGGAGCCAGACTTCTTTTTCTAGAAGACATGTGGAGCCTTTGACCGCTGCCAACAAAAGTTCCCACAGTGAGAAGGCTGAACCTTGGCACTTTAAGCCCTTGGCAGAGTGATAGAACAGCTGGGGTTCCAAAAACAAGATGAAATGTAACAGGTGAACCACACAGGTGGAACCCAGACCTTTTTTTGGTCTTTACTGTGTCTATTCCCTTTTGATAGACACAAACTTAGCAGAGAGGCTATTTTGAGTCTTTATTTTTTGTGTGTATGAGTATATTGCCTGCACATATGTAAGTGCACCTTTGTCGTACAATACCCATGGAGGTCAGAAGAGGGTATCGGGTCCCCTGGAACTGGAGTTAGGGATGGTTGTTAGCTACCATGCAGGTGCTGGGAATTGAACCTAGGTCTTCTACAAAAGCAGCCAGTGCTCTTAACCACTGAGCCACTTCTCCAGCCCCTTCTTTGAGTCTTTACTGTAACAATACAGCAACCCAGAAGGCAAGGTGTGCCCTTTGGCACATGGCTTCTCTTTTGAGGGGGCAGTAGGGAGTGGTGGGGTCCACAGCCAGGATTTTAAAAAAGCCAGCTGGCTGCCCAGGGTGCATAGTTTAAGGAAGCACTCACTCTCGGGGCCCTACAAGGATAGAGCTGGCACCAAATGTGAGTGTCTCCTTAAATTTTGCTTCTTGGGCTTCGCTTTTCTGGCTCTGTGAAGATAGATAAATGGCTTATGTCCCAGCTCAGGGACAGTCACTAATTGGTGTCACCTAATTGTTGCCAAAAGGCAACACTGGGGCTCCACCAATGTGAGGGACTTTCAAACATTCTATGGGTCCTCTGATCACACCTGACACCACGTGGCAAGGGAGCTGAACCTCCTTTCATGGCAGAAGGAACATCTTTTGTCAGGGGTCTGGGCTTAGCCCCCTGTGTGATCCCAGAGAAGAGATCCCAGGCAGAGAATAGGTACTCAGCAACAAAATAGACCATAACTGGTCTTGAGTTAAGACTTAAGAAATAGCCATTAAGTGCCAGCCGTGCAACTGGCTGCAGGGCACCCACCACTTTGGGACAGGGGCCTCCCTGGTATGCCGGGCATGGTCCCCACACACTCTGGATCATGCACTTTCTTGCTGTTACTTGTCAGTTACAGAGATGAACAGCAGGAAGGAAGAACAAATAACTTAAAAGCAAAACATAATCGGTTGCGCTTCCTTGGTGCCTGTGTATGTCTATAAAGTCATCGGGCTGATTTCAATGGTATTGTTTATCACCTCTACTAATTAGCATGATGTAAATTTCCATGCTTTCTCCTCAAAAATAATACAATTTTTAAAAATCTGTTGATTTGTGTGTGTGTGTATCACACAGAACATCCCAAACCATCTTATTCAACTATACACCCACTTCCCAGATGGCACCCTCCCATAGCCTCCCTCCCCCCACTAGAGCCCTTATACTCTGATATCCCTGCTACTGTCTTCTGTGTTGTCAGCACCCCCAGCCATTCCCCACTACTTGTCCTTATGGTGAATCTAGTCAGCCTATCTAGAGGTCTTTGTTTTAGGAGGGTCAGCTGTTCCTCACCTAGCAGTAATCAGTTGTCAATATTCCTTTAGATAAGATTGGGGTCTGTTGTTCATTTTCCCAGTTCTATGCTGGGTTACTATCTGGGAGTCCCTTTGGCCACCCTGGCCAACAACTCAAAAGAAGGTATCACCTGTCTGGCATTATTGCTTGTTAAGTAGCCTTTAGCTATGCATATGGACTCTTAAGAAATTATATTGGCCACTTTAATCTTTGGTTATACTTTCCTTTTGAGTGTTTAAGGATACAGTTGGTCCAGATAAACCAATTTATTTTTACTCTTAAGGCCATTTGAGGATCTGTTCCTCAGGGGTCACATGGGCTTGGGATGAACCCCTGGCTCCTTTCTTTTACCAGTTCCACCTATGTGAAGATAAGTCAAAGGTTCTGCTTGACCATGGTTGGCTTTTCTTGGAAGCATGGAGGAGATCTTTTAGATGTGTTTCTGTATGCAGTTTGCAAGTATTTTGTTGAGAATTTTTGCATCTATGTTCATTAAGGATATGGGTCTATAGTTTTCTTTTTTGGTTGTGTCTTTACCCAAAGGTTTGGGTAGTAGACTGATGCTGGCTTCATAGAAGGAATTTGGGAGTTCTCCCCCTATTTGTATTGTTTTGAATAATTAAGATAGTATTGGTTGGAAGTCTTCTTTAAATGTCTGGTAGAATTCTGCTGTAAATCCATCTGGGCCTGGGCTTTTTTTTATTTGGGATGCTTTGTATTACTGTTTCAATTTCCTTATTTGTTATAGGTCTGTTTACACTGTTGATCTCTTCTTGGTTTAACTTTGGTGGTTCCCATGATTTCAGATATCCATCCATTTCTTTTAGATTTTCAGATTTAGTAGTGTATAAGTCTTTTAAATATTCCCTTATAATGGTCTGGATCTTTTGGGTGTCTGTTGTGATATTTCCCCATTCATCTCTGATTTTGTTGATTTGGATTTGTTCTTTGTTTTGGTTAACTAGGCTAAGGGTCTGTCTATCTTGTTCAGCTTTTCAAAGAACCAGCTCTTAGATTCATTGATTTCTTTGTTTCTATTTCATTAATTTCTGCTCTGAGTTTTGTTATTTCTTCTTATCTACTAGGTTTGGGGTTGGTTTGTTTTTACTTTCTCTTGCCTTTCCAGAGTCATCAGTTGCCCTATTAAGTCACTTACTTGTGCTTTTTAAGATTTTTTAATGTAGGCACTTATAGCTATAAACTTTCCTCTTAGGACTGCTTTTAAAATGTCCCAGAGGTTTTTTTATGTTGTATTGTCCTTTTTGTTTAATTCCAGGAAATCTTTTATTTCTTTCTTAATTTCTCCTGTGACCCACTCATTGTTTAGGAGTATATTGTTCAATCGCCACAAGTTCGAGTAGTGCCTAGGGCTTTGTCCAGCATTGATTTTGAGCTTTATTACATTGTGGTCCAATAGAATGCATAGAATTATTTCAATTTTTTTTTTGTATTTGTTGAGGTTTGTTTTGTGGCCTAGTATGTGGTCAGTTTCTGAAAAAGTTCCATGGGGTGCTGAGTAGAAAATGTATTCTTTGGTGCTTGGGTGGAATATTTGAAAGAAGTCTGTTAGGTCCATTTCATGTATAGTATCATTTAATTCAGACGTCTCTCTGTCTATTCTTTGTCCAGTTGACCTGTCTAATGGAGACAGTGAAGTATTGAAGTCCCCTGCTACTAATGAGTTGGGATTAATCTGAGTCTTAAAGTTCTGTAGTATTGTTTTTATGAAGTTAAGTGCTCAAGAGTTTGGTGAATATATGTTCATGATTGTAATATCTTCTTGATTTGTTGTTCCTTTGATCAGAATGAAGTGGCCCTCTTTATCTCTTCTGATTAGTTTTAGTTTAAAGTCAGTTTTGTCAGATATTAGAATTGCTACAGTTTCTCGCAGATAGCAAAGAGATGGATTTTGTTTCTTAATCCATTCACTAGCCTGTGTCTTTTGACTGGGGAGTTCAGTCCATTGATATTTAAGGTTATTATTGAAAGCTGTGTATTAGTTGCCGTCATTTTGATTGCTGTTTGTGCTCTCTGTCTAATTTTGTGTTTCCTTGATTACACCTTTATTTATTTTCTTTCATTGCCCCCAGGGTATAGTTGTTTCTCTCTCTGCTCTCTGTATTGCTTCAAGTATTCTTTGAAGGGCAGGTTTTGTGGACATGTATTCTTTCAGCCTATTTGTGTTGTGGAAGATTTTTCTTTCCCTCTCAACTATAATAGACATTTTTGCTGAGTAAAGTATTCTGAGCTGACATCTATTGTCATGTGGAAGTGGAAATATGTTGGTCCAGGCTCTTCTGGCTTTCATAGTTTGCATTGATAAGTCAGCTGTAATTCTGGTGGGCTTTCCTTTGTGTGTGACTTGATGTTTTTCTTTTGCTGCTAGCATTATCTCTTTGTTCTGTAAATTTAGTGTTTTTATTATGATATGTTGTGGGGAGTTTAGTTTCTTTTCTGATCCTGTCTTTTTGGTGTTCTATGTACTTCCTGTATTTGTATAGGGATGTCTTTCCTTAATTTCAGGAAATTCTCTTCTACAATCCTGTTTTAAAATCTGGTCACCATCATTAATGTGAAATTCTTCTCCTTCCTCTTTTCCTACAACCTGTAGATTTGGTCTTTTCATGGTGTCCCATGTCTCTTGCATATTCCGTTCCTGTGTTTTTAAAAATTTTTTATAATCTTTGCTTGAGTGGTCCAATTCTTCAACTCTATCCTCCAGTGTTGATATTCTGTGTTCCATTTCATTCATTCTAGAGGTGAGGCTTTTCCATGTTGTTTCAAGTTGGCTTATTGAGTTTTGCACTTCCTTCATTTCTGTCTGAGTTTTCTTCATTGTTTCTATCTCTTTTGTGAGTTCATTCAGAAGTTTATCCCCATCTTCTTTTAGCTCTTTGTCTGTTCATGTGTTCTTTAAATCCATTGAATTCCTTGATCATGTTTATGATTATTCTTTTAAATTCAATGTCCTGGGTTATCTCTAGGGGGTTCTTCTCATAGAACTTTTCTACAGGATTGGTGGAGTTTGGTGGGGACATAGTGTTTTTTTTAGCTTTCCATTTTATTATTCTTTCGTTGTGGTTTTGGTATGTGAATTTCTTTTGTTGTTTATGATTCTGATATGTTCTGTTTGTATTATCGGGGTGCTGAGATCCTTTCTTTATTGCTTATGTAAAGCTGGTTGGTACAGGGTTCAGGTTTTCTCAGGTTTAATTTGGAGGGAACTGATGGCTTCATATTAATTATTCAGGGGTACCCACAGAAGCCCAATTCAGGTTCCAGTCAGGTACACTCAAGCTTCCTTCACCATGTGGAGGCAGAGTGCAGGTGCTCTCAGGTAGTCCCCTGCATTCTCAGCCCCTATGCCAGAGGGAGACCACAAGGAGGCCAGAATTCTGCACTCTCCAGTGGTCTGCTGAAATCAGAGCCACTACACCAATGGAGGTTGAAACCCACACTCTCAGGCTGCCTGCTAGGATCTCAGTCTGAGCCTATCAAAGCCAGATCTGCCCTGGGGCATTGAGAGGGGCCTCATGAAATCCCAGGTAGGGGGGATGGGTATGTTGCAATTAGGGGAAGCTCACCATCATGTGGAGGCAGGATCAGGGGGCTCTCAGGCAGTCCCCTGCATCCTCACACCCTCTGCCAGAGGGAGGCCAGAGGGAGGCCAGAACTTGACACTCTCTGGCAGTCTGCTGAGATCAGAGCCAGAAATTATTTTTCCTAAACTGGGTATAAAAGGACAAACCTTGATGCAAAAATTAATAGACTATTTAGGATAATAAAGTTTATAGGAAACATTTTAAAGACATCCATAAAAATGTCAAACATCAAGTCATAAACATGTAATCATAGAGCTGACAGAAGGTCAGAATCCAGGATCTAAGAACACCTGTAAATCAGTGAGAAAAAAAGTGACTTAGTGAGAAAAAAAATTAACAAAGGACATGGAGAACAGGCAAGAAATAACAAAGGAGCCTTTAACCCAATGGGCAGCCGCTTAGTAGCCAGGAATATATATACAAACATATATATATATATATATATACACACACTCACTCAGAGAGACGGAAGTTCTGCTGGGTGCCAATGCGTTCTCCAAAGTTCACAAGTTGAACACTTAATTCTTGAGTTCATATGTTAGGAGCGTTTGGAGAAGAAGACTTTCAGAGGTGATCAGGATTAGATGGTACTCATGATGACATCAGGGGCTTTATACAAAAGGAAGAGAAACCTCAGCCAGCATGACTTGTTCTGTTTTGCCACATGGTGCCTTCCCCATGTTATGATGCAGAACGAGGCCCTCACCAAATGCCAACACCATGCTCAAGACACCCCAACTTCCAATTTCCAGTCTTCCTAAATTACCCTGTCTCTTGTACTTTGTTATAGCAACAAAAAACAGAATAAGATAACATCTGCACTCATCAGGGTTCTCCAGAGAAACCAGGGCAATTGGATGTACACATACATAGTTGATTTCTGTGATTATGGAAGCTGACAAGTCTAGACTTCTTAAGGGAGGTCAACAGGCTGCAGGGAAGAATGCAGTGCTGCAGTTCAAACAGGAAGCACAACAGGACGGAGACTAAGGGAGAACTGAAAAGCTAGCCTTGCACATAAACTTCAGAAAGCATCTTGCTGGAGGAGTTCTTCTTGCTTGAGGAGCCTACGCTTTTATTCTAGTTAAGCTTTCACCAATTTAAATAGAAATCTTACCCAGAAATATCTCAGACTAGTTGATCCATAAAATTAACCATAAAACGTCTACATGATTGGCCAAAACATTTGTCTACCAATACCAAGTGTTGGCATGAATAACAAGCACTAGAAACTCATCGATGCTGATGGAAGTGTGGACTGAAGCCTTCCCTTTCAAGAGTAGAGCTCCAGACTGGAGAAACAAACACTCACACGTGCACAGATCTTCATTGCACCATTTTTGGTAGCAGCAAGAATGAAAGGATATTTAAACCAAAACATCAACATGAAATAGATAAATTAGTCATGACAACTCTCAACAGAATATTATATAGCAGCTAAATTATAGGAGTTAGAGCAATGTGTATACAGATGAATAAATCCAAAAGCAACAAAACCCACACAGCAGAATAGATTTCTATAAAATTTAAAAATCATAAAGTGATGATATGTACTATTTATGGATGAACCTTAGGACAATCTATAAAACTGTGTTTGAGATTCATACACAGTAAATTCAAGGACATAGCACACCTGGGGAGAGATGGGGAATGAGATCAAAGAGACCTTCAGTATGTTGGTAATGTTTTATATATTATTTTTAAAGCTCTGGGACAAATATGGAAAAATATTAAGATTTGACGAAGCCACAGGGTGTAAGATATTATCTATTCCCCTCTGCACTTGTGTTCACATTTCCCCAGGTGAGTGACAGAGTTTGGTGCATAAATGAGACATTCTAGTGAAGATAATGCAGGAGTTGAGAGTGTGATTCTGTGGAAGATGTAAGGACCACAGCCAAGCAGGGCTGTGGGGCAGAGGACTATGGGGCACTCATTTGCACACTGGTGATAGTCTTCACTAAACAGCAGCGGCATTAGAAGAAACTCAAGATGGCAGGGATGAGCAAGATGCATGGCATGACTACAGTGATCCCCTGGGTAATATACTGGGTGGTGGAGGCTGGGTACCAAGTGCTGCAGACATCCAAAGCTGATGTCCCCTCACTGGGTAAGGGCAAAGATGGGCTCTTCCTGCTCTGTGAAGCTCATCATGGTCAGTGCAGGGGCACCATGAATGGAAAGTTCAGGGGGCCTGGAATTACACATGGGGTAGCAGTATAGTCATACACTGCATAAGGACATTACAGTGAAATGTTGGACTGCATATGTGAAGATGGTCCCAAAACATCATATAGCTTAGTGACCTGTCAGCCAGCTTGGTTGATATGTTTGCACAAAGTTGCAATCAGTGACACATTTCTCAGAACTTATCCCTGTTGTTAAGTGACTTTTGACTGTACTTTTCTCCAGAGAAGAGTTGGCCTTCAGCCACTTAAATGTTACCATGTCCTCCTTTCAGGAGACTTACCTAGAGGAAAAGATTTGAGTCACATACGTGTGAGTTGACCCTCATGACCCCAACCCTGAAAACACAAAGGGGTGTTGTAGAGCTTTCTGCTAAGAATTCATCAGCCTTTGCTTCTCCCAGCAACTTTGTCTTTGACCTCATCTGGTATTTTGAACCTGTTGCTGCAGAGATGGTGACGACCACATGGCAGAGAGGTGGAAAGGGACCTAGAAGGCAGAAGTTGGAAGAAAAGAGAGTTATCAAGTTCTGTCATTTTCTGCACAGCGTTAGTTGTGCTTCGCTTTTATAAAAGGGGTTTGACGGCATGAAATATCAATGTGCTTCTTAGTTGGAATGGGAAGGTCACAAAAGGACAATGATGGTAGGAGGAAATCGACCGAACAAGTCCGTGGTGTCTTGGGGCCTGAAGGAACCAAGCAAGGGAGTCCACTCACGCCATGAGAATGGTGCAGAAACATTTGTCTAAAACTTCTGCCAATGGAACAGTCTTGCAACATTCAGACGTGTTCTTCAATTGTGTTGTTTCTATTCCTTGAATGGGAAGCCAGACACAGCCAACTGTGTCTCCCCTTCTGGTGACATGCCCATTCATCCTTGGGCCTGATCTTTACCCTCTGCTGGGATGGCCTCTATTGGGATGGGGAAATATTAGGAAAAGGGGTCCTGATAACAGCTTGCTGGTAGCTTTTGTTGAAAAGCACACAGACAACAGTGTTCTGTCTGGGTCCTAAGTAGCAAGTCTGGATAAAACAAGCATCTTACTGCACTCAAAAAGAATGATGGGAGGAAGGACAGCGTGGTGAATGAGAGTCTTTTATAAGGCTGGGGACTTGACCCTAGTCTGGCCTCTGTTGTGGTCTAGTCATTGTTGACTAAAATGTAGACATTGGATTAACCAGGAGAGTCCAGTTGATATCCAGACCTTGAGGCCTGTACCTTTACCTCTGTGTTGATTCTGGGAAATTTCTTAAACACCATGAATCTAATCTTAGCATAGAAATCACAGGAATTGCTGGAAGATAAAGCAGTGATATTGTTACTACTCAAAACTTGGTGTTTGTCACATGATGAAAGCCAATTAGCCAAGAGGCTAGGCTGTGACAGGAAAAATACTTTATCATGATGAGCTACTGGGTTGGAAAATGGCCAGACTGTTATCCTAAGGACCTTTTTGATTAACAAACAAGCCTGCAAAAGAGCTTATATAGGAAACTTAAGGCTAGTTGATTGGGTGGAGCCTACAGTAATCATTAGAGCTGCAGGGATTCATTTCTTTGACACATTCTATTGTTATTTGCAGATCACCAGGTGTTCTGAACTCTGTGAACTGAAAGGAAGGAAGGGCACTGGCTAGGAGGACTTTTACCAATGCTTTTTCTTCTCTTTCTCCTACTGGTTGACCTTAATCAGGTGTCGCTTTTCTTTAGAATTTGGAATGGCAGGCAAAGGTAAACAAAGTGAATATTTTTTGAAGGACAAGTGACCCCATTAGGGGGCTTCAGTATTAGTGAATTGCTTTGAGTCTGGGAACACAGAGCTGTCTTTTTTGCTGGTCATGAAAGAGGAGGTCTTCCACTGGCTCTTTCCAACAAGCAAGGAGAGGAAGAGAAAGGATGGGAAGCCAGGGGACAAGACATTTGTAACATAATCATGTGTTCTTTAGGACCAGAGGATTACAGGACTTGCATAGGGAGTGTGCAGAGCGCACGCATGAGACACACTCAGCTCGTGTTTAGGGAGAAGCTACCCCAAGCATCCCTGCAGAAATCCTGATTGGAGAGAATTCTGGAGGACTTCCCGGAGCCAGAGGCTCCGTGGCTTTCTGTACAGTGTGAGTGGAGAGAGGGAGCGCCTCTCTGATCTCCCAAGTCTAACTTTTACTGTATTCCTGGGTTCATCACCATGCCAATCTCTGTAGAAAAAGCTGGTGCTTTCAATGAGTACATCTTATCTCCATGTCCTTATTAGTTCAATTTGTAGGGTGGAATTTATTTCGCAGATAAAATTTCAAGCATATTTCCATCCAAAGATCATTGTTACAACTGTACCTGCTCTGCGTACAGATTCTCTCCGGAGCCAAGCACTGGCCTGGGTCTTCTGCAGGAATGACCTCTCTTCGAGGAATGGCCTGGTCTTCGAGGAATGACCTCTTTCCTAGGAATTACAATCCCATTCTTACAGATGAACCAAATGGGGTTCAGAGAAGTAACACTTTTCTAATCCTAACAGCAAAAAAATGCAAAGCCGGATTTGAGTCACAACTTTCCCTTCACACTCTGCAACAGAAGTGACTGGTTGTGTTAAGTGTTAGACTACCAAGAGCCTTATTTGAATGGAACCATATATTTGCATGAAAATATGAAATGTGTTGTCAAAAATATCCTTTCATATGTCTTTTTTTTTTTTTTTTTTTTTTTTTTTGGTTTTTTTTGAGACAGGGTCCCCTGTAGCCCCAGCTGGCCTGGAACTCACTATGTAGACCAGGATGGCCTTGAACTCACAGAGATCTGCCTGCTCCTGCCTCCCGAGTGCTGGGATTAAAGGTGTGCAACACCATGCCCCCGGCTCATATGTCTTTTAAGTGCTTAATTGAAAGATGAACAAATTAGGGAGCTGGACAGATAGGAATTGAGCCCCAGTGGAGGGGTTGTAAGGGTCTGCCTTGGCTCTAATGAGAATGTGTATGTGGGGTGTGTGTGTGTGTGTGTGTGTGTGTGTGTGTGTGTGTATGTGTGTGTGTGGACCAGAGGTCAACATCGGGCATTTTCTTCTCTGCCTTATTTTTTCAGATGATCCCTCATGGAACCTGGAGCTTGCCAATTTGGCTAGAGTAGATGGCCAGAAAGACCCAGGGACCTCTTCTCTCTACCTCCACAGAGCAGATTATAGGTGCATGCCCACACCTGGCTTTTCACAAGGATGCTGTATATCAGAACCTAGGACCTCATGCTTGCATGGTAAGCACTTTACCAGTCAAGCAATCTCCCAGCCCTGGTGGGAGTTTTTAAAATACAGGGTTCACAGAGCGACCCTTCTCTTTTGCTAAATCTCTGATCCGTCTTTGTTCACCAAGGCGTTAGAGTTTTGTGAGGACTTTACATTTGGCCAAGAACTGGATCACATTTTCGTTTTATTTTAGCTGAGCCACACTTTATTTGATTGTGGTCAGAGAATCCACAATCTGCTTTCTTCTTTGGAAACTTATTTGAAGTTTTCTGTGTGATAATATGGTGAGTCATTCTGTTTTCTCTTTTAAGTATACACACCTTTGTATGGTCATTTAAATATTCATTCATCCATTTATAACACCTTTCCAAACCTCTGCATTTTCATAAAACCTGATCACACTGGTCCTTGTATATTTGTAATGTATTCTATATGGGCTCATGTCTGGAACTGCACAAAGTCACTCACCCAGGTCCTCCTCTGCTAGATGGACTGTTGCTCTCTGCATCTGCAGAGTCCACATCTGAGCATCTAACCAGCTGTGGTTTCAAAATACTTCCTTAAAAACTTGAGTTTGGTCAGGTATGATGGTTCACACTAACAATCCCAGCAGTTACTTGGAAGGCTGAGGTAGGAGGATTGTCACAGGTTGGGGGGTCAACCTAGGCTACGTTGTAAGTTCTAGCCCAGCCTGTGCTACAGTGTTAAGATTCTGTCTCAAAACAAAACAAAACCTTAACCTATATTGAAAAGACTTTTTCCCCCCATCATTATCCCACAAAAAGTATACTGTTACACTGTGTACAGATTGTTTATATTGTACCACGTCTGTGGGTACTCTCGAGATCATCTGAAGCATGTCCTTCTTCTCTGAGAAATTTCTACAAGATCCAGAATCTATTCTTAAAATAGGTACACAAATCAAACACTTGCTGATAACAGATCAAGAACCTTTATTTTATAGCAATTTTGGTTTACATAAAATTTGACCATTTATTAGAGATGAAAGTAAATTTTCATACTAATAAGATATGCTTGTGTATTTTCACATAAAGACTTCGATCTTGGCTGGACCTTTGATTCTACAGGATATAGACTATCTCCAGTGTTTTTCAGAGCTGATCACTATGATTTCATGACTGCTGATGTTGAGAAAACCACTTCACATAACTATGTAGGACAAAATGGCAGAAGAATGTTTCATGCCACCTCAGAACTGTTGGAAATTCTGTCATAATCCAAAGTCAAAATTTATCTAATCATTCCTTATGAAATTCAAGTCAGCAACTGAAATAGCAATTTTTTAAATCAAATACTCTAAAATAATGCAATCTAAAGATATACTAATTTGACACATGCTGGGGAATGGCAGTAGAAAAAAATATTCAAAATCCTTGTTTTCCATTATAAAGCCACTATATTTTATAAGATCCAAAAGCTTTGTATGCATAGGAAAAAACACTGCAGTTCATAACAGACAATAGTCGCACATCTGAGCCAAGGTGTTTCAGGCAGCCTATGTTGGCGCTGTATGCTGTGATAGCATATGTAGTACAAAGTGCACACCTGTGTTCAGAAAGGCAGCAGTGGAGTTGCAGGATGCAGCACAGGTAAGAGTTTCCAGAAGCACCTCAAATTCATTACACATGTCATTTTTTCAATCAACTTTTTGTCTTTGTGCATTCAAATACTTTTTATTGTACCCCAATTTTTCATGACCTAGTTAGCTTTGTCATCTGAGAGGAAAGCCTCCATCAAAGAATTCCCTAGATCAGATTGGGCTGTGGGCATATCTGTGAGGGACTGTCTTGATTATTAACTGATGCGGGGGGCTGCTCACTGTGAGTCACTACATCCCTAGGCAGGTAGTCTTAGGCTTTATAAAAAGCTAGCTAAGCAGAAGCCTGTGAGCAAGCGGTGCTTCTCCATGGTGCTGCTTCAGGTTCCTGCCTTGCTTTCCTACCGTGACTTCCTCAGTGATGACCTGTGACCTGGAAGCACAAGGCAAATAAACACTTTCCTCCTCTAAGTTGCTTTTGGTCAGAATATTTTTTATTATTTATTTTTTATTTTTTAGAAGCAGCATTTCATTACAGCTTTAACATACTCAATAACAATTTCTGGAGCAAAGATACATCTCTTTCAAAAGTGGCTATAAAAGTTTTAGGTTCACAGTTGAATTAATACAGTTATACAATATTGAACTCAGTATAAGCCCTGTAAGACATAAAATTGAATGAGTTTTTAACCTTTAAAAAAGATCTCCATTTCACTTTAAAATATACTGTTTCTTACAGAAAGACTCATTGTTTTTGCTAATAACACTTAGATGTTGGTGCATGCATCTCTAATCTGTATGTATCTGATTATTACTAGTCATGGTTGGTTGCACTCGGATCCTTGGCACCCGTGTATGGATATAAGGTCATCGGGCAGATTTCAGTGGTAATGTTTATAACCTCTACTACGTAACATGACGTAAATTTTTATGCTTCCTCCTCAAATATAACTTTTTTTAAAATTTGTTGATTTTTGTGTATGTATATCACACAGAACAGCGCAAACAATCTTATTCATCTATACAACCACTTCCCAGATGGCACCCTCCCATAGCTCTCCCTCCCACACTAGAGCCCTTATACTCTGTTATCCCTGCTACTGTCTGCTGTGGTGTTGGCACCCCAACTGTTCCCCACTACTTGTCCATCCGGTGAATCTAGTCAACCTATCTTTGTTTTAGGAGGGTCAGCTGTTCCTCATCTAGCAGCAATCAGTTGTCAATATTCCTTTAGATAAGATTGGGGTCTGCTGTTCATTTTTCCAATTTTATGCTGGGTTACTATCTGGGAGTCTCATATTTTAACACAGCAACAGAAAGAAAACTAGGGCACCCCACATTCAGTTATGCAACCCCATAGAGGACTGTAACCCACAGCTTAAGAAGCTATGATCTGAAGAATAGAAAGATATGCACATGTTATATGAAAATATTACACCATTCCATGCAAGGGCCTTGAGCATCTGCAGATTTGGGTATTTTCAGGAGTCCTGGAGTTCATCCCTTATAGATACCAAAGGACAACCATACTTACTGTCTCTTTTACCAGACTATGGTTATACAAATCAAGGACATGGCCGAACCCCATGCCTGATAGATTTCAGGATGAAAGTAGAAGCTGTGCCACCTGCTCTTTCTCTGGTTCTGGTCACTAGAACCAGAAGCTTGTGGACAGATATTGGAGATATACACAGAAGAAAACTGCAAGGTTCAGGGCATCCATGAGTGTTCAAGCCAAAAAGCATCAGTCCACGCCGAAGTATCTTCCAGTTGTCCTTGAAACATTCCAAGACCTTTCTTAGCTTTCCTGCACTTCTATCGTTCCAAACAGACTAATTTTTATCTTTATGAATTAGTGGTGGTTTTATGTGGGGAAAAAAGGTAAGGCTCTGTTTCAGTTTACAGAATGGGTTCCCACACATACTCAGACAGTCTTACTATAAGGTTTCTCTGGGAAGGTGTAGGGGCACTACTTGAAGCAATTCAGCAGCCACATACTAGAGGGTGAAGGTGGGGGATGGTGACCCCAGCCCTCCTAACCCTGCACAGTGCTAGACCATGTGGTAAGTCAATAACTATTTTGTGAGATCAGACACCTGCCCAGCACCCCAGTCTCCTGCCTTATTGCCTGAAGTCTACTTCTCAGCTTCCTCCATAGTAATGAAAAGGAAGCCAGCCCTGACCTGTAGAATAGTCTATTTCCTCGATCCCAAGGCACACAATTGTTCACATTTTAATTATTCTGAAATCAGGATGTGTCCTACAATTAGTTGGTACACTCCATGTGATTTCTTTTTTTCTTTCTTTTTGTCACCCCCCTACAAGCTGTTCCTAAAACAATGGTGTGTCTTACAATTGATGACATCTTAGAATCAAAGAAAATAGTAGTTAAAATCATGGGGTGGCATTTTTGGGTCCACCCATGTCAGACTTCTGGGAGCCACTGTGAAATCGCGTTTTGTTTTGCTCTGAACGCCTTTTAGCACGAACCCAGAGCGCCCGAGTTTTTAGATCTCTGAGGTTCCCTGGCCATGCCAAGAGTACAGGGCACACAAAAGAGCACGTGTGTGGCCAGCCCTACCACTGGCCACTGGCCTTCAAACTTCTCATTCCTGTATTCCTGGAGATAGTTGCCAGTGACGGAGGTAATTTCAGGACACAACCCCCTGCTAGGCGTTAGACTATTCCAGAGGCCAGAGCTGTAGCAAGCCAGACTGGACACATATGGGAATACAATTAAAGCAAAGCCAGCCAAGCTGGAGGGGAAGGGGAAGAAGTCCTGGCTCCAAGAGGAAGCAACACTGTGGGCAGCCTGGTTTGGGGTGCTGACTGTGTCCTGCACAGTTCCATCTCCCAGGGTGCAGTCTTAACACCTGCTCCCTCAGGCTCCCCTCAGACACAGCAAGCCTTGTGTACCAGAAACTGACAAGCATGTGTGACCTGTCCCTCTGTTAAGCCATGAGACGTTAAAGGCTCTGAGAAGTCCTGCAGCAGAGAAACCTTATAAACTGCTGGTTAATGTTTTGAAACATTGCGTCACAAAACCCTTTAATTCTAGTAACAACTTCAACTTACCAGGGAATGGATTTTTCTATAGAGTAGTTGCAGGATGGCAGTCCTGCTTTGTGCAGACCCATCAGGAACTGAGTGGCAATGTCATAGTTCTCCAAGTTGATGATGGAAAGGAGGGAAACAAGGTACAGAAGAAAGGAAACTAAGGGGCAAGAGGAGGTCCCAGAGCAGGTTTGGAAATCCTCAGAGGGAGAATTCTTGCCTGCTGGGCTCCTCTAGGAGGTTGGCTCTGGCTGTCATGGTCTCTCTCTCTCTCTCTTTCTCTCTCTCTCTCTCTCTCTCTCTCTCTCACACACACACACACACACACACACAGAGCAGTGGCTGCCAGTGTTGTTCTGACAGGTGTGCAAGCTTGTAGGGTGTGTTCTTGGCATATGAAGTTGCTTTTGGAAAGATCTTCTCTTGAACAGGAACTCATGTACTCAAAACCAACAGCTGGGTGAGGAAGAGCTGATCTTCTTGAAGAGACTCTAAATAGACTAGCTAAATCCCAGTGGATGAACTTACACTGAGGGACATCTTGGGACACTAACTTTATATAACGGGCCTTATTACAAATGGCAGAATGTATGAACTCCTGTGGTGGCACTATGGGAGGGTGCCAAAGGGAAAGGGGGGAGGGGTATAAGATGATTTTATATATAAAATACACAAAAATTCAACAAAAGTTTATTTTTTAAAAAAGGAAAACGAATAGCAGCACACAAAGGCCACCCTCACCCTGAAGAGGAATCCAAGCTCTTCAGAGGCTTGAAGGGAAAAAAATGATAGCTCAAGTTGATAATCAAGCTTTTGATGACTGCCTGCTGTATACGGGGCAGCTGGTGCTACAAAGGTACAATTGTGTCAGCTGCACCTAAGGGCCTCCAGTCTGTAAAAGGGTGGTGGTTCCAGTATCATATCTGCTGCTGTGATCAAACAGACAAACAACTGAAAAAAGCTACTCGGGGTTTATTTCGGCTCACAATTCCAGGATATCATTCATCATATCAGGAAAGTCAAGGCAGGAACTTCAAACATCCACATCAAGAACAGAGAGAAAGGAGTGCACGGAGGCTTGGTTGCTGGCTTGCTTGTGCTCAGCTCAATTTCATTCTTATACAGTTCAGGACCCCATGCCTAGGGAATGGTGCCACTCACAGTAGGCTGGGTCTTCCCACATCAATTGACTTAATGATGACAATCCTCCACAGACATGCTATTCATAGGCCAACCTGATGTCGACAAGCCCTCACCGAGGCTCTCTTCCCAGGTGAGTCTAGGTTGTCCTAAGTTGATAATTAGAAATAATCATGACAAATGGGAAAGGAAATGTCACTGAAGAGGTAACAACTGCTCCATGCCAGAAATTCTTGGGGTCAAATCTTCCTCATAACAGCAGAGATTCTGGGAAATAGCAGCCAGGGCATTCATGGAAATCTAAAGGAAGAACTGAGACTCCTGTAAAGCTTTTTTTGTTTGGTTGGGGTTTTTTTTTTTTTTTTGCAGTGTTGGGGCCTCACACACGGTAGGCAAGTTCTACCATTGGACTACACCGCAACCCTTCATGCTAAGTTCGGAAGATTTTGTCTACCCAGGGAAGAGGAAATCACAGTTAGCATGCACGGCAAAACAAAGACATGGAGGCCTTTGGGGAGCACAAATCCAGCTGGGTTGGGAGCTGCTGAGCTCTGGTGACTCGCTGAGGAGTTTGGGTTTGTTCATGAGGACGTATATTTGGCACCAGATGCCGTGCTAGGCAGGGTCTCTTGGCTTCAAGCATTTAAAAAGGAGCCACTGAATGTCAGAGAGGGTGGATGGCCTCTGGAAGAGAAAGAAGACACGACCAAAGGTTTAGTGCTATTTGTCAGGAATTAGGAATGGAAATGAAGGGGGTTCATGGGTAAAGATTTGAGACTGGGAAGAGAGAAACAAACATGTCAAATACGGAGGCTTGGGAAGAAAAGAAAGCCAAGGAGAACAGTGGGGGGAAGGGTGGAAGCAGGAGAGTAGGGAGGGGGTGAAGCATTCTACTTCCTGGTGTGGGAGTTCTGATTGTGACTAAATTTTTCATATAGCTTGGGGTCTACTATGGCCTACCTATCATAGACATGTTTTTCGAACTTGCACGGTGATTTCTTTAAACCAGCAAAGCCTCACTTTGTTGTTTAGATTTCTCTAGATAACTGTGAGGTTCTGACTTCTAGGGCCTGCATCTGACAGTGCTTCCAAGCTGGTCACAGCTGCCTAAGAACCCCCCCCCCAGGTTCCCACGCGCCCAAAACCCCCCCCCCCCCCCCCGCCCCAGGCCTAGATGCTCTCTCTCCATTTGTTATCTCTGCCTTCCCTGCTGCTTCACACCCAAGCAACTTGACTCACCCTATTGATACTACAGCCTGCCAGATGAACACATGAATTTACAACCTAAATGTGAACAGGATTGCTATGTACAGGAGGAGGGAAAGCAGGAATTAAAAGCCAGTTTCTACCAGTATTTAGGTACTAGTCTAGTTTCTGTGACAGAAAGCAACTTAATGGAGAATGGTTTGGGGGCTTATGGCTTGAGGATACAGTCCACCATGGTGGGAAGGCATGGTGGCTGGAATATGAGAGAGCTGGTCACATTGTATTTGCAGTCAGGAAGCAGAGAGAGATGAAGGCTGGTGCTCTTCCCTTCCTCCTTTCTATTCATCCTCAGAGGTTTATCTCCTAGGTGATTCTGAATCCTATCAAGTTGATAAGCAAGATTAATCAATCATCATGCTCCAAGGTGTGTCCCAAGAAAGGGGTTCCATTCTGTATTCACACAAAGACACCATGTTTGCTGAAAATTGTCATGCCCACAATTTGTCCCCAGAAGGTATTCTCTGTTTCTCTACTGGCCACAATGGACTACACAGGCCATGAGAAGGAGACCTACCCAGGAGAGTCGGGAGAGTGTGTCTTCAAACATGGTGGTCCAGATATTTCCTTTGCATAGGTTTGTGAGTCTCTCCCCCCCCCCTCTCTGTATGTTTACATGGATGGATGCTGATGGCCAATAATGTTCAGCTTTGAAAGACAGCAGCTGCCTAATGGAGCCACTTACGGCAGAGAGATGATTGTCATTGGTTGTGACTGTAGTTATAATCATTTACAGCATACAAGGATTTTCCTCTTGATCCTCCCAGCAATCATGTGGAGAGGCTATTTTTATTTCTCTCTTGCAGATGAGGAAATAGAGGCTTCCAGAGGTGAAGGGATTGGCCCCAGGCCACTGCAGTTAATGCTTCTAATATTAACAGCTGTTGTCCTGTTCTGGGCTGGCCTGAGTACTTCACACGTTTGTTCAATCTCATCCCAGGAGGGAGTTGCTATAACTCTTTCCTTCTTTAAGGAGAAGGTTGAGAACAGAGTCAGCACACGTGTGGGATTCAACATAGATTTTCAGCTGACATCATTCCTACCTTGCTGTTAGCATTGCTTCTTGGTACCTGAGCTGGGCTGATTTATGCAGGTGCTTCATTAAGAAACTCCAAAGCTCCAGCATCAGCCAGCATGGTTCCAAGAACAGGAATCAGTGCCATCTCTGTGAGATAGAAGACCTATATGTTCTGCTCTGCTGGAGGCTGGCGCAGGGCTTGGACAGAAAAATGGTCCATCACATATCCTTCAAGCTTCCTCTGCCTCCTGTGGGATAAGAGCACAGCCACCATCTGTCCTGGCTGAGGGATCCAGTGAAGGGTCACAGGGGTGGGGCTCTGGGCTGGTGCCTGGCACTCAGTAGAGGATAGGAACAGAGACCCAAGGAGGAACATAGGACCTGATACTGAGTCATTTCAGAATAAGGCTGGGATGGACTGGTGGTCACAGCTAGGCTCTGAGGACAGTCACACACCCCAGCAATGTGGAAGGGTCTTGCCTGCCTACTGCTGGGAGTATTATTATTGATAAAGAGACCAGCACTATCTGGGAAGGCCCCAGGACCTAGGACCTTGGCCCTCCTGCCCGTACCTCCCACTTGCACTGACTTACTAGTCACTGTGTCTCAGTGAGTCCCAGGCAGCAGCTATCTCTCTGGCCTTCCAGCCATGATATACATCTAGCCATACTTCTTGCTCCTATAGACACTTCTGTGTCCCAGGCTAGATGGGTGGTCAGTCATGTTTGCTCTGGCTCTGAGGTCAACTCTGATTTGTTACAAAATTCTGCTGCTCATGATTTAGGAGGAGTAAGAGGCCTCTGCCCTCTTTATTTTCCTGCACTGAAATATAGGACTGGGGCTGAGCTATCCCCAGGAGGATCCCTGCTGGGGAGACTAATGTTTCCCTAGCTACTGGGTTCTTCTCCAGCATCCTTAAAGAATTAAAAATATGGGAGGAGAGGAAAAACGAGCTCCCTAGGAGCCGAGGCCCGCCATCACCTCAGATGGGAAGAGAAGAGCCGGGAGGGGAGGGGAGGGGAGGGGAGGGGAGAGAACAAGTTGTGCTAAGTCCAGGTCTGCTGAACTGGAGTGGAGCTGAACGCCAAGAGACATTTGCAATTCCCAGTGTCCATCAAAGTACATCTTGGAATATGGGGAGCTCTTGACCCCTGCCTGTGAAAGAAAGCACAAAGAACCGGGGTGTGGTGGGGAGATGCCAGCCTGGGCTTTTTTCCCTCAGCCAGACAGTGTCCAGCTGATCTCCCACATCCAGAAATGGATGGATGTTTTATGAGGAGCCAGGCCAAGGCACCTGGTGGAGGGAGCAATGGGGCTTAAGGCTGGAGAGGAATGGGACTTTGGAGGGCTCCTCTGTGGCAGTAGAACAAAGTCATTCCCTGTCTGGGGAGGCCGGCAGCAGGGGAGCCCTGAAAGGTGGAGAGGCCTTTAGAAAGCCAGAAAAGGAAAGTGAAGACAGGAAGTGAGAAAGAGTGAGAAGAAAAGGAAGAGAGGGGGTGGGAGGGGCAGAGAGGAGAAACAGAAGGGAGGGGAAGGAAGCAGAGGGAAAGGAAGGGAGGAGAAAGGGGGAGAGGAGAGGGAAGGGAAAGAGAAGGGAGGGGGAGGAGAAGACAGAGAGAGAAGGGAGGAAGAGGAAGGGAAAGGGGGGATGGGGGGAGGATCCCTCTTGAGATCTGGACTAGCAGAAGTCATTTCAGAGGAGAAATGTGCAGACCTGGGAAGGAGGGATGGGAGACTGTCCCACATTTTGCCCAGATTCTTAGGTGCAGAGGATTTCCTTTTTAAACCAGAGACTGAGAACCAGCACAGGGTTCTGGAACCTTCAGAGCCTATGGAAGACCACCCATGAACCAGAAATCTGAGCCATGAATGCTAAAGTGATGTGTCCAAAACAATGCCACTGAGAAGTGCTACCTGGATTCAAACTCTGATGGGGATTCTAGCCCTATGTATAAAAGAAGCCTTTCAAAACTAGAAAAAACCAGGTGTGGTGGCACACGCCTTTAATTCCAGCACTTGGGAGGCAAAGATAGGTAGCTCTCTATGAGTTTGAGGCCAACCTGGTCTACAATAGCGTATACCAGGCCAGCTGGGGCTGCATAGGGAGACACTGTTTCTAAACAAAACAAAACAATACAGATGTGGCAGTCGAGCTAGGGAGATACCTAATCAATGAAGTGCTTGCCACGCAAGTCTGAGGACCTGAGTTTGATCCCCAGGTCCCACATAAAAAAGCCTGGCCTAGTGGTGTGAGCTTGTAATCCCAGCACCAGAAAGGAGACAGGAGCATCTCTGAGACTCCCTGGCCAGCCAGCCTAGCTGAATTGGCAAGCCCGGGGTCAAAGGAAGACCCTATCTCAAAATTTTAAAACTAAAACAAAGTGGATGACTCCTGAAATGCAGCACCCAAGATGATCCTGTCTTCTATATGCATGTGCATACATGTGTCCCCACACACATGCATAAAGTCACACACATGTACACCCAAAATATGACAAAAGTGGATCATGGACTCTGGCTGCGCTGTCCGTGATGGGACTGGCCATCTTCTTCCCTGGTATGCTGGAACTCACAGAGATGAATTCACTTTTCAGGCTGGCATGCTGTAGATGATAGAGTAAGAAAGCAGAATCAACACATCCAAATGATAACCTTACTTAGAAAGTCGCACACCTATATTTAGCAATTATGTTCATGTTTGGTAACTATTTATAGAGTAATATATCCATCATTCAATTATTTCTATGTGACCAGACACTAGCACTGGCAGCTAAAAACTAAATACAAGAACCCCCATGATACAAAGATAGCTGTAACTGGTGTATGGAAGGAGGGTCTGGGAAGCCCAGGGCTGCACCTGCTGAGCTTGGGGGCATGGAGGCACCATTTGCTATGTGTCATAAAAGCAGCCATCCTAATCCGTTCTAAGCATTCTTTCTTCCCCAAGGACTCGGCCTCTTTATCAGGCAAGTGGAGAGGACTCAGTTCATGAATCTCTGATTTTCCCTCTCCGAGGTAAGATTTTACCTCATCTTATTGTGTGGAAACAGGGCAGAGCGTTCAGTGTCAGGGCACAGTCTAGACCCCCAAACCAGCTGACACAAGAGCTAGCAGCTGGTAGAGACCATCCTAGCAAGAGGTCCCAACCACCACTGCTCAGCCTGCCTTTCACCCACTGCCCTGCCCCATCTACAACACACATGAAAAATTATACTCACAAGAACAGCAAACAGGATTTGATGTCTTTATGTAAATCATTTGCTTTTTCTTTATTTATTTTCATTCATTCACTGAGACAGGGTCTCATGTACCTAAGCTAGCTGAGGATAACCTTGAACTTCTCATCCTCCTGCTTCCACCTCCCAAGGGTTGGAATTACAGGCATACACCACTAAGCCCAGTTTATGTGGTGCTGAAGAACAAACCCAAGGCATTGCATTAACTGAGCTACAGCCTCAGCCGCTCTTCCTTTATTTTTGTTGCACGATGTGCATTCTTTTCAGAAAAATTAGAAAAGAGAGCTAAATAAAAGGAGAACATTAGGGTTGGAGAGATGGCTCAGTGCTTAAGAACACTGGTTGTTCTTAGAGAAGACTCGGGTTTGAATCCCAGCACCCACATGGCAGCTAACAACTCTCTGTAACTCCAGTCTCAGGGGATCAGACAGCCTCTCCTGTACTTGCTGGCATTGCATGACACGGGTGCACTTACCTACATGCAGGCAATACACACATACATGTAAAATTAAAATAATACATTAAAAAATCTTTTAAAAAAGGAGAACATTAAAATCACCCCAAATCTGTTACTATTTGGTCCCATTTTATTCACCATCTTTCCGGTATCTCTCTAAAGATGTTGCTGCTTATGCATCTGAATGGCGTAGATTTTAGTCATCTGTCTAAATGTGTGTGGACATGTATGTGCATCTGCATTTAAGATCATGTGTATGTGTGTACAGTCATATATA
>NW_008356240.1:501068-617314 GCF_000622305.1 Nannospalax galili
ATATATATGTATATATATATATACATTATCACTTGTATGCACGCATACCCAATCGCCTTGGTGTCTATGGGGGACTGATTCTAGACGTCTTGACTACATAGATGGCCAATTCTGCAGGTGCTCAAGCTCTTACATAAAATGATTGCATATTTGCAACGAATTTGTACACATCCTCCTATAGAATGTAGATAGTCTCTGGGTGACTTACATGCTGCACCCGTAGTGGTTATACTCTATTGTTTAGAAAAATGTCTGTCCTTGTTAAATGCAGATGCAATATTTAAAAAATGCTTCTCATTTTTTGATTAATTGAATCTTGGAATACAGAATCAGTGACTACAGAGGGCTGGCTGTATGTGGATCATATACATATGGATCATGTGTTTATGTTAATGCTTATGACCCTGTTGATACACTAGTTTGTAAACTTCATTTTGCACATACTAATATATTATAAATGCTCAAGGCTTCCCTCAGAATGTGAACTGTTTGTCAGTGACAATACAGCTTCTAGTACCCCCTCATGCCCCACACTGTGGGCATTAAAATCCCTCCACTCTGGCACACTTCCCAGGCCATGAGGGGCCCCATAGAATGGCACAGGGGTGGACACAGGCTGAGCCAAAGGATCTGACAGTTCCAGATAACAGAGCACAGAGCAGCACTGTGGCCTGTGTCCAGGGAGCAGGAGAAACAGTGCTAGAGAACAGATGACTGGCCAAGGCCGGGTCTGCCAGCAGGCAGTGAGGGCAGCCAGGCAGCCTGCTGTCTGGCCTTACTGCTCCATCCACTGGCTTAGGATTAATGGTGACGCATCTTCCAGCAGGCCACTTGCGAATAGGAAATGCACGTTATTTTCAATTACATTTGTCCATGCAGAATGCTCAGAAAATGCTTCCAATGAAAGCATGATGTCTCTGTCTCTCTCTGAAGTCTTCTGGACAACTTTTCCAGAAATTTCCAAAAACCATCATGGCTGCCATTCACTGAGTCCATCCTGGGGGACATGAGAAGTTGGTATCCTGAGGACCTAGATTCTGTGCCAGACCTTGACCTTCATGTGTCACTTATACTTTAGGTAGATTGCCAGGTTAGCACAAATAAAAATAACAACAATGTAGGGCACAGAGATACGAATTTCAGATAAGCAATGAAGAATTTAACGTAAGTGTGCACCATGCAATTTTTATTCAAGTACCCTGTATTCTAAGTGGCAGTTCTGGCCTCAGTGCTGCCCTGTGTAAGGAAGTTTTAGGTTTGTTTTTTACATATGACACTTAAGGAGATTAAAAACTTTTCCTAAAGTGCCTGCTATTGAATTGTAGCCACCTGACTTCAAAGTCCTCTGCCCATGGCCTCTGACTGCCTCAGCAATGATGCTGAGAAGAGTGTTGACCACAGGGGCACCTGGACCAGAGTAGCAGGCCCTCAGTCTGTCTCTGTCTCCCTGTCTCTGTCTCTGTCTCTCTCTTTTCCCTTATTTTAAAGGGCATCGGACCAGACATTTCTTGAGAATGGAGACTTTGGTTCTCTGCCACCTCCAAGAGGGACTCCAGCACAGATGAGCAGAGCCACCTTGATGGAAAAAAAAGGAAGAAGGGAAGATGCTGGGAAAGATCCCTGCAGGGGGATTTATTACAACAGTTTGTGGTCTCAAGAGGAACAGAACAAGGACCCTGGAATCCAGCTGTAAATCTCTGGAAGAAATCTTGTGGGTACCAGAGCAGAGAGGAAGTCTAGAAGAGACTTCCTAAGAAGAGGAGCAAAGGACATCTGACATGATTGGAATCTGAACTCTAGGGCTCTGATCTATACGGTTCAGTTGGTAGAGTTCTTGCCTAGGATGCTCACGTGCTGGGTTCAATCTTCAGTACTACATAAAACCAGGTAGGGAGGTATAACGCCTGAAATCCCAGTCCTTGGCAAATGGAGGCAAGAGGATCCAAGCTTCAAGATCATCTTCCAGGTGGTGGTTTGAATGACCATTGTCCCTCATAGGCTCCAAGTGTTTGAACACTTGGTCAGTTGGTACTGCTCTTTGGGGAGTGTCATGAAACCTTTCAGGAGGTGTGGCTTTGCTGGAGTAAGTATGTCACTGGGGGCAGGCTTTAAGAGTTCATAGAAAAAAAAAGAGTTCATAGCCTTGCCCCACTTTCTGTTTGCTCCCTCTGCTTCCCGTGCCTGCTTGAAAATGTGAGTGCTCAGCTTTCTACTCTAGTTGCCTCTTGCCATGTGTCCCACACCATGATGAACTCTTATCCCTCTGGAGCTGTAAGTCCAATAGACTCTTCCTTCTATAAGTTGCCTGTGTCACAATGTTTTATCACAGCAACAGAAAAGTGACTAATATACTCAGCTACATAGCACATTTGAGGCCAGTCTAGGTTATGTAAGACTTTGTGGATTTTTTAAAAAAAAGTCTAATCACTAAAACAGCCTCAAGGACCACCTTAGAGTTCAGAAACACAAAGTCAGAAAAGGCTAAGAAGCATTGGTCCAGGGCATGACTATGTCAGAGGGAAATTAACTATGTGTTGCCGTGCATGGTGATGATGATCACAGGTGTGCCCCTCACTAGTTCCCTCTATACCTCCAAAACCACAGACACAGATGTGCTTTTATCTACCCAAATAAGGGGCCATAGAAGAAAGCAAGAGAAGATTGGTCCACAACATGGGCTGGCTTTTTGCTCAGTGTTCTCATTGGTGTTTCTGGGTGAGTGAGGAACAGGATGAAAGGCTACGACCTGACCTCATCATACCCAAAATGCCAAATGGATAGTGCCCAATATATTATGAATACTAAAATTAGTCTGTTTTCTGTGGCTGTGATGGGGTACCTGAGACTGGGTAACTTATAAAAAAAATAAATGGTTATCTTGGCACATGACTCTGAAGGCTAGGAAGCCCAGGTACATGACACCAGTATCTGCTTGACTTCTGGTGAGGGTTTCCTGCTGTTTCAACTATGGTAGAAAGTGGAAAAGCAAGCAGATACAGGCACAAGGGAGCACCAAGGGGCGACCTTGTTTTATAATAACCTGCTCTTGCAATAACTACTCAGGTCCCATGAGAGCAAAACTCACTCATATGAGAACATCACTGTGGTGGTTTGAATGAGAATGGCCCCCACAGACTCCAAGTATTTGGTCATTTTTTCCCCAGCTGTTGGCACTGTTTTGGGAGGCTTTAGGAGGCACAGCCTTGTTGGAGGGAACACCCCACCAGGGGCAGGCATTGAGAGCTCTTTCCAGTCATGCTCTGCTTCCTGTGCCTGCTTGAAGATGTGATCCCTTGACTTTCTGCTCCAGCCACCTCTGCTGCCATGCCTCCCCTGCCATCATGGAATCATAAGCCAAATAAACTCTTCCTTCTAGAAGCTATCTTGGTCATGGTATTTTATCACAGAAACAGACAAGCAATTAATATATCCATTAATCACTTCACAATGACTTTCTCCAAGCATCCATCTCCCAACACTGCCAAACTGAGGAATTAAACCTCAATGTGAGTTTTACTAGAGACAGACTGCAGTTAAATCCATGCAGACAGAGGGAGAGCTGGATCAGGATTTGCCTCTAGACACACAGGAAAGGAGATGAAGGAGGATAACCAACAATTCTCCCACAGAAATGTAAAATCCATAGGGTCTGTTCTAGTTGCTTCCCATTGTTGTGCTAAAACACTAATCAAAAGCAACTTAGGGGAGGCTTATATTTCCAGGTCAAAGTCCACCATTGAGGAAAGTCAGAACAGGTACTCAGGCAAGAGCTTGAAGCAGAAACCATGGAAGAATACTGCTTGCTGACTCATTAGCAGGCTCATCCTTAGCTAGCTTTCTTAGCCAGTCCAGGACTACCTGCCCATGGAATGGTGCCACCCACAGTGGACTGGGCCCTCTTGCATCAATTAGCAATCAAGATAATTCCCCTCAGACATGCCCATAGGCCAATCTGATCTAGGAAATACCTCTTCAGAAGCTTTCCTCTAAGATGATTCTAGGCTGTGCCAAGTTGACAAATAAGCTAACTAGGACAGGGTCCGAGGATCAGCTTGCAAAATAGGATGGACTCACAAAGATATAGCTAATTTCATTGAATGATCTTGAGAAAACTGACATGAAAAACTGAGGTTGAGGTTGTCACCACCCCTGGCTTCCTCCAGCCTTGTTGCTCACTACATGGTGCTGCCCCTGACTACTGCTGTCCTGGACACTACAGACTGAGAGCTCTAGTCAAGGCCAGTTTTTATCCTAATAAGACCCAAGCCCCTAGCACAGCAACAGAGGAATATACAGCAATGGGCCTCCATGCATGCAGTCTACAAAGTCCCCCTCCAAGGCAGCTGAAGGCCTTTCTGCCCTTGGAAGCCCACTAAGAGTCTACCCTTCTTTGGGGATTAGAGATGAGAAGCATTGTTGGTGTGTATGTGTGTGTGTGTGTGTGTGTGTGTGTGTGTAGCATATGTATGTATGCCTGTTTGCATGTGTATAGGAATAATGTGTGTAGGTGCATGTACATGTGCATGTATGTGCATATGGAAGCTCGAGGTTGACATCAGGAGTCTTCCTCAGTCACTTTCTACCTTTTTAATTGAGACTGGGTCTTTCCCCTGCACCCAGCCTCTCTGATACGGACTACTTTAGCTAGCCATCTTGCTCCAGGGATCTTCTATCTCTGCCTTTTGAGCACTGGAATTACAGACAGACTAACATGCCCTCCTGGCATTGACATGGTTTCTGGGGATCCCAACTCTGGTCTTTGTGCTTGCACGACAAGCACTGTATCCACTGAGCCATCTCCCCAACCCCTACAGTAATCATTCTTACTGAAAAGGCTTCTGTGAAGATGGGACACAGGGAGTGGATGAGTTGGACAGAGTAGCAGGGACTAACTGTGGACTCCACCCTGGTCTGTGGCAGCACTTAGAGTATAGAGCAGGAAGACAGTGTGGGAGAACCACTCCATGCAGGACTGTTTTTCTGAAGCCCAGCTGGGACTGTCTGGTCACCCCCTTGCCTGGGCCTTCTAAGAAGCCTACTTGCTCCTTCATTTTTCTCTCTACCCCCATATCAGGGAACCTGGGGCTCCATTGTAGCACCTCCTATATCCCCTTACAGTCCAGTCAGCAGCCCTGGTTCCTGTACTGAGCATCTAGGGTATGCCAGGGACCCTGTTGGTTGCAGAGTGACTAGACCCCAGTGGGCACAAATAGAATCTTTGCCCTTCATCAGCCTACTAGAAGCCAAGGGCTCCTGTCTCACCAGACTCAGATGCCTGGGCTGTCACAGGGGTATACAATCCCTATTCTTTGCACTTTGACCAGTTGTACCTTTCTGCATTAACCATCATTCACTGCACAAAGAAACTTCTCTGATAAGGCCTGAACCATGCAGTAATCTATGGGTATAAAAATTTAGAGGGCAGTTTCATACTATGTCCAATTAGCAGAGTAATAGTAGTAGTTTCACCTCTGGAACCTGTGAACTCTCCAACTATGGGTTCTTGGCCAGATTTATAGGACCAGGCATGTGTTTTCCTTCTGTGAAGTTGGCCTTAAATCCAATCAGAAAGCAGTTGGTTACCCCTATAACATTTTTGCCACTAATGCACCATGGGCGTAGCTTGCCATACCTATCATTATTGTAGTTCACAGGTGTTCACAGCTGGATAAGACTGTTGATGACTCTCCCCAACGCCCAGGAGCAACCCCCAGTACCTTCCAGTACTATGAGAGCTAGCCAGCAGGGAAGGGAGCTTTCTCTTCTTGCAATATAAGAAGGAAAGAGGCAGCCACTGTCTCTTGGTAATAAATGCCTCTGCATATTTGAAGACAACAATAAGTCAAATGTGAACTTTCTCATCCTCAACAACCTCAGTGTCTATAATCTGTCCTTGGAGAATGGTTAAAGCTGGTATGCACAGAAAAGGAGAAACCATACCATCTCATAGGGAGTCCTCCTGTGTCGAATGTAGACAATGCCAGGACTAGAAACTTGGTCTGCACTGTGGTCTTTAATTACGTGTAAATTCAGTAGCTTCAAGTGAGAGAACCAGTGAGAGACCAGGTGCTGCCCTCAGGCCCAAGATGGCCTTAGCCAGGGTTAGTGTTAGTACTTGGCAGCAGCTTCTGTTTCTTTCCATCAGATTCAATTTAGGAGCATGAATAGGGGCTCCCCAGTGACCCAGGAGCCCAGTCATCCGAAACTTCCCGCCTGCCCTGGTCTCCCCTGGGGGCAGGGGAAGGGAGGGGACAAGTCCAGAGCCTCTGAAGAGCCAATAACCTGCTGGAAACCTGCCCTATGACCCCAGGAAAGCCAGAAAGACCGGTTTCCAGGGCTCTGTGGAGGTTGGTAACCTTACCCTCCAGCTAGCTTCTGCTCAGGGGGACTTCCTGCGGCCTGCAGCCCTGTCCAGACATCTGTGCTGAAGCCTGCCTGTCCAGATCCTTTCTCACATTGTCATCGTGCTGTGTTGGGAGACCTGTGCTTACTGTCTGTCCTCCAGTGCTGCCTTCGCATGGTCAGTTGTCCTTCTTTGGGATTCCATGGTTCATTTCTTCTTTCAGAGAAAAAGACTGATATCAAGGAATCACATCATAAGCTCATCGTAGCACTTAAGCAAATTTAATGATATTTTTTAAAAATAAAGAGTATTTTATTTAGACAGGACCAATCATTCTGTATGCCATTCTTGTTAGATCTGGAAGTGGAAGCTGAGTGGAGAAAACAAAGTATCCCTCATTCCATCTGTTTCTTGCTCTTCCCACACACTGAAAGGCTGGAACACCTGTCTTGCCACAGTAGGACTTATCTTTGAGGAGATAGATTCATGCTAACAGAACTCCTAAGTGGAAGTCTTCGACTGGGGCTCAAAGGGACAGTAACACATACGAATGCTGGAGAAGAAATCCTCTGCTTACTTTCTTGTAGCCAGAGGGTGAAACTCAAAGTTGCTGTCTCTATTAGGGTATTTAAAAATTTGGACAATGTGAAAAATATGACTTGGATGTGACTTTAGCTCTTACACTAGCAAAAGTGCTTCCACTCAGCTGTGTATCAGAAACCAGACCAGAAATAGTATGGTTTGGATATGATGTACATCTCCAAAGGCTCCTGTTTGAGGGCTTGGTCCCCAACTGACGGATCCAGCCATTGAGTCATTGGAATCATGAAAATCCTGACACAGCACATGGAATAATCCACTTGAGGATTCATAACTTGATGACATTATTGTTGGAAGGTACTGGAAACAGGGGGGCTAGATGAGGAAGTGGACGACAGTGGGCATGTCCAGTAAGGATAGACCTTTACCCTGGCCTTTTCCTGTCTTTCTCTTTGCTTCCTAGTCACCGTGAGGTGAGCAGCTTCCTATGTTTACATGTCTCCATTATCATTATCTTCACCTCAGGCATAGATCCAGCCAACCTCAGAATGAAACCATGAGTCAAAATAATTCTTCCCTGAATTGTTTCTCTGGGGATCTGTCATAGTGACAAAAAGTCTAGCATAGTAGACTTGCTCATTCTTATTTCCCTGGTGCCTAGGACTGTGCTAACATGTTTTTATTGGGAATTATTATTACTACTACTACTACTACTACTATTATTTACTTGCTTTGCTGAGCAATTTAACTCATTTGGGATATAAAGTCCCAGCTGGATATTATGGACTATCTAATATGTATGCTGTCCTGTGGCCATATGGATGGGGAGGAATAAGGTTTCAATGAGACAAAGTCACACTTTCCCCTCCCCAAAATGTTTATAAAGCTACCAGGAAGACAAGACACAAAGGGAAGTCACGTGTAAATAAGATATCAAACAATGTGCCCACCTGTGGATGGAATCCTAGAATAGGTTTTAGTAGTACATAAGTTTTCAGCTCTCTTGGTACATACCTAGGAGTGGAATGGTAGGATTATATAGTAACTCATGTTCAGCTCCTTGACGAACCATCCGATTCCTTTCCAATATGCCTGTGCTATTTTATATCTCTGCTCATACTTCTCTATATTTTGTCAACTTTTATTATTATCCATCTTTGTTTGTTTGTTTGTTTGTTTGTTGAGACACTGTGTAACCCTGACTGGCCTGGTGCTTAGTTTGTAGACCAGGCTGGTCTTAAACTCACAAAGATTTGCTTGCCTCTGCCTTCTAAGTACTAGGAAGCCACCATTCCCAGCCTGAATCTGCCTTTTTTTTTTTTTTTTTTTTTTTTTAATCATAGTTGTACAAGTGTGTAGGAAGTGTTATCTCATGGTGGTTTTGATTTGCATTTCCTAAAGACCAATGATGCTGAGTATCTTTTCATGAGCTTTGGAGCCTTTGATAGGCTGATAATTTTGTGAATCTTGAAAAGGAGACACATAGTATAGCAGGTCTTAAGTACACTCAGCCCTGGCATCATCTGTTCAGAGTCACTCATGAAATACAAGCTGCTGTCCCAGAGCCAGGAAGCACTGGCCGAAAGCCAGTCTCTACCTCACAAGGTGAGTTTAACAAACATCTTTAGGGTGTCGCTTTTGCAAGTTTTGATGAAAATAAAGAAATATCAACATTATTTTGCATGGACTTCATGATGGCTGATTTGAGCTATAATGAAGAGGGGACTAAAATTAACCTTCTTAAAAATTCTGAAGATTCTGTTGTTTCAAGAGGAAAACAAGGAGGTTAATCCCAGTGTGTTCCTTCTAGTGGTTCCCAGTGACCACATGCTAAACAACCACCTCCCTACTTCCCCATTGCCTTCTGCCTCTGGCATGGTTCAGTTACAGCTGAGACATGGTGCAGGGCATCTTGGTCCTGCTGAGGTATCTCACCCTACATTCACAGAAGTGGTTGCATTAGGTCACTTGGCTCTCTGGCCCCAGTGTTATTCAAACACAAGCAATGATGAGGTTCTTAGTGACCTATGTGAGTTACAATGCTAATATTGGTTGTCAACTTGATTGAATCTGGGATCAAATACGAGACCTGCCTCTAGGTGGATCTATGGCAGGGCTATGAGGGAATTTCCTAGAGGGATTAGCAGAGAGGGAAGAGCCTCCCTCAGAGTGGGCAGCACCTTCTAGCAGTGACCTGTTATAAAGAGGTCTAAGGGAAAAGCTGTTCCTTCTGCCTGCCTTCACTCCCTCCTGGTGAGTGCATCGCCCCTGCTGCTGTGGCCGCCACTTCACCGACATCAGATCCCAGCATCTTTGGCCTTCCAACATGTGCTGAAGGCCCACAGCTCTCCAGGAATGCTCCAGGCCTTCAGTACCAGACTGGGACTGCTGAGACATATATATGTATATGTATGTTGTATGTGTATTAATTCTCACGGTTCGTTTCCTCTAGGGAACCTTGAGTAATACATAAGCAAAAAAATAGACCGAATCTCCAATAGACCACATGCCAGACTCTCCCAAGTGTTGGCTAAACATACCCATCTGTTCACTCATTCATTGTTTCAGTGTCTTCTCTGGAACATTTTCCTTCTGTGGACATTTTCCAACTGGACATTGAAGTACGACCTCTCAGTTTCAGGTGCTTGGAGACAGTAGCAGTCTCTGGCATTGTGGGTTGTCTCTGTTTGCCCTGAGATTGTTCCTGCCTCCTCAGGGGTCTTGTTGAAGTCCAGCCTTTAGATTCACAACCCCTTCTTGTTCCCTTGGTTACCAGCCACACAAGCCAGCCATGGCCTCTCGATTGAACTCTGTAAGAAGCCTTTCAAGCTTTATCCTCAGTGTATTTCTAAAATGTCCCCTCCTCCAACACCCAAAGCCATGAAACAGGATTATGTTTTCAGTGGAGAGACAGGGCTTAGAGGGAGGCCATTTTGGTCTTCTATATTTTAAGGTCACAACCTTAACTGAGCCTGTAGGTGAGCTGGTTTGCATAAACTGCTGTGCACTCTACAGATAGGCTTTATGTGGACTCAGAGATACCAACCTCTTCAGTGCTTCTCACCATCTCTAGCCTCTCTAGGTCTCTCTCCATAGCTGGTTTTGCTGGGTGACACAAGCTACCCTTTCTATTTCTTCTAGTCAGCCCCTACTGTCTTCTCCTCTGTGTCAGGGTGAAGAGGTTCTCTAGATGCCCCTTCTCACTGTCTGAATGGTGGCAAGACCCTCTAGCATGGGAAAGCAGAGATGGGAGGCCAGCTGGGGACATTTTCAGGGCTATATTTCTTATCTAAAGCTGATTTAAAAACTTTGTCATTTACTTTGTGCTTATTAAGTCATAATGGTGTCAAGATAAGTAATATAGATCAATGAAACAATTGAAAGTGACAGTCTTACATGCACACTGTCAATTTCTTTTTGACAAAGTCTCCATGGAAATTCAGTGTAGAAAGTATGCTGAATCACAACCCTCAAGAAATAATACTAAAATATGGGGCACTCACACGCCGCAGACCAGTAAACCTTCAGTCCTTACTTCACACCACAGGAAAAATGAATCAAAAACAGATCACAGATGGAAATTAAGGACCAAAATTATCAAACTCCTAGAATAAAACAGGGGAAAGTTTTAGTGATTTTGAAGTTGGCATTGGAATTGTTAAATTTAATAAGATAAAGCACAAATCATAAAAGAAATAACGTCTTGGGTTCAGGAGCCAGGTTGGTTGGTTACACGTTTGCTACCCAAACATAAGAACCTGAGTACAGGGGCTGGAGAGATGGCTCAGTGTTCTGCTCTTGTAGAAGTCCCAGGTTTGAATCCCAGCACCCACATGGCAGCTAACAACTATCTATAACTCCAGTCCCAGGGGATCCGACAGCCTCTTCTGACCTCCACGGGCATTGCACGACACTGGTGCACTTACCTACATGCAGGCAATACATGCAGACACAGAAAATAAAAATAACAAATAAAATTTAAAAAAAGAAAAGAACCTGAGTGCAATCCCCAGCACTCACCTAGAAAAGGCCACGTGTGATGGCACGTGGCATGTGCTTATAATCTCGGCTGGAGAGGCTGAGACAGGTGGATCCCTGGCTACTTTGGTTAGCCTAGTCAGCAGGCCCTAGTGAGAGATACTGTCTCAATACTAAGATACTCAAGACTGACCTTGAGCCTCCACGTGCATGCACACAAACATGCATGTGCATCCATACACATGAACCTGTACACACACACACACACACACACACACGTATACTGGCCTCTGGATTGGGCCTCATTATAATAAAAAAATTAACTTTTGCTCTTTAAAAGATTCTTAGGAAAATATGGGGCTAGAGAGATGGCTCAGCAATAAGGAGCACTGACTCTTCTTGCAGAGGACCCGGGTTCGATTCCCAGCACCCACATGGTGGCTACGGACCGTTCTTAACTCCAGTTCCAGGGGAATCTGAAGCTCTCTTCTGACCTCTGCGGCATTGCATGACACAGGTGCACTCATATACATGCAGGTAATATACTCATACACATAAAATAAAAATAATTAAAATATTTAAAAAGATGCTTAGGAAAATAGCAAAGAAAGCTATAGAAGTGGGAGAAAATAATTGCAAAACATCTATGACCAAAGGTTTATAGCCAAGATTGCCAAGATTTTTACAGAAGTAATTTAAAGAAAACAAGCAGTATATCTTTTTAAAAAATTTTTATTTATTATTTTTATTTTATGTGTATGTGTGTATTGCTTCCATGTAGATAAGTGCACCCATGTCATGCAATGCCTGTGGAGGTCAGAAGAGGTCGGATCCCCTGGGACTGGAGTTACAGACAGTTGTTAGCTGCCATGTAGGTGCTGAGTTTTGAACCTGGGTCTTCTGTAAGAACAACCAGTGTTCTTAACTGCTGAGCCATCTCTCCAGTCTCAGTATACTCTTTTAAATGACAAAAGATCTAAGCAGACATTTCACCAAAGAATAGATAGAATGGTAAATAAGCAGGTAAAAGGAGGCCCAGCATCTTTAGTCATTAGGGAACTGCTAGTACAGCCTCAAGAGACTACTATCATCCCCCAGAACAGATAAGAGACTCACTGGAGGATTCACAAAGATGGGGGAGCAACAGAGTCTCTCACTCACGGCTGATTAAATGGAAAATGCTAAGACCATTTTGTCAGTTTTTAAAAAGTTAAAATGAGGTCCAAAGCTGGTACAATGCTTTTAATCTTAGCACTTGGGAGGCAGAGGCAAGTGGATCTCTGGTCTACATAGCAAGTTCCAGGCCAGTTGGGGTTACAGGGAGACCCTGTCTAAACAAACAAAGAGGTCCAATGAGATGGCTCAGCAAGTAAAGGCACTGACTGAGTTTGATTGCTGGGACCCACATGGTGGAAAGAGAGAATCGGCAGCCACCAATTGTCCTCTGACCTCCACATGTGCACCGTGGCATGCACACCCCCTACATATATACACACAGTAAATAAATGTGATTAAAAAAAGAGTTGAAAAGATCTCTCCCAGATGACCCAGTCATTCCACTCCTGCTTATTTACACCCCATCAAAGAAATGAAATCATGTATTTACACAGACTTGTATCCAAGCGTCCACGATAGCTTTGTTTGTACTTGCCAAAAGCCGAAAGCCACCCAGATACAGTCCGGCAGGTGACTGGATTAACAAGCTGCCACTTAGCCACACAGAAGCAATTATTGAAAAGCATAGCTGCATGACTAAACCCCCCAAATAATTATGGTCAGTAAAAAAGGAATATATAATCTATGTCTCCAGTTACAGAAAATTCTAGAAAATGTAGCTAACCTACAGTAACAACACAGCATAATAGTCATCTGTGGGAACTACAAAGGGCACAAGAAAACTTGGGGTGATGGTGTTTCTGTTCTTTTATGCCAATATTTTGAGATATATAAACATGTCAAACTTCAGTAGCTCATAACTTCTTATGTTTCAAGTATCCATCGAATAAAGCTACCAAAAATAGGCCTTGATCTTCTGAAGATGTTCCATTTGCAATGAAATTATCCAAGAAATGAAATTTGTTTCAAGATAATGCTGGGTGGGGTGGGAATGGGAGTGATGTGGGCTGACAGAGAAGACTGGTCACCATGTGACAAACGTTGACACTGGGTTCATTTTGTGTGTTTGAAATGCTGTATTAAAAGATACCAGTGTGGCTGGGCATGGTGGTATGCACCTGTCAACCTCGCACATGGAAGGCTAACAGGAAGCTGGACAATTCTAGCCAGCCTGTGCAAGTCTTAGGTAACTTGAGCTACATAGTCTTGAAAACCTCAAACCAAATACAGCACACACACACACACACACACACACACACACACAACCACAACAAATAAAATAAACAAAAAGATAATGCCAATGGAAAATGTGAATTTAACCCTAAGAATGTATCTGGGGAACTTAGATGAAAAACCTGGTCGCCTTGTTCAACTTACTAGGTTTGATTTAGCTCAATGAAAATGTGCATAGGTGCTGGGCATGGTGATGCATGCCTTTAACCCCAGCACATGAGATTTAGGCCAGCCTGGTCTACACAGCAAGTTCCAGGTCAGTTTGAGACCCTGCCTTGAAAAAAATATGCATAGGTGATACATTCCACATGAACTGACTAGATTGATGCACTGCAGGATTAGTTTATAAATTGTCAGTATAAGTCTTCTGAAAGGCTGGATTTTCTCAAAGAAGAGACCCCTGACAGGGGCTGGGGAGGTGACCCTTAACAGGAGAGCATGAGATGGGTCCCAGGGCTGCCCTGGAGCAATGCTTTATAGATTCACACTGTGTATTCGCATCAAACCAGTGAAATAATTGTGACACGCAAACAAGCAGTTAAATGTGGACCCTGAAGTCCCCTGGGCACTTAATCCTCAGGCCAGGAGCTATGCTGACCCTCAATTCCACACTTCTGCAGCAGTAGATGGAAAATTCCAAGCCTGCTAGCATGAGAAGTCAGTTCCTCTACTGACAGTGCCTGTCCATAAACTTCTTGACTGTCAGGTGAGCTCTCCCACATTAAATATTCAGAGCACTTTACTATCTGTGGGGTTCTGACAACAGTTGCAGAACTTGGTGCCATTGGTAGGCGTGAGGGGCTTACTTGAGCAAGAAAACAGAGTTTCTTTTCTTTTTTTAATTTTATGTGTATGAGTGTATTGCCTGCATGTATGTTAGTACACCCATGTTGTGCTATGCCCCCATGGAGGTCAGAAGAGGGCATAGGATCCCCTGGAATTGGAGTTACAGATTCCTGTTAGCTGCCATGTGGATGCTGGGATTTGAACCCCAGTCTTCTGCAAGAGCAGCCAGTGCTCTTAACCACTGAGTCATCTCTCTTTCCAGCCCCAAGAAAACAGAATTTCTCTGGGAGTAGTGAGCTTTACAGCTCACAGCTTCCCCCTTGCCATTGCCCTCTCTCCAGGTCTACTGAAACGTTGCGAAGTCAAAAGACTCCAAAAGAAGCGCTGCCTAGTGGTTTCTGAAAGCCCTACTTGCAAGCCTGTCTTTGTTTATTCTAACTTGAAATTTTCCCTGTGCTAAAAGCCATTTCCTGTAGGACATTTGCTAAAAGTACTCAGAAGGAATTGTTGCCTTTCACAGACAGTGAAGGTAGTGGGCAAGAGTTGGGGCAATAATAAACTAACCATATGCTTAAAGTAAAAGTTGGGGGTTTGAGAACTCTGACATACTGTGGGAAATCAAGAAATTCCTGAGCATATCAGAGCAATGTGCATACTCTGGAAAGACCCAAGAGGTCCCCCCAATTCTCACCTCTGGCTCCCTTGGGGTTCTCCATAATATGAGGTTAAGGCAGAGTTGTCCCCTGCCTAAATGAGTGTGGAAGGCATGCCCTGATTCTCAGGGATTACCTCAGCAAACAGGGATGTTGATCGGTTTCAGACCCTTAAAGAAAATCTCTGCCCAATTATTAGACAGCCACTAAACTGACTAAGGTGAGAATTCAGTGGGGCTTTATCAGAGGATCTGGGTCAGAAGGTGAGGGAGGCGGAGAAGCCCCATGATTGGCCATCTATAAACTGGAGAACTAGGACAAAGAGCAGCAAGTCCAAACCCAAAGGCTTCAGCACTGTGGAGGCTGATGGTATAACTACCAGTCCAAGGCTAAATGCCAGCACACTGGGAGCCCACTGGAATAAGCCCCAGAGTTTGGAGGCCAGAGAACCTGGAGTTCTTATGTATAAAGGGAAGAGAACAAAGATGTCAGCTTCAGAACATGGAGAGAGGGTGAGGGAGAGGGAGAGAGAGATTGATTCTCCCCTGTTTTGGTTCTGTCTGGCTCCTCAGTTTATTCCGTGGTGTGCTTTCTCACACTGACTGGGGGTGGCCCTTTTGTACTCAGTTCACTAATATAAGCCAGGCGTCTATGTAAGCACTTTCACAGACTCATTTGGATATAGTGCTTGGCCAGATGTTTAGGTTAATTAAGCCATCTGATACTCAAAATTAACCATCATAGATAGTAATTGAACCCCTCGAGGACACTGCCAAGGTAATAGCTAAAAAAATTAAAGTGAGTATAAGCAATCAAAATAGTATACTAAAAATATTTAATATACAAAAATGAAATACTGGAGGGAAAGAAGAATGAAAAACCTGAGGCATAGAAAAAGATATATCTAAATATCAGATGCAAATTCTATACTGTTAATAATCACATTAAATCTAAATGGATTAAATTTTCAATTAAAAGTTAGAGACAAGAAGAACAAGTAAAACAAACAAAAGTTGTGATAGTGCCAACAAGAGATGCACATAAGTTTAAGAAATCAGACTGAAAGTAAAGAAATAGTAAATGGGTGCAAACACTAACAAAAAGGTAAGTGGCAACACTAACATTAGAGAAAACAGGCTTTAAGACAGAAGTACTACTAGAAGCTGAAAGATAATTTATACTGAAAAGTGGGCAGTCTACAAAGAAATTTAAAAGTTGTAAAACTACATACTTAACAGAGCCCCAAACACAAAGGCATAACCTGTCAGAAACAGAAAAATAGATCATTTGAGGATAATAACTGGAAACTTTGATATCCCAAATGTTGCTAACAGAAAAGAGAACCTGCAGCAGATCAGCAGCAAAATAGCGGACTGTAAACCATCGTGACCTAACAGGCAGCCACAAAAAGCCCCACTCCTCAACTGATGTCCATTCTTCTAAAGTACACATGCCATAGGACAGACAAGATATAACACCATCAAATTGGTCTCCACACACTCAAAACAACAGTGTCTTTACCAACCACAGAGGCATGAGTTAAGAAATCAATTACAGAGGAAAAACTCAAAAATTCACAAAGTTGAAATTTAACAGCACTCTGGAAAATCAACAAGGAGCTGTAATCATGAGGGGGGAATTTGAGAAACGAAAACACAAGATACCAAACTGTGAGATGCAGCAAAGGCAGAGTTTTCAGGAGAAGCAATGACCTTGGACATTTAATTAAAAAAAGGAGCTCAAATCAACTATTTTATCTTCTATGTTAAGAAATTAGAAAAGCCAACGTGGAGGCACCTTTAATTCTAGCGTTGAGGAGGCAGAGGCAGGCATATCTCTGTGAGCTCAAGGTCAGCCTGGTCTACATAGTGAGTTCCAGGCCAGCCAAAAGGTAAAAAAGAGTAAAATTTAACTTAAGGAAAGCAGAAGCATGGAAATGATAAAATGAATAAATAAATAAATAAATAAATAAATAAATAAATAATAAATAAATCAGAGCAGAACTGAAGAGGGCAGAGACAGAAAAGCAGCAGAGACAATTAGTAAAAGTTTCATTCTTTGAAGATCAAGAAAACAGACAATCCTTAGGCAGGACTCACTAGAGAAGAGTATTCCCATTACCAATAGGATGAGAGAGGAGACAGCAACCCCAGCTCTTAGGAAATAAAAATAACTACAAAGGAATACTATAAAGCAAGTCTACACCAACAAATTGGATAACCTGAATGAAACAGAATCATTGCTATAAAGACATAAACTAACAAAACTAACTTTAGAAAATACAGCTGCACAGTAACAAGTCAAGATATTGAATTAAAATGTTTTTTTTTAAAGAAAAAATTTCAAGTCACACATGCTATTATGTGCCTGGAATCCTAGCAATTAAAAGGTAGAGGCTAGAGGATCAGGAATTCAAGGTCATCCTAAGCTATGTGGTTGGTGAATTTCATAGCCTGTGCTACACAAGACCTTGCCTTAACCCTTCCTTCCTCCTGAAAAAAAAAATTACAAAAAGGCAGACCAGATAGTTTTAGTGGTGAATTAAACTAAATTTTAAAAGAATAATTAGCTTCAAGGCCAGCCTGGTCTACATAGTGAGTTCCAGGACAGCTGGGGCTACAGGGATTTGACCCTCTTTAAAAAAAAAAAAAAAAAAAAAAAAAAAAAAAAAAAGAATAATTAGCACAAAGCTGTGAAAAACTCTTTCAAAATGGGGCATAAGTGGGAAGACTTTCGGAATCATTCTGTGAGGTCAGTATTATCCTGAAAACAAAACCGAAGACATCGGAAAGGAATGACACCACAGAGCAAGATCACTATGAATATAGACACAAAAGTTTTCAACAAAATGTAAGCAAATGGAATCCAGCAGGAAAGGGGTTAATACCATGACCATGTAATACATGCATAGAAAAATATTTGCAGATCATTTATTCAGAATATATAAAGAACTATTTCCACTCATATTCCCACTTAAAAATGAATGATTTAGACAGGTATTTCTCCACAGAAGATATACCATATTAGTCATCAGATAAACGCTCATCAAAACCACAGCAAAATGCCACTTCACACCCACTAGGATAATTAAAACAAAAACAGACAATAATAGCAAGTGTTGGTGAGGATATAACGAAATAGGATCTCACTGTAAGGAGGAATGTCACATTAGTTTACTTCAGAAAAGAGTTAAACAGTTCCTCTATGTGTTAAACAGAGTCACAGCACAACCTGGGGTTCTACTCTTACATGAATACTTGAGAAAATTCAAAACATGTCCACACAAAAGTTTGTCCACAAATATGCATAGCATCATTATTTAATTAATCAGATAAAGCTATCTACTGATCTGCCTTGGAGACCAAACATATAGCTAATGACTATGTTCAGCAACATCCTCCTGGGGCTTTGCAGAGACTGGGATGTGTGTTGTTATCCATGGTCTAGCACAGAGATGCCACAGCTCATGGGAGTTACTCAAGTACAAGGACCAGAGTTCCCTGATGCACTGATTGGAATTATATTGCAGTGTGGATTCTGTTAACAACTTGCTTATCTCCTTAAAACTTCATAGAATAGAAGTTTCGGGGTTTGCTTTGTTTGGAGCTAGAAATGTCCATATTAGGAAGACTCTGGCAAGGGCAGGTCACAGATTCATCTCATCTTTTTGGGATCTCGCTGCTTTTGCTCCTTTGGTGTTTCTATAGTGAAGAAGCCAGCTGTCTTGTCCTTGGATGATGAAATTAGCAGAACTTGCGTCCTGATGCTGCGTGGCAATTTCCTCCAAGGTAAAACATTCCATCTTGAGGAAAAGCTCCCTTAAGACTCAGGAAGTAACCAATTCAAAGCTTTAAGAAGTTCTTAAACCTACCAGATTCACTCCCCACACTTCTATAAAGGTAAGGATTGCTGACACTTTCAGGCCAGTCAAACTGCCTGGGAGAAACTCAGACCAATTACGCTACTCAGAATACCTGTTGAGCTGCCTACAAGTTGTGCGGGGTACTCCAGACAATCAGCTTTCATGTGTGGTCACCCATACTGCAGTGGGTTTTTGGTAATATAGCTTTGAGTCATTTCTGCTCCTGTAAGTAACCCCTTACCCATATTCCTGTAAATACACTCAATAAAACTCCTTGGCTCACCAAGTTGGGCTTTGGTGCTGTCCTTACTTTGGTCTGTCATTGGTTCCCTATCTGGAATAAGTAGACCTTTGTTCATATCTCCCCAGGAACAAATTACACAGCACCTGAGCAGTTTTCTCAGTGGAGTTTCTAGTCATTTCCCAGTGACAGTCTCTGTAAACCTGGACCCCGGGGTTTCTAGTAAGATGCAGGCATGGCAGGCTGCTCTTCTCACAAGAAGGCACCCAGATGCTTCTCGTACACCTAGGTAGGAGTTGTGGGATGGGATAGAGTCAAAGATTTGGTAGAGTTTTTAGGCCAGAGAGTCAGACTTGGGTGGGTGGCTCTATGTGCTAACAGAGCGGACTTCAAGGCTCTGTGGAAAGGATTAAGTGAAATGATGCAGTCATGCACCAAGCATGCTTACAACAGTTGCTGCTTCAAGAAAGGTTGGCATTGGTAGCAAGAGGATGGAGCTGAACAGCTGTTTGCAACAAAGAAGACCCATCGAGGAAACTATTTTATAGAAACCACAGAGACCATCTGGCCTGGGATTAAAGCCTCAGGAGGGGCTAAGACAACCATATCCACTGGAAGAAAACAACAGCCTGACAGCTGCAACAAGTGCCCAGCTAAGGCCAGAGAATCCTACTGGAGTAACTCTTTCTACGGACAAATGATTCTCAGAACTCTGATGTTCTGTTCCACGATACGGAAATAGTTATATTTCTGTCTCACAAGAGCATTGTAATAATAATTTCTGAGTTATTTTTCTGATATAAGATAAGCCCCAGTAAATGATGGTGGTGGTGGTGATGGTGATGATGGTAGTGGTAGTGATAATGGTGAAATTGATAAGGATGATAGCGGTGGTGGCAGTGATGGTAGTAAGGGTGATGGTAGAGATGGTGGTGATGGTGGTGGTAGCAGTGATGATGCTAGTGGTGGTAGTGGTGGTGGTAGTGGTGGTGGTGATGATCGTAGTGATTGTGGTAGTGATAGTGATGAGGTAATGGTGGTAATGATGGTGGGATGGTAGTGGTGGTGGCAGTGATGATGCTAGTGGTGATGGTGGTGGTGGTATTGGTGATGATGATGTTGATAATGAGGTAAAGGTGGTAATGATAAAAAATGGAGGTGATGTTTCCATGGAGACTTTATGAGATTCGTGTAGGACAGACTATATTTTACCAGGCCAATGTTTCAAGTGAAATAATTTGGGTAAAAGCAGGTGCTAGACACCTAGGCTTTGGAGAACCAGAGATGCTGTTCTACTTAATACAGAACAGGAAGTCAGTATTCCTGGGTGAGAGCAAAGCCTCCAGAGGTATGAGGGTCATGGATAAGGTCTCAAAGGAAGTAAGAGGAAAATTATTCAAAGTTTTCTTTCTTTCTTTCTTTCTTTCTTTCTTTCTTTCTTTCTTTCTTTCTTTCTTTCTCTCTTTCTCTCTTTTTTTTGGGGGGGGAGGCTTTGGAGTATGTGAAGTTAACTCCTTTGGTCCTAACATGTCATCTGTAAAGTCTATGTTTCTCTCTAATGGTTTTAGAAAAACGGAATCTTTTTGGTTATCTTGAAGGGAGTCTGATTTCTCTGTTGAGCTGTGCATGCAGTTAAAAACAGATGAAGAAGATAGAAGATAGAGAACTGCTGAAAACTGGGATCTATGTTGTTACTACTGTGGTCACAGTGAATCTGGAAGGGAGTCAGTGGCTGAGGAGTAGGAGACACAGTCAAGGCTATAGACATGGCTAGTGAGGGGATCAAGTGGAAGAGCTGAGTGACTGCACATTGCTCCATCAAACACCAAAGGAAGGGTGAAGGAAGGAAGAAGGAAGAAGAAAGAAGAGGGCTTAAACTCCAGAGGAAACGGGAGGGTTTGGGATGCTCAGGGAAGCCAAGCCAGTGAGAAGGATCTTGAGTCAAACAGCAGAAGGCATCCCACTCTTCCAGATGTAGTGACTGATGGGGCCAAGGAGCTTGGTCTTGTGTCAGGGTGGATGACCTTGGACTTGATTGGGAGGTACCACCTGTGCGCAATTTGCACTTCCCTTACTTCGAGTGGTCCTGGATAAATGACTTACGCTCTGGTGGAAGATGTGTCCTTTGTATTCTAATGACATGATCATATCATGTCAGAAGTGTCAGAGAATATGAGTTCAGGAAAGAGGGCACAGGGATATGAGAAGCTGGAAAGCCTCGGAAATTCAGGCTTACGGCTGAGAACAAAAAGGGTTTATTGAATGCCTAGTGTACGCTTAGCACTATGTGTTTGTTTCTACACAGGAAATGTAGGAACCTTTTCACCCATTCAGCAAATATAAGTGCCTACTGTATATAGCATAGGTTCAACATGCCAAAAACTACCCAAGATGCCTGGGATAAGACTTCTCTTCTTCCCTATATGACCTTGCCACTGACATTGATATTGAGGCCTTTTTATAACTTCCTCAACATTAATTTTCTTGGATAATTATTGACTGACCCCAAACCAGCATCAAGCTGGGCTTTTGTCATTCTGAAAACAGAAAATTAAAGTTGGCCCTTAGTGATATCTCCCATAAAGAAGGGAATCAGATGACTGTTTACCTTAACAGTACCTCGTCATTTGAACTAGGTGGTTTGACATCATATTGTCTTTAGCTTTTTGCTGTCAGTGGAGCTTTTTCATCCATGTTAGACATTAAACCTGTGCTTCCTGCAGTGATCTTGGGATACCAGGAGCCAGAGATAGAGGTTTGTCATTCCAAGCTTCCTTATTTATTATTTATTTATCCATTGCTGGAAGTGGACCCCAGAGTCTCACACAAGCTAAGCACATGCTCTGCCACTGAGTTATACATACCCTGGGCCCCCAAACTTGTTTAAACATCAAGACTTCTCCACTTGCTTCTCACTGGGCATGGTGTCTTCACACTTTTCAGGAGTTAAGCTAAAGACTAAAATTAGGGCTGCCATTTCCTCCATGAATGTGGCCTTAAAAGAACTGCCAAGTGCTAAAGTAATGACTTAGTGGTCAAGGGGACTTCTAGAGGACCTCAGTTTAGTTCCCAACACCTCAGCTTAGCTCACAACAGCTTCTAACTCCAGTTCTAGGGTACCTGATACACACTTCAGGCCTCTACAGGCACCGCGGCAAACACACACACACACACACACACACACACACACACACACACACTCACACACACACACGCACACACACACACATACACAATGCACGCACTCACATAAACAAAAAAAAAATCTGCAAAAAACCCATGAGACTAATGTTACGTTCATATGTATTATCGTGTTATAGGCAGGCAGGCTGTCTCATTTAAATCTTTTATGTTCCCTGGTGTTTCCTATTTTCAGGGGTAGAAAACACCTCCAAAACTCAGCTTCTCACACTCAAAACTCAGCTCCTCCCAGGTACCTCCTGGTCTGTCAGGGTAGCTTAGAGAACGGGAAACCAGCCCTCATGAGACACAGCAGGAAAGATGTCTAGGGTGGTAAAAACACACTTACCTGACTGTGTGGGTAATGACTGCTATATGATGTGCCTAACTCTTAAACCGAATCTTCTAGCGCCAGAACATGGAGGTCTGGTGCCCAATCCCATCCTGACAGGAGTGCCAGATTCCTCTCTGTAAGATGGTCACAGGTTTAAAGAATAGAGGAGGGGCACGTGAGATTCAAGATACTGCACACACTTCTGTCCCCTGACCCCTAGGACCAGGAGGACCATTCTGAGTCCTGTTTATACATGCACTTTAACCATTAACTAGAAGGATCTACCCAAGTCCATGACAGGGGCTGACAGGGCCTGCAGGTCAGAGATGAGATGAAGCACATGAGGTTCTTAAGTCTTCTTGGAAATACAGCTGGCTTTTCATGGTGCTAAGTTTCCAAATTCAGGTCCTCAAGCTTGGTCAGCTGACTAAGCCATCTCTACAGCCCCTGTGCTTTGTGCTTTTATTGATTTCATTCTGTTCTAACGTGGATTTGAGGTTTTACTTGTGTGTGTGTATGTGTTTAAGTGTAAGTGTAATAAAGTTGCTACATGCAGGGTAGAATGTTGAAATTTGCAGCTGCATGATGCAAGAAGGTTGTAATCCTCTTTATGTTGGTGTATGACAAACCATGATTTCTGAGGCCAGGCGTGGTGGCTCTCAGAAGACAGAGGCAGGCAGATCTCTGTGAGGTCAAGGCCACCCTGGTCTACTCTATAGTGAGTTCCAGGCCAGCTGGGGCTACAGTGAGAGCCTGTCTCAAATTTTTTTTTTAAGAATGTGATTTCTGCTCTAAGTTACTAGGAAATTTAATATCAGCGTACCAAAATCCTGACCTTCTCTGATGCTTCATCTGAGTTGGGTTCAGACAACATTACAGGAGGAGGTGAGGGATGGACAGATGTTTCCTGAAAAGTACCTGCTGGGATTCTTCATCCCACCTATGCTGACCCCTCAGTAACCCAGCCTCTTCCTCTGCCTCAACCACAGGACCTTGGGAGGGGTCTCCCTGGTGGCTCCTGTGCCTTCCCATGCCTTCTGGAATTATTTCCTTCCTCTCATAAACAGAAAGAGTGTCCTTTGATGAGCAGCATGAGGGTTCACATATTGCACAGGCCTGCACGGGCAGAGGGGAGAGAACAGACCAATGCTGTGTCTTTGAACGTGGACTCCAGAAGAGAACAGCTGTCTGCCACAAAGAACAGCATCTCTGCCAGAGCCATTCCTCCACAGCAGCTGTTGATAAGGTCAGGAAGGCCACCGGCTGTGCCAAAACTTGTAGGGCAAAGGCTTCAGAAGTCTGTTAGCATCTTCAGAGAGATATCCCAGACCCATTGAGCATCCCAGGAGCCAAACTGGACAATTCAGGGCTGTCAGAAGTAAAGGAATTATTGAGGAGAGTTTGGGTGATGAGTAGATTGGTGGGGAAAGGGGATGGGGAGAGTGAAGGCAAGAGAGGGTGCTGTTCGGGTTTTCTCTACGCCCTGCACATACACAGTCCTAAAACCCGTTATATAAAACCTTGCCCTGGTTTCAGCTTCCTGTGGACCATTCTTTCTATTCCCAATTAAGTCTCTGGGAGGAAGAAAGAACTACAAAGCACTTCCAGGTTCACCGACCCATCCTCCAGCAAATAAAGAGCAATGAAGACCTGATAGGAATGCCTTGCTATTTTGGGGCAGTGACTCGGATACTGTGCACATATGTGCTTTTAAATTAAATGCCTGGGAACGGGATCCAGGAGAGAAGTGGAAAATTTATATTCTCTCTCACTCTCACACTCCCCAGAAGAAACATTGTTAGCACTTCAGACTTCCCTTCAATGGACATATTTTTTTTCTCAAATATAACTCATTTTTTTAATTTGTTGATTTTTTTTTGTGTATATCACACAGAACATCCCAAACAATCTTATTCATCTATACCCACTTCCCAGATGGCACTCTCTTGTTTTAGGAAGGTCAGCGGTTCCTCATCTAGCAGTAATCAGTTGTCAACACTCCTTTAGATAAGATTGGGGTCTGCTGTTCATCTTCCCAGTTTTATGCTGGGTTACTATCTGGGAGTCTCCTGGGCCACCCTGGCCAACAACTCAAAAGAAGGTATCTCCTGTCTGGCATTGCCTCTTGTTATGTAGCCTTTAGCGAAGTATATGGACTCTTAAAAAATTATATTGGCCCCTTTAATCTTTGGTTATACTTTCATTTTTGGGTGTTTAAGGCCATAGAGTTGACCCAGATAAACCAATTTATTTTTACTCTAAAGGCCTGATCTGTTCCTCAGGGTTCACATGGGCTTGGGAGGAGACCCTGGCTCCTTTCTTTTACCAGTTCCATCCATGTGAAGATAAGTCAAAGGTCCTGCTCAATGATGGTTGGCTTCACGTGGAAGCATGGAGGAAGTGTTTCCTCTGAGTTGATCCTCCTCCTTGTAGACTGGACACTGGTTCAAGTCCATCTCATGGGGTCTCCACGGCCTCCTTGGTCAAGAGGAGAGGTGACTCACCACAGTTACAGGACATTTTGAGAGATGCTCATAGTTCCATGGAACTAGTCAACCTAGGAAGGCAAGGAGCAAAAACTGTCAATGGACATACTTTTAATGAACCTAAAGATGCTGATAGCATTTTGTTTTTGATAACTTCAATTTCTCTTCTAAAGTTTAATCTCCTTCATGTTGACTTTTGTGTCTTCTTCATTGTGTTTTTCTAGTATACAGGATTTAAATTTTTTTTATTACATTTATCTATTTATTCTCTGTGAGTGTATGTGTGCTACTGTGTACATGTGGAGGTCAGAGGACAACTTGTAGGAGTCAACTCTCTCTTTTTACTATGTGGAACTTGGGATCAAACTCCTGTCCTTAGGCGTGGTGGCAAGCGCCTTTTCTCTTTGAGCCATCCTTGCTGGCCCATATAATGGATACTTTTTTAATGCAGAAATTTCCCTGGGTATGGTGGTACATGTCTTTCATTTATTCTTATTCCCAACAGATGAAGGCAGAGGCAGGCAGATCTCTGTGAGATGGAGACCAGCCTGTTTACATAATGAATTCTAGGACAGCTGGGGATACAGGGAGGCCCTGTTTCAAACAAACAAAAACAACAAAAAGTAGAAATCTCATCCACTGAAATATGTGCTACTTAAATATATCTGAAGTGACTTTTTAAAATAATTTTGTGTGTATGAGTATACTGCCTGCATGTAAGTATACCTGTGTCATGCAGTACCCATGGAGGCCAGAAAAGAACATCAGATCCCCTGGAGCTGGAGTTAGGCAATTGCCCACCACTATGTGGGTGCTGGGACTCAAACCCAGGTCCTCTGCAAGAGCAACCAGTGCTCTTTACTGAACCATCTCCTATTTTAAGTGTGTGTGTTTGTGTGTGTGTGTGTGTGTGTGTGTGTATGTGTGTGTGTGTGTGTGTGTGTGAATATGTTCACATGAGTACAGGTGCCTGCGGAGGCCAGAAGATGGTGTCAGATCATCTGGAGCTAGAGTTATAGATGATTTGAGCTGCCCAACGTTGGTGCTGGGAACCAAACTCTGGTCTTTGTAAGAACAGCAAGTGCTCCTAACTGCTAAGCTCTCTCTCCTGTGAAGTAATTTTTAAGAACATAACACACCTGCATGTCCCCACAATGATCGAGATACAGACTCTTGCTGTCACCTCTGCTTCTTTCTAGAGAGTTCTCCTTTTCCAGGGAGTCATCTCTGTCTGGTTTTCTCCCACTACAGATTCATATTCCTGCTCCAGAGCTTCCTACAAAAACAGAATGTAGGTACTTGGTCTGCATGATGCTTTTGAGGTCCACCCTTTGACTCTTGGGTCTTAAGTGTCCCCTAAAGGTTTGGACCTCCAATGTGGAAGGTGCTGGAAGCTTCAGGCCTGGGGTTCATCTCCCACTAGTCTCTATGTCACTGAGGGTGAGCTCTTGAAGGAAATAGAAGGAACCCAGCCCACTCCTGTGTCTCTCTTTTACTTCCAGGCCACTAGCTGAAACTTTGGTTCTGCCATCTGCTCCCCACCATTGCCCTCTGTCACCTCACCAGAGGCCCAAGGGCAATGGAGCTGCCTAATCCTGGATAAAGCGATAGTCAAAAAAACCTTTTGTCTTTATAAGCTGAGGATCTCAGGCATTTGTTACAGCAGCAGAAAGCTGACTAGCACAATTCTATTGATTTGCTTATTAGTATCTGATTCTTTGTATTGCTGCTTGTATTGCTATTGTATGTTTATGCATTCTCTTATTGATGAACATCTAATGTGATTTCATCTTTTTCATTCCAATGAATAGAGCTGCTGTGGCCATCCCTATGGGAGCCTTTCAGCTGATCCATTTCCATTTCATATGGGGAAATTCCTAGGAGTGAAACTGTGGGCTGCAGGGTAGTGTTTATGTAGTTTTTTTGGAAGTTACCACAACCTTACTAATATTTGATGAAGTCAGTCATTTCAATTTGAGGTAGGGGCAATGTGGTATCTCATTGTGGTTTTAATTTCCATTTCCATGCTGCCTTTGAAGTCCATAATAGTCATTCGCATATTTTTGTGACTTGTCCAAGCTCATTTATTTATTTATTATTTATCTGCTTACCTATTTGTTTAATTTCACAGTGCTGGGATTGAACCCAGGGCCTTGAACATACAAGGCAGGTGCCCAGTCCTTGGTTTTTGAGACAGGGTCTCAAGATGTGATCAGGTTAACCTTGAACTCCCTATGTATTCCAAGCTGGCCTTGAACACTCTGTTCTCCTGCCTCCCAAGTGCTGGGATTTAGGCCTGTACGGTGGAATGTTCATCCATTTTTAATTAAATTGCCTAAATTTCCATTATTTAAGTTGAAAGAGTTCTTTATACATCCAGAATATCAGTCAATTTTTAGATGTTTTTTTAATATTTTCCCAGTATATGGCTTGTTTATTTATTTATTGAAAACTTTTATCAGCAGAAACTTTTACTTTTGCTACAGGAAAATTATTGACTTTCTTTGATGTTTACTACTTTCGGTGACCTATCCAACATTTGCTTGCCCCCCAAGTTATGAAAATATTCTTCTGGTTTTCTCTAAATGTTTTATGGTTTTTGTCTTTAGGCCTGTAATTTATTTCAAGTGAATTTTTGTGTATGGATGAGAGAAAAACTAAGGTGTCTTGTTTGTTTCTCTATAACTATCCAATTAAGGCAACATTGTGTTTTGTTTGTTTAGTTGGTTGGTTGGTTGATTTTGAGACAGGGTCTCCCTGTAGCCCCAGCAGGCCTGAAACTTACTGTATAGATCAGGCTGGCCTTGATCTCACAGAGACCTGCCTGCTTCAGCCGCACGAATGCTGGGATTAAAAGTATGTACCACCACACCCAGCAGGCAGCATCATATTTTGAAAAGAATTTTCTTTCCCTATAAATTATTTTGACTTCTTTGTCAAAGCCAAATGATTATCTAAGTGTGGGCTTTTTCCTGGCTCTTCATTCATATCTCCTCATTACCTGTCAGTCCTGTGTCACCACCCTGTCTCTTGTCTCCTTTCCTTGGTGGCTCTAGCTAGAACCCATCTTTTCAGAGAACCACTTTTTTGTTTTGTTAATTTGCCGTATTCTTTGTTTTGATGCCATTTGTTTCTATTCTTGTATTATTTCATTTGTTATAGTTTGAGTTCCTCCCTTCCATTCTCTTTTTTCCTATTTTTAAATTGAATTTTTACAAATTTTATACAATATATTTTGATCACATTTGGATCCCCTCCTGTACCTACATCCCCCTTAGTAACTCCCCATCAAATTTTCCATGCTCATATATATATATATAGATAGATAGATAGATAGTGTGTGTGTGTGTGTATGTGTGAGTGTGTGTGTGTGCACATGTGCACTATGGCCTATAGGCTCAGGTTTGTGTTCCCCAAAGCCTTTTGGTCTTAATCCATCCACTAGAGCCTGGTCAACCTACCAAGTATCTCATCCTTAAACAAGACTGAATTTCTCCTCCCCAGCAGCCACTGGTTGCCAACAGTTCCTCAGGTAGGGTTGGGTTTCCTTACCCACTTCCTCATTTCTATCCTGGCATCTGGTCTGGCTTGACCTTACGTGCAATTTGTGCATCTGTCACCATTGCTGTGAGTTCATACTAGTAACTGACCAGCTATCTGGAAAACTGTTTCCTTGTGGTCATCCATCACCTCTGGCTCTTACAAGCTTTCTGTGCCATCTTCCAAATGATCCCTTGAGCCTTAGGGGGCAGAATTTTGATATAGGTGTCTGATTCAGGGATAAACACACTGCAGACTCTTATTTTCTGCATGTTGTCCAGTTGTGAGAGATATATTAATGAGAGATGCATTAATCTACGGGTATAAAAAGAAATTAGAAATCAGTTTAATACTCTATCTATTTAGCAGAATAATTGTATTAATCTTTCTCCTATGGTCTGTTACCTGTCTAGCCTCAGGTTCCTAGGCCTGATATTAAGGTCAGGTATAGGCTCCTTCCTATGAAGTGAACTTTAAATCTAATTAGAAAGTAGTGGTTACACCTATAATACTCATGCCACTATTTTACTGGTGGGCATCTTGCCAGGCCAGTTGTTGTAGCCTTCAGGATTCACAACTAGGTAAGGTTTATGTTAAATTTTCTCTTCAGGTAGCATGCATAGCACCTTCCAGCACTATGAACACTAGCCGGTAGAGATGAGGCTCTGAAGTCAGCACCAGCTTGATTTCTCCTTATTTGTTCTATAGCTCATGTATGTAGTATCTTCAGCAATAGGGTCTTATTGTCAAGTTCTGGAGGGTAACCAAGAGCAGGGACAATGGCCTGTATTATCAGAGGTCTGTGGGACTCCTTGTCAACAGCTTTAAAAGAGGGAGTCCCACAGACCCTCTGATATTGGGAGACAGAGGCAGGTGGATCTCTGTGAGTTCAAGGCCAGCCTGGTCTACATAGTGAGTTCCAGGACAGCTGGGGCTACAGGAAGACCCTGTCTCAAATGACCAAAAAAAAAAAAAAAAAAAAAAAAAAAAAAAAAAAATAGGGAGTCCATCCTTAGCTCTGGGCTTTAATTTTGTTAAGCTATTGTGTCTAGTAGGCTTACAATGTCTCCCTGTTGTAAGATAAGTCTTGTTTAATCTCTTTTTATAATGTATATGTATAAACTTTAAGTAGCTTCTATGGTGGTAGGCTTCAATATGGCTTTTTCTAAAGGTCTTTAGTATTGGTTATCCCTCCCCATGGTCCCTCTGTTCTGACTCTTAAAGAGGAAACTTAAATCACTGACTTTAAGCCTACTTCTCTTTTAAGTGTAAAATTCTGTTTTTCTTGAAACGCTGTTTTTACCAAAGCTCATAAATTTTGATGCTTTGTTTTCATCATCACTCTGCTTAAAAGTCTTTCTAATTTCTTTGTGATTCTTCTTTAGCGCATGGGTTACTTAGAGGTGTGCTGTTTGACACTAAACATCTGGGTATTCCTAGATGTCTTACTACTTTAATTCCATTGTACCCAATGAAAATTCTCTTCAGAAGTGCAATCTTTCCTCCAGGCCTGGTAGTGCACACCTTCAATCCCAGCGCTGAGGAGGCAGAGGCAGGTGGATCTCTATGATTTAGAGGACAGCCTGGTCTACATGAGTTCCAGACCAGCCAGGGCTATATAATAAAACTCTGGGTTTTTTTTTTTTTTTTTTTTTTTTTTATTGTTGTTTGGTCTTTTTTGAGACAGGGTCTCCCTGTAGCCCCAGCTGTCCTGGAACTTACTATGTAGACCAGACTGGCCTTGAACTCACAGAGATCCGCCTGCCTCTGCCTCCCGAGTGCTGGCATTAAAGGCATGCACCACCACGCCTGGCTAAACCTGTTTAAAAAAAAAAAAAAAAAAGAAACAATGCAATTTTTCCAAGTTATTTGGACTTATTATATGGACTCACATATGGTTTATCTTATAATTTGTAACATAACACTTTGTTTTTAATTGACACAATAATTGCATATATTAATGGGAATCGGTGATAGTTTAATCTATGTCTATAATGGGTAATGATCATACAAGGGTAAGTGGCACATTTATTATCTCAAACATTTTATCGTTTTGTTAGAATCATTAAGAATCTGCTCTATGAGCTATTTTGAAATATACAGTGAATTGTCAATTGTAGTGGCCTACTTTGCTGTAGAGTGGGAGTGAGCCCTCATGTACAACTCCACCCCTATACCTGTTAGCTATCACCCCCCTACACACACACAGCCCCCTGGGAGCTGGGAACTGCTATTACATTTTCTGCTTCTATGAGATCAACATTTTTAGATTCTCTATATAAGTAAGAACATACATTATCTTTTTCTGTACATTTCTTTATATTTGTGTGTGTGTGTGTGTGTGTGTGTGTGTGTGTGTGTGTATTTGTATGGATGCACATGTGTCACTGGGAGGCTATGCGGGTCAGAAGACAACTTGTGGAAATCAGTTCTGTCTTTCCACCATGTGGATCCTGGGAATCAAACTCAGGTCCTCAGGCTTTTCTCACTGATCCACCTCACTGACCCCAGTATTTGCCGTCATGTGTCTGACTCATTTCACTGAATATAATGTCTTACCTTGACAAAAGCTCCAATGGGCATAGTATTCTCTAAATATCTATTAAGCCACGATGTGGGTGGTTTTATGCAAATACAGATACCACCACTGATTTGAGGCCTGGTTTATCTATCAATAAATTATAAAGGGTGTTAACATTTTCAAATATGATTATGGGATTTGTTCCTTATTTTGTGTCATTTTTGCTCCCTGTATTTGAAAGTTCTGCTCTTCGGATCACATAAATCTGTGCTCGTCACGTCTATGTGGTGACTGCTGGTTACAGCTGGTCCCTCCCTGCATGGCAGCATGGTCTCTCCATCTCAGGCTGATGCAGCCCAGCAGCATCCCTCTTGCTGTTTTCATAAGGCTTCTCTTTAAAAATGTATTTATTTATTTGTATATTATGTATATGTTTTGTCTGCATGTATGTAAGTGCACCTGTATTATGCAATGCCCAGGGAGGCCAGGAAAGGGCATTGTATGCCCCTGGAACTGGCGTTATGAACAGTTGTTAGCCACAGTGTGGATGCTGGGAACCAAACCTGGGTCTTCTGCAAGAGCAGCCAGTGCTCTTAACCACTTAGCTACCCATATTTCCAGCCCCATGGTGCTCCTTTTACAGTCTTTATTTTTGCCATTTCTTTTCAAAGAACACATCTTACAAAACCTGTCTTTATCCATTTGGATGGCCCCTTTTAACTGCAATTTTTACTGCAATGTCAGCATGGACGCGTCTCTTGGTTGGTTGGGTAGAGAGAGATCTGCAAAGGTAGATCTTCTATTTTACTTTTTTCGTTTATATCCTCTATATTTTGTTCCTCCTGTCCTCCTTTTCTATCAGCTTTGAAAATTATTTTAGTATATCTTAATATTCCTTCTTGATTCATCTACTGGCTTTTTAGCCATGCTTTTTTGCATTTGTTGTTGACTACCTAGAGATACAATGTGGTTCTTATGCGTTGCATAGTCTGTTAAAACTGTGTTGCTTCATAGAAGACATAGAAACCTCACAATCACACAGATTCATTTACCACTAATCATTTTATGCTAAAACTTTTAGTTTTTCTTTAATCAAATATATTTTTAAAAATTAAAAAAAAAGATGTCTTTAATGTTTGTCTGCAAAATCACTGTCTAATCACATTATTTCCCTTCAGCCTGAAGGAGTATCTTAACTATTTCTTATCACACAGGTGTGTTGGCAGAAAGCCAGTTATCTGAATTGTCAGTTTCCTTTTGTTCTCCGTTTTATCTGTATAGATGTGCTGGTTAGTCATTTCCTTCTCTTGGCACACTGAAGAAGATTTTATTTTTCACTGTCTCTGGCCTCCAGTGTCCTGAAGGTCAGCGTTGTCATAGACATGGTATAGATTTGGGGTTTTCTTAATCAATTGCTCTTCCCTTAATGTGTTGTGTCATTTTTATGGGCTCTTTACAAGCTTCTCTTCAATGCTGTCCTGCTTGTATTTTTCTATGCATTAACTCTGCTTGGGATTTGATGAGATGCTTCAGTCTGGAAATTTCTCGCTTTCGCCATATTTGGGAAATGTCTTCGTCCTATACAACACCTTCTTTCTCCTTAGCACTCTCATTCTTCATGGACATGCTGACACCTTTGCATTGGTTCTTCTGACTGGCCGCTTTTCTCTCCGTCATTTCCCTCTCTGTTCTTTAGGTCGGGTGGTTTCATTTGGTCCTCTTCCAGGCTGGTTCCCTGGGCCATCTCCGATCTGTTATTACGCCCAGAAAATAAGTTTCTAAATTGATATATTTTATGTTTTTAACGTAGAATTTTAATTTGGTTGCTTTTTATGGTTTCTACTTCTCTGACAAGATTTTGTAAGTTTTTATTCATTGGAGCACCTATCCTTTTCATGACAGAACACAGTCAGAACCCTTGCCTGCTCATTCTCACATCTGGGTCATCTGTCATCATTTACCAAGTGCTGATTCTTCTCTAGAATCTCCTTGTTTCTCTACTTCCCAGTGCTCTCAAGAAGTTGTTGTGTTCATGAGTATGTGTTTGTGTGTGAATGACTGCATATATGTGTAGGAATTAATAAATGTATATATTTCTGAATGACTATGTATGGATGAGTGTGTATGTATGTGTGTGAATAAATGTGTGTAGATAAGTGCTATGTGTGTGGCTGGGTATGTGTGACAGTGTGTGTGTGTGTGTTTGTGTGTGAATGAGTGTATGTGTGGATGGGTATTATGAGTGTTATGTGTGTGGATGAGTGTGTGTGTGTGTGTGTGTGTGTGTGTGTGTGTGCGAATACATGTATATTTTTTCAAACTCTGAAATGTCCTGGGAGTTCCAGGGTGCCCACTCTGATGTTGATAGCCTTAAAAGAAAGAATATAACTTCTATCCTGCCTTCTTTAATCTGTGGAGATGCAGGAAAGAACTGATGTCATTTTTTGCAGGAGGCTTGGTACGTGTACAAACATAAGGAGTTGCCTACAGTATCTACTAACAACTATGTACACTGCATAAAATATCTAGATATCAGACTTAGACTCTAAGGAATTTAGGTCTTGCATTACTTTGGCCCTTGAGTGATCACTGGAAACTGGTTCTAAGCCCAAGAGTTACTTTCAAAGATCTTTAATGCATACTAGCAATACCAATGATGGCCATAAAGGTGACGGCAATAGCACTATGGCCAATGCTTGCTCCACTGTTGATAAAGTGTTATCTCCAACCTCAACAATCCATTTAACAGCTGATGACTTCTCAAAGCTAATGGAGCTTGGGTCCCATCTGGGTGGTCCAAGAGCCATCTTTGTTCCACTGTTCCAAAACACCATACCTCACTCATATGGAAGAGCCGTTTCATCAAATAGACCTGGAAAAAGTGGGTAGATGCAGTGATATGATAAATGGATGTGCTATATGGAGATGGTTGTGGGTATTTGGATCATTTATATATCAGCAGTAGAGAAGAGATTGCTTCACACCCTGAAGCCCCATGTTCCAGCTCCAAGAACAGGCCTGAAAGACAAGTGTGTCTACCTGAAGGCTTTCCAGGGAGAGAGGTCTGATCCACTTCCCTTCCGTCTGGCTGTGAGAGCTCCATCTACAGAACCCAGCTGTGGTACTGGGGAAAGAGACACTATCAAACACTCTGAGGTTTGGGTGTGAGGCTTTTTCAGGTAGTCCATTTGGTTGGAGTACTTGGCCACTTGTTACCACAAGGACCATCAGGAATTCTGGGTTTTCTCAAATCTCCAAAATTTGGTTCCCTCCAGATATGACTAACATAATGAACATGGTCCCTGAAGAGCTAGCTCATTTCTTGGTAAAAAGAGTTGCTGGAGCGGTCTCAGGGCACACAAATAGCCGGACCATAAAGAAAACGGTAAACCATTCACGGAATGGAGAAGTGTATTCTCAAAAATGACACCCGGATCAGGGCTGTGGTTCAGCGAGGGGCTTTCATGCTGTTTCTGTTGTTGTTTCGGTTTTAACCTCAGAAAGGATGCACTGCTTGGCTGCAAGCCAGCTCCTGGCAGTGGGCAAGGCTGTGCACTCATGGCGAGCACAGACTCTAGACCTTGGTGTGGATGGAAAAACAGAGGACCCACCTTGGCCAACCTTGGGATTCTCTCACAGGAGCCTTGCTTTGAGAGAGAAATGTCTCTCGTAAGAAGAAAGCACCTGGGGATCCTTCTGGAAAACTGATGGCATCTTCTGATGCCACTCTTCTATGTTTCTATAGCTCAAAATGGGTGGACACTGAGCCCAGTGCAGAAGATGTAAATGCTCAAACCAATGCAAGGGGTTCTCGGCTTCAAGAGCCACCAGAGAAGAGGAGGCCCGGCCTGCTGCTGTTGCCTTCTTAGATGGCTGGGTTAATTTCTGCAGCACATCAGTGTTTTATCCCATGACACCAACAATATCTACTCCATGCTGCACCACTGACTGTGCTTGATGCTCACAACCTGCCTAGTTTCAATCATTACTAAAGGGAGCCACTCTCAGAAAAAGAAAGAAAAAAACCAGTAGTGGTCCTTGGAGTGTGTTATAGAAGGCCACCGCTTGGCCCACAGGCTCCTTTTCGGATGAACCAGCCCTTACCTGTGGATATCTGTAAAACAGTGAGGTATGATTTCAGGTGACCCTTGCTGTCTTTCCTGATCCCCCCCCACCCCACAAATGTGACTGTAGTGATGGCATCATTTGGGGAAGTCAATTTGGTTAAAGTTCTTCATTTTGAAACTGGAGAACCATCACCCTCTTCACCATCCTGTGTCCCCTTCCAACAGGAATACTAGCTGCTAAGAAGGAAGAGAAAGCCGAAGTTCAGGAAAAACATGGTGATGATGAAGCATCCGGAGGACCGTATTCTACTATCTGTGTGTCTCTGAACTAGAGAGAGAGTGGCCTTCAGGATGTGGCCTTCCTTACCCACTGAACATCCTCTGTGTATGAGGACACAGAGCTCTTCACAAGGCAGCAGTCAGAGAGTGAGCAGGGAGGCAACAGCAGGAAGGAACCAACATGCAGCTCTGTCAATCTGTGTTGCCAGGCGCTGTGGGCATAGCCACTTTATCATCCTGTCCCTCCAGCCTCATGTGCATACAGCTTCAGTCTGCTACCTATCTGACAGCCCACCTCAAAGCCAGGCAGTCACAAACCTGCCACAAATTCACTTTAATATCTTGTACGGCAACCTGTATGGTCCTGCCTCGGGCCATAGGATATGATTAAGGACCCACTTCAGAGCAATTGTTGATGCCGCAGGGGCTCAAATTGAAGCCTGTACATCACAGTCTCTGCCAGCAGTGGGCTCAGTTCACTTTGTATTCAGTGCTTCTCTTCCATACTAGCAATGGCTTCTACAGGGTTCCAGGGAGCAAAGGATGGATGTAATTAGATACCTTAGATACTTTCTACTTCTAGTTTAGAGGATGTAGCATATACTGACTTTCAGATAATTGTGCCTATGATTTTCTCTATGAGAAAATAAGTGGGATTTTGATCAACTATTAGGAATATAAAGAAGACTCCAATGTTTATTTAATTCATGATGCAGTTTCACATACAAATTTAAAATAATGTGTAAGTTTGGAGGGCGGAGGACATTGCTCTGCTAGTAAAGTGCTTCTATGCAAGCATGAGGACCTGGCTTTGATCCCCAGAAACCATGTAAAAAAGCAAGACATGGTGGCATATGCCTGTAATCTCAGTGTGGAGGAAACGAGACAGGAGGATCCCCAAGGCTCACTGCCCAGCCAGCTTAACCTACTGGGAGAATTCTAGGCCGGTGAGAAACACTGTCTCAAAAAAAATCCAACTTGGATGATGCCTGAGGAACAACTCCTGAGGATTTTCTCTGACTTCCACATGTATATGCACACGTGTCATGCAACCCCCATGTATGTGCAACTACACATACATATACATGCATGCACACAAAATAAAATATGAGTTTGAACTCTTAGTTTCCCACACCCATGCCTTTCACTTATGTCCTTTTGGATGTTGTCAGAGTTTGTTCACAAATACCTCATTGTGACTTGAACCGGATCATTTAAGATGCAGGGACCCTGTCTAGGGACATATCTTAGGAAAAGTAGGCCACACACAGCCAACAGTGGGCATTTGATTCATCGGGCTGTGCCTCTCTTTGGTGTGAATTTGTTATCCTCACTGTGGCTTGTACAGATCTTCAAGAAGCCAGATAACCATGTTCAACCATGGAATTGCTAGTCTGCATGTTATGGTTTCTTTGCCTCCTATGGGCAACAATGTCAGCAGCTAGAACGAGCATTGTTGGAAGACAGTGGAGTCAATGATTCTTTCCCAAGATAGGACTTTGTGGTTCAAAATAAATCATTCAGAAACACTGAGCAAATAAGTGCTTTGTAACCCAAGAAGCTGGGTGAGGATTAACTCTGACACGACTTCACTTCTGCAGTAAGAATTTAGAAGCAAACCAAACCTTGCCTTAGGTTGGGGGAGATCTCAAAAGTGATGTGGGCTAACCTGGTATGTGCTGACAAAGTCACTGCGATGTCCAGCCATGGCTTTACCAAGTCTGGGCCTTCAAAGCTGGATGCCCTGGCAGGCCTGTGTAGCTGGGCTGGCCTGGCTACCACTCTAAGTGGAGACTCTGCAGGCTGAGGGAACAGATGGTTGCCCAAATCTGGAAAACCATGGCCCGCATGGCTGAGTCTCAACCTCAGGTATCCTAACTCAAAACCTCTTCCCAGGACTTGCCCTTCCCCCTAAATATATGTGCTCCAAACTGTCACCAGATCTCAGGAAAGCACCAGCTCTGTCTGGGATAAACACCAGCCTCACAGCACACCCAGTCATTACCAGATCAGCCGGTCTTGGTCTAGGTCTTGTGGCTTCTTGGCTTTTTCTCCTGTGTTTCTCTCCCAAATCTTCCCCCTTCCTCTGATTATGTGCATGTAAACACTCATCATGGTGGCCCACACACTCTCATGCAAAACTTGGTTTGCTCTAGGGTGAGTCGGTCACCCCTCTGGCCACTGCTGGAGGCCATCACCAGCTGCTCCCACCCGCAGCTATGTTCCTCTCCTCTCTTTCCTCAACTCCTGTAGAGAAATCTCTAGAGGGTTCTGAGGGAGGAGACCTGAAGTTCTTCCCTTGGGCAAACAAGGCTGGATAGATGACATAATCCCCTTTACATCTTAGAAAAACAGCCCCGTGGCTCTTGGCTCTCTTGGGCTCTCATTTGGGTTGCCTTACAACACTGGGCAGAAGGCCAAGGAGCCCAAGCCCAGCCCAGAGACTCTAGCACTCCAGAGAGCTCCAGCCTGGGCTGTCTGCTGCGGCCTGCCCTGTTCACATGGAAGCCAGCGACAGTGAGGTCCACAGAACTTTACCCAGGGACTGGTCTTCCTGCTGGCCAAAGCCTGTACCTGTTTGATCTCACACTGTTTTATACTGTTGTCCACTTCTTGTTTTTACACAGTTTGACTTACCATCCCCCACCCCCGCCACCCCCCAGGTCAGAGTGTGTCATTTCTGCTCTGGGCTCAGAAAAAGGCAGTCAGCAGGCTAAAGGCGTATTGCTCTGGGACATGTTGAAAAAAGTGAGCTACTTTGAAGACAGACGAAGACAAAATACTGAAGGTATTTTTAAAATTAATAAAAAGCCTGAGGGAGGGGGAATATCTCAAACATCCATCAGGAGTGGACTGAATAAACAACACATTGTGGCTTATAACCAGTGGAATACTATTGACTGACTAGCGGTGCGCTACAGATGTGCAAGATAGCAGAAACAAAATGTCTATGAGACACAGTGAATACTCTATAAGTTACCTTCATGCTGCTGTGACAAAATCTCTGAAGCAAATACTTTATGGGAGGAAATAGTTTATTTCTGGTTCATAGTTTCAGAGGGTTTCCATCTACTGTGGTGCAGAAGGTGTGATGGAGCAGGGTCTGTTCATGGTGGTGGGAACACAGGGCAGAGAGGGTATTCACATTGCAGTGGATCAGGAAAGGGACGAGAGAGGGAGAGAAAGAGGGAAAGAGATGGGGAGAGGGAGGGGGAGAGAAGCTGGGCCATAAGCTTCAAAGTCCAGCCCCCCAGTGACACTTTTCCAACAACTTGTCTCCACCTCCTGAAAGTTCCACCACTTCCCAAAAAAGCACCACCAGCTGGGAACTAAGTGTTCAACACGTGAGCTTGTAGGGAACACTTTGAACTCAAACCATAGCAAGTATATACTACATGATTCCATCTATGTACATTTCTAGAATAGGTAAAAATAATCTATTCTGATAGAATTCAGGGCAGGGATAAGTGAAGAGCCGAGGAGGATGCTGAGTGGAACACAGAGGTGAGCTGGAAGAGCTCCAGATCTCAGTCACAACAGACATTGCATGTGTGTGCATGTGTGTGTACAGAAATGCATCCGGCTGTTAAAGAGTCCTGTTCTAACTGTGCATGTTATAGTTCAATAAAAACTCACTCAAAAAACACGCAAAGGGAATGAGGAATCAGTGAAGGAAAAAGGACGTATCACAGGCGTAGAAAGAAGAGTTGTGTACGAGGCCAAAGGAAGCCAGGAGAACTTGAATAAATTGGGCTACAGGACTAGGCAGACAAACTCAGATGCGGTGGTGGAAAGATTCTTTGCAGCAGGAAGATCCTAGACGGAGCAACATGCTCTTAGGGAAGCACTGCAGGGTTTGGCGGGAAGAGGAGCATTATTTGGAGACTGGAGAAAGAGGAGGTAGTAAAGTGCCAGATCCCTCAGCCCAGAAAGGCTGTGTCCTAAGAGTCCAGCCACATGGGGTGTGTTATTCCTGTGGTAGGATGGGGGACCTTGAAAAGCTGAGTAGATAGGCTATTGCTGGGAATGTAAACACTTTTCAATAAGATATCAATACAACAAGTGATAGTGGTCCAGGAAGTATAATAGGTTAGACAACACAGGAAACCCAGTTTGACCATTTGCCAGCCGTGTTTGGCAACCCAAGAGATAATGCAAAGAAAGCGAGTAAATAGAAGTTGCTTCAGGCTGGGAATTCAAGGAAAATAAAGATGTCTCTTAGAAGGAACAGTCCTAGAGGCAGAAAATGGTGTTTACAGCATCAAATTCCCCAAAACAAGGGACAAAAATTGTTTGGAGAATCAATGGCTCTAGATGTTCTAAACTTTGCAAAAACATAAACTCGTAGCTTCAAGAAGCTCAGAGAGCTGGGCATGGTGGCACAGGCCTTTAATCCCAGCACTCAGGAGGTAGAGACAGGTAGAGCTCTGTGAGTTTGAAGCCATATATAACAAATTCCAGGTTAGCCAGGGCTGTATAGTGAGACCCTGTCAAAAAATAAAAATAAATAAATAAATGAAAAGTTCAGAGAACCCCAAACTGCGTAAACTCAAAGAAAGCTGCATTTCCGTGTATCGTGATCAAACTTCCAAAGACTAAAAACAAACTAGCTGCTTGGAAAGCAGCAAAGGGAAATAACTTGTGACTTCTAGAATAGCTATGTAAGGGGCAGTAACTCATTCCCAGTGGTTAACATCTTATCACCTAACATCAAAACCAGAGTATTGATACTGGTACAGTGTTCGTATGTGCGTGTATGCATGCATATGTGATCATCTACATGTGGTACATGTATTCTCTTTGGTAAAATGTCTTTTTGTGGTTTTTGGTTCAGTTTCTAATATGGTTATCCATTTTTTCTTTGATAAGATGATAGTTCTTTATCAATTATGTATGCCTTTCATTAGATATCTGAAAGTAATTCCTGTCGATCTTTACTTGCATTTTTTATCTTCTTAAGGTCAAGTGTTAATGCTTTCTACTTCTATAAAGTCCTACTTATCAATTTTCTTTTATGGAATATGTGTTTGGTCTCAAGTCTAGCAGGGTCCCAGAACCTGGAGACTTTTTCCTGTTATTGTAAAAAATATTTTTATAATCACAACAATCTTTGACCCATTTTGAATTATTTCAAAAATAAATATATGTGTGAATGTATGTATATATGCATATCTATAATTTAGAGTCTGTGAGGAGTAATCGTTTTTACTATGCCTATTTATGTGTGTGTATGATCTATATGTGTGTTCACATGTCTGTGCAGGTCCACATGGCACATGCAGAGGCCAAAGGAAGATATCAGGTGCCCCCCTCTATCACTGTTCACCTGACTTCCTTGGGACAGGATCCCTCATGGAATCGGGAACTAACCATTTTTTGGCCACCAAGCCTCAGCAGTCCTCCTTTGTCTGCCCTTCACACTGCTGGGGTTGTTACAGGCAGACTTTACCCTCCTGGCTTTTTGCATAGGTTCTAGGGCTCTAAACTCAGGACCCCATGCTTGCACAGCAAGGGCTCTTCCCAGTGAGTTACCTCCCCAGCCTTGACCAGTGTCTTGACCCTTGCTGTGATACAGTTCACACCAATTAGGTAGAGGGATTGTACTTACTTCACTCTTTTTCTTCAGACTTTCCTTAATTTTAGTTCCCTTGGCTTCCATATACCTTTTAGACTAATCTTGTCCCTGTAGACAGAAATTATTGCTGATTTACAGAGAATTGATATCTTCACTGTTTTGAATCTTCCAGTCTATGAATGTGATATGTGTTTGTTTATTAATATCATCTTTGGGGGCTGGGGATAGAACATGTCCTTAGCATGTGCAAAGCCCTGCATTCAATCCCATCATCATCATCATACAAATCCTACATGTACATGTTTTGATAGACCTGCAAGTAAGCAATATTTTATGTGTGCGATTGTACATGGTAATGGCACTTTTAATCGGGGTGTCTATATGCTTATTGCTATTTTACAGAAATACAACACTGTGACCTTCCTGAATTCATTTAGTCTATAATTTTTTTGGTAGATTCCTTGGGATTTTCTATACCTACTTTCATGTACTCTGAAAATAAGAATAGTTTTAGTTCTTCATTTCTGTTCTGCCTGCCTTTTATTTCCCTTTCTTGCCTTATTGCAGTGTCTGGAACACACAGTGCTTTGTTGAATAACTTTACCTTGTATATGATCTTAGGAGGAAGGTGTTGAGTTTTTCACCATTAAGTATGATCCATGTTTTTAATCAAATATCTAATTTTATTTCTTTTTAAAGTGAGTGGGAGCTCTGGAACTGAAGCCTGGTGCTGACTTCAGGCTTCACCCTCCTAGATGCACATTAGCATTTTTATTTCTTTTTAATAATAAAGATATTATTAAAAATATCTAATTTTATTTCTTTTAAAATTTTATCCCTTTTTAAAGAGGATTTACTTCTGAGGCTAGAGAGATGGCTCAGTGAATAAGAGCACTGGCTGCTCTTGCAGAAGACCCAGGTTCAATTCCCAACACCCACATGGCAGCGAACAACTGTCCTAATTCCAGTTCCAGGGGATCCGGCTCCCTCTTCTGACCTCCTCAGGCACTGCAAGACATGGGTGCACTAATGTACATGCAAGCAATACACTCATATGTATAAAACAATTTTTAAAAGAATTTCCTTCATTTTAAATTATGTGTTTATGAGTGGGGGTATGTGCACATGCTTGTGGGGGTACCCACAAAGATCAAAGGTGCTAGATCCTCTGGAGGTAAGTTACAGGCAGTTGTGAACTGATTGATGTTGGTGTTGGAAACAGAACTCAGGTTTTATAGAAGAGCAGTACATGGTCTTACCTTTTGTGCATCTCTCTGGCCCCTCTATCTCTATTTCTTGAGAATTTCCACTGTAAATGGATGTTGAATTGTGCACTTTCTATTTCTGCATCAATTGAAATGATGATATGACTTGTCTTCTTTAGGTCTATTGATACAATAGATTATACTGATTGATGTTAGAATGTGGGAACCATCCTTGCATCGCTGGGATAAATCCCACTTTGTCATGTGGTATATACAACTCTTTCTATAGGGCTATCCAAAGAACCCATTTCATGTTAGGCAGGCTGTGGTAATGAGGGCTTTTTTAAGAAATTGGTTCTTGTCATCTCTATGGTCAGATGCTTGTGTGACATTGTCCACGGTGTTTTCTCATTAACCCTCTGATGCCTGCTGGCTCTGGTGATAGTCCCATTTCACTCTTGATACTCATAATTTATGTCTTCTCTTTTTTTCTTGATCAATCTTATTAGAGTTTTGTAAATTTAATTTTTTATCTATTGAGTGTGTGTGTGGCATATGTACGTGTTCTTGTGGGTATATGCAAGTGTGTGTGGGTACATGTGCATGTGTCTCTGTATGTGTGGAAGCCAGAGGTGGATGTCAGGTATCTTTCTCAATCTGTACCCTTTTTTGGAGCCAGGGTCTCTCAGTGAAGATGGAGCTCACCAATTAAGCTAGAGAGCCTGGTCAATGAGCTCCACCCCAACCCCCAGTGTTGGGATTACAAATATGTGCCACCATGTCTGGCTTTTACATGAGTGCTGGGACTCTGAACTTAAGTCCTGATGTTTGTATGCCAGACACTTTACTGACTAACATTGTCGCCCCCAGTTCTGTGATCAATTTCACTGATATTTTCAAAGACTAACTTTTACTTCATGGATTTTTCTCTTAATTTTTGTGTGTTTGCTTTCATTGTTTTTTAATTTTTTAAAAAAAGACTTATTTTCACTTCATGTGTATGAATATTTGTATGCATGTATGTGTACCACATGCATGCCTGGTGCCCATGAAAACCAGGGGAGGGTGTCAGAACTCCTGAAACTGGAGTTACAGATTGCTGTGAGTGCTGAGGTCCTCCGCAAGAGCAGCAAGTACTTAACCACTGAACCATCTCTCCAGCCCTAAATTATTTTTTATAACATTTCCTTCCCTCTTGCATTGGGTTTATTTTGTTTTTTTCCCAATTTCTTGAGAGCTTAGCTAAATTATTTTAACAAATTTCCTGTTCTCTAGTGTAAGCATAAATGTTTCCCTCTGTATTTTTAGTGTGTCCCACATATTTTTTAAATTTTATGTGTTTAAGAGTTTTGTTTGCATGTATATAAGTACACATGTGTGTACAATGCCTGCAAAGGCCAAAATTGGGCATCAAATGCCCTGAAACTGGAGTTATAGATAGTTGTTAACTGCCATGTGGATGCTAGAAATGAACCCAGGTCCTCTGCAAGAGCAGCCATACTCTTAACCACTGAGTCATCTCTCCAGCCCATTCCCACCCATTTTGATATGTTGTATTTTCATTCAGTTAAGTTTTTATTTCCCTTGAGACTTCCTCTTTGACCCATGTATTACTTAGAGTATGTTTTTTAGTCTCTAAGTATTTGAGAATTTTCTAGTACATTTCTGTTATTGATTTCCAGTTTGATTTGATGGTTGCCAGAGAACATCTTCTGTATGATTCCAGTGCTTTTTCAATTGCCGGGATTTGTTTTATAACCCCAGACATGATGTATCTTGGTACAGGGTCCATGGCACATGAAAAAGTGTGTCTTTTGATGGTTTTGAATGCTTCTGGATGACAGGGGTAAAACTGGAATAACACATTCCATAAACACCTGGTAGAATCCTACTTATGTCAGTGAGATCCTACTGGTGGATGTTGTTGGGGAGTTCTCTGTTGCAGTTGTAGAGGGATGTGTGAGAATCTCCAGCTGTCATTGAGAATCTCTCTCTCTCTCTCTCTCTCTCTCTCTCTCTCTCTCCCACACACATACATCTTTGGCTTTTGTTCCACATACTTTGGGTGCTGCCTTCCTATCAGAAGCTGGAACTCCAAGTTCCATGTTTCTTTGTTTACCCTACAGAGGAGAACAGGCACCTCATTGGCTTTTGTTCCACATACTTTGGGTGCTGCCTTCCCATCAGAAGCTGGAAGTCCAAGTTCCATGTTTCTTTGTTTACCCTACAGAGGAGAACAGGCACCTCATGACTGCCAGGCAAGCATGAATGCCTCCATCCTGGCTGCATTTGGCCTTCTCCACCTGAGTTAGTGGAGTATTAGAGTGCCAAGGGCCCAGGCAGACTACCTTCCTTGCTCTGCTTCCCAGAGTCTTCTTTGATTCATTCTATAGGATGTTGGGGATGGGGGGAAGTAGCACTACTTTGTGAGAAAAGTGTGGATGCTCCTTGACCTCAGTCCAATGGTTTTCCATACTCATCAGCCCATTATAAACTACAAACACTACAGATCAAAACTGTATTTCATGTGTCTAATCTACTGAGCATCACAACTCAGCATATCCCAGTTTAAATATGCCCAGAACACTTACTCAGCCTACAGTTGGGCAAAACCATCTAACACAAAACCTACTTTCTAATAAAGCCTTTCACACCAACATACAGCTAGAAAATCAATACATCAAACCATACTAATTTAAGGATCATCTGTGTCCCTGTCCCATCTTTCCAGAAGCAGGAGTCTCCAAGAACGGAGCTTCTCAAATAATTCTCCCAGGCATATTATGCTGGATGTGTGTGGTGAACAGGACTGGTGTGGTCCCTACATCTCTGAAAGGGTAGGAGTATCTTGCAGGGACAGCTGTAGTAGTGGTGCAATGACTTACGTACATTGGGACACTGAACCACAAATAAAATGGAGTATTAGCAGGGTGGGGGTGGGGAGGTGCCAGGCTCCTGATGTCTGTTGTCCTGAGAGGCACCAGAACTTCCTCAGAGAGCAAAGGAAATCACACATAGCAGGGGAAGGCTGGGTCAGCACCCAGTGTCAGAATGACCTGGACTTCACTGGTGCCCACAGGGTGTTGCATCCTGTGGCTCAGGCAGGTGGGAGCTCTGGAACTGAAGCCTGGTGCTGACTTCAGGCTTCACCCTCCCAGATGCACATTAGCATTTTAATAGGGGCTTTCCAGTTGCAACCCCATAGAGTCACTGTACCCCAGGCTGCAGCTGAGCAGGTGCTGCCATCCAGGGACTCCCCAGCCAGTGCCCCTGCAGAGAGGCCCCTTGTTGCCTCAGGCAGAAGGGAAAATGGAAACTGAGAAGGAACGGGGGGAGGGGGGGCGCTACCCCCAGGAATGGGAGGAAGACAGAAGGGACCCCAACAGCGGTCAGACAGAAACAGGTTAATTCATTCTCCTTTCATGGATGGATAGTCATGTCTGCCAGAAACTGCAGGTTCCTGGGGTGTGACTGTGTTAATTGTCATCCCTGGCAGGGATGAAGAAGGGTGGGATGGAAGAGAGATAAGAGAAAGGGGAGTGTTTTAGAACTCCTGTTTCCTCTTGTGAAGTGTGTGCTGGTCAGGGTCACCAGGGAGGCAGGGTTGTGGATGTGTTGTATGTGTTGGGGACCTGAGAATGACACCAAAATTCTTTGAGGCCATCCCTTATCTCTGGTGTGCTGGTGCCCCCCACCCCTGACAACCAGCACCTTGGCCTCTGAAGTTCCCAGGCCCTAACTCCAGACTCCTGTTCCTGCCCTACCCCACCCCCATGCCAATGTCACCAGCAGCAGGGCACCATTTCACACATCCTGAGCCCTTTTTCGTTCTTGAATCTCTGACCTCCTCTGCCAAGCTGCAGCCTGCTTGGCTCTAAGCAGATCTGCTCCTGGCCGGTGAGAAACCCCAGCCAGGTGAGAAACCCTAGCCCTGACATCCCCATGTGTCCAGACAATGTTGGTGACCTGGCAGGGTCCTGGACATCCTGCCTCCCAATGCTTCCTATGACGAGTAGTGCCCTGTTCCCTCACCCTGGAGTCTCAGTGTCCCTGTCTGTCCACTTCACCTGCCCATGCACCCTAACCCCATTCCAGCTTTTGCACCCCAGGATCTAGGGGCAGCAGGATCTGGAGAAAATCTCCCCTCTCTACCTGTGGCAGAAGCTCCTGGCTTCCTTCAGTTCCCCTTCTGCACTTCCTGGTGGCCCCAGGCTCTGGTGACACTTCTCTTACTTTCTCCTCAGTCCTCAGATGACCTCACCCCTTTCAACAAATGTCCTCCTCCCCTAGCCTCCCGCACTGCTCAAGTTATCTCCCTGCACAATTCTGCACGATCAGCCTTCCCTGCTTTCCAGCAGAGCCTGGGTACCAATCATACTCCATCTCCCTAGAAGAGCCAGTGCCACCATCAGCTCCTCCCTCAGAAAAGGAACAATTTGCTGAAATTTCGCTAAAAGCTATGCGTTAGGGTGACTGATTCCCACTGTGTTTTTAAGGGGCGGGCAACCCACTGTGCCAAAAACTCAGTTTTAGGAAAGCCCAGACCCACAGGCTAGTAAATCACCAATAATTCATTTCTAGTGATTATGTACAAAATGTGCAATAACATGTTTCCTAAGAAGTTTCTAAATCTGTTTAGTGTTCTTTCTTTTCCCAGTTAGGCCTTTGGGTTTATCTGGTTGAGATATTTCATTTTGGGGTTTCCCCACCCTGTTTTCTATCGGATTTATAGGCATGTGGTTCCCATTTCTGAAGCCATGTCTTGATAGTTACTTATAAAGGTTTTGGCAATTCATGAAGCTTTTCCAATTTTAACCTCTGCTTTGCAGAAAAGAGGGCTTTGCCCTTTGAGGGCACTTTTACACCAATTTGCATCTATTCTATGTTTTCAAAGTGGTCTGGCGTTCAGCCAACTCAAAGTTTTTTCTGCATGTTAATTTTTGCATATCCATGACAACTTCCCCAATGACAAAAATCCCAAAGTGGGAACCATAGTCCAATTTAGACTCAAGTCTTGAAAATTACAGTTGACAGTAAATGCAGCTGAGGGAAAACCCATTCACTGGCACAAAAAAATAATATCATGCATTCAAGAAGTCTTCCACTCCCTAACTATGGAAACCCTCATAGAATTGACATTTTCCAGAGATGGGCTGAGAGATCCAGCACAGTGGTGGGAGAAAATATACCTGACACAGATGAAATGAAACTAACGTAAGATAGAAAGCAACCTGGGGGGAAATCTTGAGGGTTGTGGAAACCAGAGGATACACATCACAATAATTTGTAAAGTAATTAACCAAAATAACTTCTGGGTAAATTCCAGGGATCCCTCACGAGGGAAACTGATCCTTTAGTATATTGGTTTTCAAAAAATTCTTTTCTAGCTAAATGGTTTTGGGGAAATACTTATTGGTTATTTGGCAAATTGACCTATTTCCTCAATTTTTTCACAGTTCCTGGGTCTTCCGTTCTGTAAACTAGCAACAGGTACCCAGAGCTCCCAACCCAACTGACCTCCCTCTTGTTACAGTCGGATGTGCTGGACTCGCCTCAGAGACAAATAGAAGTGGACACTTGGCCACCCCTGCATGGACTGGCTTTCATTCCCGGCTTTTCTTTTCTCCCCATGGTGGACCAAAACTCTTGTCCTTAATTAAAGGTTCTTTGTCCTAGACTCTAGACCACTCAGAGCAGCACTGTGATGTCTCCTGGGTGTGCAGAGTTCAGCGTGCCCAAAACTGAATTTGTCTTCATTTCACAAACACGTGCCTAAATCAAAACACCAGGGACCATCTTAAAGCGCCCCCCGCCACCCAAATGCCAGCTAAGTATTGAAAATCACTCATCACTTCTTCCTGGGGGAAGACCACTGCGGAAGACCTGCTTGTCTTTAATCTGCGCTCAAAACAGCTTCCAACAGAACGTTTCATAAGTGCAAAGAGAGCCATGCCTTCCCTCCTCTTACTTGCTTGAACCCTTTCATAAGCCACAGAGCTTCGAAGATAACATTTCAAACCCACGGTGCCTATAAAAAAAAAATCATTGTACTTCTCTCTCTAGCCCCCAAATTCAGTTCAGGATCTGTGTCATCTAGGAAGCTTGTCTGGACTTCATCTTCCCCAAATGTTCTGGGCTCAGCTAGCAGAATTCTCAGCCCATGGTACTTGGTCACAGATTAATTTTCTGGAAGCTACCAGAGTACAAGCCAAATCTAGTGTCCTAGTTTGTTTCTCCATTGCTGTGCCAAAATACTCTGACCAATACCAACTTGGGGGGGAAAGAGTTTATATTATCTTACATCTCCTAGGTCACAGTTCATCAGGGAGCCCAAGGTAGGAACTCAGGGCAGGAACCTGGAGGCAGGAGCTGGAGCACAGGCCATGGAGGAACACTGCTTACTGGCTTGTTCCCCTGACCCCTGCTCGGCTTGCTCTCTTATCCAACACAGGCCCACCTACCCAGGGGTGGCACTACCCACAGTGGGCTGGGCCCGCCCACATCACTCATCAGTCAAGAAGATGCCCCACAGACATGGCCACAGTCAAGTCCAATGGAGGCAATTCCCCAATTGAGGCTTCCTCAACCCAGGTGTGTCAAGTTGACACTAACGCTATCCAGCACATCTAGCTTGGCTTCATTGCCCCAATCTAGTGCATGGCAGGCTTTCAGCAAAGGAGATTCTCAACTCACGAAGTCCCAGTGTTGACTTTGACAGCATAGGAGGGGCAGAGCTAGAGAGCCCCACAAGAAACCCCAAGCCACAGTTTGACCAGACAACTTTGTAACAAAGATAGCTAACACAACCAGACAACTCATATGATTAAGAGCAGGTGCAGCCTTTCCCCTTAGCTTGGAGAGAAGTTTTATTTTCATTATTTTACCTCCCCAGGACTCTGTTCTAGAGGGCTATTTTCCGCCAGAAAAAGCAATCTGACTGGAAGGGTTTGGATAGCCAAAGTTACCACAAATGTGTACTGACTACATATACAAAATGAATTCAGATCTTCGTCAGACTGGAGGCATATTTTGTATGCTAAGCTCTCTCCTTTGGCCTCATCACACTTCAATCACAGAGGCTTGGCTTACCTACTCAGCATCAAGAGGCCAAGCACGTGACAGGGTAGCAGTTGGAAGGGTCAAGTGGTTTTAGAGCCTTCTTGGGTCATGTCACCAGTCCTAGAGGAGTCTTGCAGCTGAGCCACCCTTTCAACAACACTGATCTGTGAGTCCAAAAGTTGGTTATGCACCTCCATTCTTTGCCCATTGGGCACCCTGTGTATAGAAGATGTCACCAAGAGGGCAGTCAAGCAGGAGGTGGCATCTGATGCCCAGGTCCCTCCCAATAGGCCAACTCCCGCTGGCAAGAGAGACAAGTGGTTAATTGACCATGACAGGAATGAGCCCTGGCCAAGTCCTCCAAGAAAGGAGAGAACCACTTCAAAATAAAATTTAAACTGCTTCTATGAAACCCAGCATGCCTGGCATCAATGTTTAGTGGAGATGAGCTTGCAAAGGTTCTATGAAAAACAGCTTGCAGGGCTGTGGAGACAGCTTCATCCATAAAGCATTTGCCTCACAAAGGACCTGAGTGTGATACCCAGAATCCATGTAATAAAGGGCAGCCATGGAAGCTGGAGAGGTGCTCAGTGGATAAAGTGCCTGCCACACAAGCAAGCATCAGGGAAGGAGCTTGGAGCCCCAGGACCCATGTAGAAGCCAGGCAGGTGTGGTGGGTGGGCCTGTAATCTTGGCACTCAAGAGGCAGAGACATTGAATCTCTGAGGCAAGTGGCTAGCTACACTTGCCAAAATTGGCAAGCTCCAAGTTCAGAGATAGATCCTCATTCAATAAATAAAGTGAAGAATAATTGAGGAAGATATTCAATGTCAACTTCAAAGCTCCATCTGCCTCACATCCACACACACACACACACACACATACATACCCTCACACGTGTCCACACATGTGAACATACATACACATACCACCACACACACAGATATAAATAAAAATATGTTTAAAAGGCAGGTATGGGTACTAGGGAGATGTCTCAGCAGTTAAAACACCAGCTGCCCTTCCAGAAGACCTAGATTTGGTTCTCAGCATCCACATGGTGGCTAACAACTATCCACAGCTCCAGTTCAAGGGGATCCAATACCCTCTTCTGGCCTCCGGGGGAATTGCATGCACCGGTACACTTAAATACATGCAGGCAAAACATTAACACACATACACATAAAAAAATAAATGAACAAATTAATTAAATTAAAGGCAAGGCAAGCATAGTGGCATGTGTCTATAATCCCCATGTCAGAGAGACAGATACAGGCAGATACCTGGAGCTCACTGGCCAGCCAGCCTAGTCTACTTGGTAAATTCCAAGTTGATTAGAGACCATATCTGAAAAAGAAAGTGGGTGGTACTTCAGGAACAATATCTAAGAATATCCTCTATACTACCTGCACACACATGAAAGTACACACATACATGTGTGTGTGTGCACGCGCACATACACACACACACACACACACACACACACACAGTGGTGGGGGGAGCAGCTTTCAAAGGTGCAAAAACCAAAGGAAAGCTGATAGATTGCATAACTTGCATAGCACCTTATTGATATAACTGGTCTGTGAAAAATCTGCTCAACATCCTCTTCAGTCATTTAATTAAGATATCAAAGAAGCTGCTTGGTATGGTGGTGCACACCTTTACAGGTGGATCTCTGAGTTCAAGACCAGCCTGGTCTACAGAGCAAGTTCAAGGCCAGTTGTGACTACAGGGAGACCCTGTCTCAAAAAGACTGAAAAAAAAAGATATCAATGAAGAATAATCATGTTTTCATGTTTTGACCTAAAAAACTTAACAAAAAGTAGTGTTTTAATGGCAATTCCCAACCGAGACCACAATATGGTAAAAACTGCTGTCCTTGCACGTTGTTCCTGACAGTACACATCTGTACGCTCTCCCATGGAGGGCAATTCATCAAAATGTGTCAAGAACTGCAAAAGGGTTCACGACCCTCTCTGTAAGGAAAATAATCCAGAATACAGAGGAAAGAATCTCAGAGTGCTAATTGTCATTTTGACAGACGTGTGTAGTGCTCAAGTTATAAGTCCTTATAAATGTTTTAGTATCGTGTTATGTCTTGAAATGGTGATTATTGTTCTTGTAGTGATGCGGAGGCATATTTATGACAATAGGACACAAGACTGTGCACATATAACAACGACAAGTGAGTGAAATAACTCACAAGAAAGGGGAGCCCACATAGACGGGGTGGAGCTCAGTGGTAGGCACTGGCCTACCATGCAAAAACCCTATGATTATTGTTCTTGTAGTGATGCGGAGGCATATTTATGACAATAGTACACAAGACTGTGCACATATAACAATGACAAGTGAGTGAAATAACTCACAAGAAAGGGGAGCCCACGTAGACGGGGTGGAGCTCAGTGGTAGGCACTGGCCTACCATGCAAAAACCCTAGGTCTGAGCAGGAAAAAAAATTTCAGTCCAAACAAGTAATGACTTGGTTGTCTCTGAATGGAAGGCTGAAGAGAGGTTGTTTTTGTTTTGTTTTTAATGTAGCATAATATAATATTACAATAAAACATTTCTTGAGATTTGAGTGGGTAGGGAAAGATAGAAAGAATGGGTGAGCATGTTCTCCAACAGGGCTGGAAGGAGACTGGACTTTGCTTTGATTTTGACAGGAACAGGGCAGAGAGACCTGGCACAGAGCAAGAAGTCCTGGCTGCCCAGCATTTTCCTAGCTCTTCAGGAGTCTGGGAAAGAGCAGCTTATCTTCATCAAGAGAAGGTTAGAGCCCTGATCTAGGGCTCTCTGGGAAGCCTCTGGCTCCAAAATGAGCAGTGTCTGAATGAATCTGGTATCTGAATGAATCTGGCATGGACCCATGAGGACCTGTGGGGGGACCTGAGGAAGTCATGACATCGTGTCTAAGAGGTTCCAAGATGCTGGGAAGAAAGAAGGTCCAGGAGCCAGGGAAGAGATTGAAGGCTTTGAGGATCCCTTGGGAAGAGACCGCTGGGTGCTGGAGAAGGGCCTGCAGTCCTCCAGTGAGAGGGAGCTGGGCAGCTTTGGGGACCTGTTCAAGATTTTGCCCTCTGAGACCAGTCTGGGACTGGTGTACAGGGTGTACACAGAGCTCAGAGCTTCACAGCCAAGTTCTGTGTAGTAAACACCGAGCAATTAGATGAATGGATGAATGTATGTATCCATGAGGCCTCATGCCAGGTATTGAGTGCAATGATTTGGTCTCAACTGGGTGTGATATTGTCCAATTATAACTCACTTTTCATGAGTCACTGCAACTAACTTAGAAACATCAAAAATCATATTTTCAGATTGATTTCCTACTAAGAATATATACCAGTAAACTAGAAAGTGCCTATGGAAATACTACATGCTCCTTAGAGAGCCTTATAGGGTACAAAATAGACTTAAGAGAGAGTTCTGCTTTACAAGGGGCACCCCATCTATGCCCTGTTAGAACACAGGTGATTCTCCTTGGTTATTGTCTGATAATCTGTTAGGGCCAATGATACAGAATCAGGGGTGCCATATTTTAAATGGGTACGATGCTACTTCATGAGGATCAGGGAGGAGGTCAATCTACCATGTGAGAAACGAATCTAGGTGTAAATCAGGTGTAGACAAATACATTTTAGGGTAAATTGGAGAAAAGAAAACTTGCAAAGTGACGGGTAGGCATTCCACCCTCACCATGCTGGTGTTACACTTTCATTTACACCAGAAGAGACAAGAACTCACTGGTTCATTTGCAAGTGGACAAAGAGGAACCTAAGACACTTTCATTATCTTAAAAGAGAAATTGAACGGCTAACAAGAATGTTCCTCCTGACAGCTTGTGATCTTGGTCAGCCTCCCTGTGCTCGGTAGACCATAGCTTTGCTGAGTCATTCTGCTAAATGCCACCCCTGACTCCCCCCACCCCCCAGTGGCCCAGCTGTCACCTGTTATGCAGAGGCACCCAAGGGCCAGCTGATCGCAACCACAGCTCCAGAATCTTACTATAGGAATTGTTTGGAAGCTATAGTTTTTGTCCTTAGGTCTTAACATAATATTTGTGTAAAATTGTGTGATTTGGTAAACATTCATATTTAAGTCCATGCCAGATAACAATACTGACATGATCTTAGAATCATCTGATTTACCAGTCCTCCAAACTGTTTTATAAAGGGTTCTTAGGAGAACACACACACACACACACACACACACACACACACAGAATGACTTACAAAATCATTGATAGTGGTTCTCATGATGTTGTGCATATGATGAATTATTTTTTAAAATGTATTTTTTAATTTATGTGTATGTTTGTGTGTGTGTGTGTGTGTGTGTGTGTGTGTGTGTGTGTGTGTGTGTGTGAGCAAGTGTGTGTGGGTACCCAGGGAAGCCAGATGAGGGAATTAGATCCTCTGGAGCTGGAGTTACAGGTGCTTGTGAGTACACAGATTGAGTGCTGGGAACTGCACTGTGGTCCAGGCAGCAAGCACTCGTGACTGCTGAGTCAACTCTCCAACCCCACAGGAAAGTTATTTTTATATTTTTTTCTTTACTCTTTCTAATGAATGATAATTTTTAAAATAAGTTTATATTCCCTTTGTAATCAAAATGTCTAATTTTATAGGTGAACAGGCACTAGGAAAGTCTTTGCACAGATTTTGCTCAATGATAGCTAGTAACATACTCTCCTATAGCAATTTATTTTCATCTCCTCCTTTTTTAGTGCATTCTGTGGTAAAGTGTTCTACCTGTTCTCTGAATCAGAGGGACTGTGAATTTCTTTTTCCTTGTCATTGTGAACATGCCAACTATGCACAAAATCAGCAGAACACAGTGGACTTATCATCAGCTTCCACAGCTATCTACTTTCTGCCCAAAGCCCCCATCCTCTGGCCCTGCTCGATAGACACAGCCAGGAAAAGTAGGGAACTACTGTATGGTAGAAGCAGTAGCCATTCACTTGTGAGGGCAGTTGAGCCTCCAGTCCAACCTGGCATAAACAAGGTTGAGGAATGAAGGAGTGGGGTTGGCTGACACTCCAGCTTTCTACCCCTGCTTGTCAGCAGGTCCCAAACAGAAGCTGAGCTCCTATACCAACCCAGTACATGGAGGTGGAGGCGTAAGGGGGTTACACCTAGCTCCCTGCTGCCCCTTTTTCTTACCAGGTTAACAGGGTCTAGAGGAGAACTGACGTTACACCCCACTCAGTGGCAACAAGGTAGTGTGATTGGTGATTTGTTTTTATTAGGAAAGTGTTAGCTGGGCTGAGGGTGGAATTGAACATCCACAGCCAGCAGAGTCTATGCACTGCACAGATGATTGTCAGATAGAAAAGAGGAACTAGAGACACACAGCATGGCAGTCAGGAGGATGGTGAAGACATACTAAAAATCATCGGTACAGAAAGAATGCAAGAGCCGACAGAAGGGGTGGAGTGCCCTGGAGCGCTGTCTTCTGGGTACAACATGGCTGTGACACTCTTGAACTCACAGAGCCTCTGATTACCTGTATAAGACCTGCTCTAAAGTAGGCATTCTGTCACGGAGTGGGGAAGAACTCCTGAAGATTTATAGGCAGACAGTGGTTGCTAGAGGAGGGAGAGGCATTGTTTTCAGTGGTGCAGCCACTGATAAGGGGCCTTTATTCCTTTAAACAACCTCTTACTCATAATTCTGTAAGCAACCTTAATGAAACTCATTGGGTCACAAAAGAGGAGGGGGCAGGGGAAGGGGAGGAGGAAGAAGACAAAGAAAAAGATGGGTAGTAGGAGGAGCAAGAGGAAGAGGAAGAGGAAATAGTGAAAATAGAAAAAGGAGTACTTGTTGGGAAGAGGAAGGGAATCCATGGGAGTAGGGGGGACAAGAGAAGGCCATGGGGTGACTATGATCAAAATACATTATGTATGTATTTGAAAATGTCCTAATGAAACCCATCATTGTATGTAATTAATACACACTAAAAACATGAATGGGGCTGGAGAGATGGCTCAGCAGTTAAGAGCACTGACTGCTCTTGCTGAGGACCCGGGTTTGATTCCCAGCACTCACATGGTGGCTACAAACCACAAACCATCCTTAACTCCAGTTCTAGGGGAATCTGAAGCCATCTTCTGACCTCCGCGGCATTGCACAACATGGGTGCATTCACATCATGCAGGCAATGCACTCATACACATAAAATAAAGAATTAAAAAAAACAACAACCCCCCCATGATCTATAAAAAAAAAAAATCACTTGTCATATCAAGAACCAGGGCAATCACAATATGAGTGAGAAAAAGCACTAAATGCCAACACTGTATGGCACTGTGGTGGTATATTCTGAAGAGTATTATAAAACAGGTAAAAAAAAATTAGTCAGCAGGCAATTGAATATACTATTTTTAAAAAATTTTTTAATTATTTTTATGTATATGCATGTAAGTAAGCGTACCCCTGTCGTGCAATGCCCACGGAGGACAGAGAGGCTGTCAGATCCCCTGAAACTGGAGTTACAGACAGTTGTTAGCTGCCATGTGTGTGTGCTGGGATTTGAACTTGGGTCTTCTGCAAGCATAGTGTTAAGTTAAGTTGGTGTTCTTAACCGCTGAGCCATCTCTCCAGCCCCTGAATATACTATTTTTACTTTTATTAAATTTTTATTACACTTATTTGTTTATTTTGTGTGCATATGCATGTGTGCATGGGTGCATGAGTGCCACAGTGCACATGTAGAGGTCAGAGGTCAACTTGCCAGAGTTGGTTCTCTCCTTCCACTATGGGGGTTCTGGAGATTGAACTTGGGCTGTCCAGCTTGGCAGCAAGCACCTTTACCCACTGAGCCATCGCACCAGTCCTTGGACATACTCTCGAAACAAAAGACTACAATAGAAATCCTAAGAGATCTAAGTAAAGGAATATAAGCATAAATAAGCTAGAAATTATAAAATTAAAAAGTATATTAACTAAAATAAAAACTCAGTGGATGAACTCAACACTAGTTTGCAAACAAGGACTGAATTAGTGAAACGGAGGTCAGATAATTAGGAAATAACCAGTCTGAACAGTAGAGACAAACAGATGAGGAAAATGAATGGTCTGAGAGATCTGTGGGCTGATCAAAAATTTGTCATTCATGTAATCAGAGTCCCTGGGGAAAGGAGAGGACGAAGGGCACTGAAAAAATATCAAATAGTTTTAAAGCTTTGAAGAAAGAGGTTGAGGAGGATACCAGGAGATGGAAAGACCGCCTATGCTTATGGATTGGTAGAATTAATACTGGGGAAATGACTATCCTAACAAAGGCAATTTATAGAGTCAATGCAATGCCAGTCAAAATCCCCCTAACAGTCTTCACAGAATTACAAAAAAATCATCCTAAAATTCATGTGGAACCACAAAAGACCTCAAATAACCAAAGCAATCTTGAGCATGAAGAGCAATGCTGGGGGGATCACCATACCAGATCTCAAACTATATTACAGTGCTATAGTCATAAAAACAGCATGGTACTGACACAAAAACAGACACCTAGATCAATGGACTACAATTGAAGACCCAAACATGAGTGCTTGCAATTTCAGTCACCTGATATTTGACAAAGGTGCTAAGAATACTCACTGGAGGAAAGACAGCATCTTCAACAAATGGTGCTGGCAAACCTGGATTTCCACCTGTAGAAGAATGAAACTAAACTCTTATCTTTCACCTTACACAAAAGTCAACCTCAAATGGATCAAAGAAGACAGTGTTAAACCTGAAACTCTGAAACTGCTAGAAGAAAATACAGACAGTACCCTACAAGAAATCAGTGTAGGAAAGGACTTTCTAAATTGGACATCAGTTGCTAAGACATTAAGGTGAACAATCAACAAGTGGGACCTCATTAAACTGAAAAGAGTATTCTGTACTGCAAAAGAAAAAAACAAAACAAAACAAAAACCAAAGAAGAGGAAACCCTCAGAATGGGAGAAAATCTTCACCAGTGAGACTTCTGACAGAGGATTAATATCCAGAATATACAAAAAACTCAAAAAACAAGGAATCAAGAAAACAAATGACCCAATTAAAAGATAAGCTATGGATCTGAACAGAGAGTTCTACAAAGAAAAAATAAAAATGACGAAGAAGCACCTTAAAAAGTGTTCAATGTCTTTAATAATTAGGGAAATGCAAATCAAAACCACTTTAATATGCCATCTTACCCCAGTCAGACTGGCTAAGATCAAGAGAACAAATGATACCAAATGCTGGTGAGAATGTGGGGAAAGGGGAATGCTCATTCACTGGTGGGATTGCAAACTTGTACAACCACTATGGAAAGCAATGTGGAGAACACTTAAAAAACTAAAAAAAAATGTACCATATGATCTGACTGGATCATATACCCAGAGGGCTCATCCTATTGCAGAGATACCTGTACATCATGTTTGTTGCTGCTCTTTTCACAATAGCTAAGAAATGGAAACAACTTAATAATGGAAATGTGGTATATTTACACAGTGGAGTTCTACTCAGTGGTAAAGAAAGACAAAATCATGAAATTTTCAGGTAAATGGATGGAATTAGAAACTGTTATACTAAGTGAAGTAACACAGACTCAGAAGAACAAGCAACATATGTTCTCTCTCATTTGTGAATCTTAGCACCAAATCCTTATATACAAGTATACCAGTCACTACTCATCAAAGAGGTTCTTTTGCAACAGATGGAGTCTAGTATGGAGTTCTACAACTGGTCACACAGTGAGTAAGTGAATGTGAGATGCCCAACCCTAAGTGACATATCAAGAATGGAACCTCTATACCTAATGTTCATGGAGCACAGTGACAAATAGAAGAGAGAATACTAATCATCTCTCTACAAGTATACCAGTCACTACTCATCAAAGAGGTTCTTTTGCAACAGATGGAGTCTAGTATGGAGTTCTACAACTGGTCACACAGTGAGTAAGTGAATGTGAGATGCCCAACCCTAAGTGACATATCAAGAATGGAACCTCTATACCTAATGTTCATGGAGCACAGTGACAAATAGAAGAGAGAATACTAATCATCTCTCAACTCTCATCAGCAAAGTTTCCTCATGCAATAGAGGGTGATGAACACAGAAGGCCACAACCGGTCAATATTTACAGATTTAAAAACCTGTTTCTCAATAACCAGTAAGTCAAATAATAAAAGGAAAGGGAAAGTTAGCATGTTAAACGTAATGAAAATGAGGATGCAAGGTGTTATCTTTCATGAGATGATACTACAGGGATATTAGTGGCAAATTCATATCAACAAATGGTCATTTTAGAAAAAAAGGGAAGAATCTCAAGTCAATGACTTCAACTTCCACCTTTAGAAAAAGAAGAGCAACTTAAACCCAAGTAAGCAGAAAATGAGAAACAATAAAAATTGGAATAAAAAAGAATCAGTGAAATAGAAAGCAGGAAAATGATTTCTAGAAAATCAATTAAAATCACAGGCTAGCTCTTTGAACAGACTAATAAAAATTTAAAGCCTGTAGTCAGATTAATGAAGACAAATTTAGTAAGATATAAATTAGCCAATATTTAAAATTATGGCCATGATATGACTCAGGTTCTAGAAATGTCAAAAATATTATGATTATGAATTAAAAATTTTACATGCAATGTAGAAATTCCATGAGAGGTACAATCTAAGGCCAGGTGTGGTGGTGCACACCCTTAATCTTTCCACTCAGGAGGCAGAGACAGGTGGATTTCTGTGAGTTTGAGATCAATCTGGTCCACATAGAGAGTTCCAGAATAGCCATGGCTACACAGGGAGATCCTATCTCAAAAGTCAAACAAACAGGGTCTGGAGAGCTGACTTGGTGGTTAAGAGGTCCTCTTTCAGAGGACCTGAGTTTGATTCTCAGTACTCACATGGCAGCTAACAACCATTCATAACTCCAGTTCCAGGGGAATCCAACACCCTCTTCTGACCACCGTGAGCATTACATGACATGGGTACACTTACATACATGCAGGTAATACACTCATACACATAAAAAAATAGTAAAATATTTTTAAAAACAAAAAATAAAATTTAAAAGATACAATCCTTTTGTGTCTTTTTGTATTTCTTACTGCAGAGATTATGCAGTAAGAAATAAATACCCTAAAGAGTCTCTATCTGTGGACTATATTGAATGTTTTAATAAAAATCTACCATGGAGAAAATTCCAGGCTGAGATGGATTCACCTGTGAGCTCTATCAAACATGAAGGAACAACATGTCTTATAAACTTTCTCAGGAAATTGAAGCAAAAACAATAGCTTCCAATCATTTGGGTCCATCATTGCAGTGATTCCAGAGCAGCTACAAGCCAAAAACCTTCCCAGATATAAATGCAACATTCCTAAAGAAAACTCAGCACCCCTATTCAACCTTTAATATATAAAAAGGTTGAAACATCACAAACACATGAATAGTTAGGTAAGTCCATATCCCAAACCCAATCAATACATCATAATATTAACAACCGAAGGAAAACCACATAGCCATTTTAATAGATACAGGAAAATGACTTTTGACAAATCCCAAATCCATTCCTGATTAAAATTATTAGAAAACCAAGACTAAAAACAATCAGGTCCTTATTCTGTTTAAGGGAAGCTATGAAGAGCTTATAGTTTATGTGTTTCTGGATGCAACGTAGCAGTTCCTCGCCCTAATATGGAAACCAAGGAAACCACCACTCTAGTCAACATAGTATTAAGAATGTTAGCCAGCACAATAAGTCAAGAAAAGGAAATAAAAACTCTGAACTGTGAGCAGTCAGGCATATATAAAAACCCCCAGGAATGTGAAAATAAAACACTAGATCTCAGAAATGAGCTCAGCAATGTTCCAAGGCCCAAGAAAAAGAAACTGCTTGTCCTAGTTTGTTTCTCCATTACTGTGATAAAACACTCTGACCAACTTGGGGAGGAAAGGGTTTATTTAGCTTACATATCTTGGGTCACAGTTCGTCTGGGAGCCCAAGGTAGGAACTCAGGGCAGGAACCTGGAGGCAGGAGCTGGAGCACAGGCCATGGAGGAATGCTGTTTACTGGCTTGCTCCTGTACCCTCTGCTCAGCCTGCTTTCTTATGCAACACAGGCCCACCTGCCCAGGGGTGGCACCACCCACAGTGGGCTGGGCCCTCCCACATCACACAACAATCAAGAAGATGCCTCACAGACATGGCCATAGGCCAGTTCAATGGAGGCAATTCCCCAATTGAGGCTCCCTCAACCCAGGTGTGTCAAGTTGACACTAAAGCTATCCAGCATAATTGACGCCTTGTCAACTTGACACACAAACACATACATCACTGTTAAACTATAAACCATAAACTGTTAAACCATAAACACATACATCACTGTTAAACCAAATTCTCATCCCCAAGATATGCTATTAATATCACAACATAAGACAGTACAACTTTAAAAGCCCCACAGTCCTTAAAAAATCCAAACATGTAAAAGTCCATAGTCTCTTTTAAAAGTCTCTTAACTGTGGGTGGGCTTTTGTAAAATCCAAAACAAGTACCATCTTATTTCAAAGGGAAGCATCGGGCACACCTAAGCAAAACTAAAGCCCAGCGAAGTAGCTCAAGGCTGCACATCTGGGATTCACTCACAATCTTCTGGCCTCCAGAGGGTTCTGGCAGCTCCACTGCTCTGACTCTGCCATCCGCAGCATGCACAGCTCATCTTGCAGACTCAAGTCAGCTCCATTCCACACCTACTGCTGTCCTTGGTGATCGTCCCATGGTCCCAGCATCTCCAAAAAGCTGGGGTCTCCACTGAAACTGAGGCTACACCTTCACCAGTGGCCTCTTCTTGCCTCTTGGGGTGCAAAGCCTCAGATTCTCTACATGACCCCTCAATCCTGGGGTCTTCGCTGCAACTGAAGCTGCACTTTCACCTATGGCCTTTCCTGGCCTCTCACAGTGCCAAGCCTCAGCTGCTCTGTGACCCCTTCACACTTTCAACACCACAACCGTGCAGGAGACTCTTACACATTACCAAGTCCTGCTTCCAGATAGAGATGGAGGCTCAGGCCCCCTCTTGACCGCTTCTGTGTGCTAACCCTGAGGAAATACCTCCCAGAAGATTGCATTACAGTGATGCTGGTCTCTTGTTACTTACAGCTGATTTTTCAGGCCCAGCTAACCAGCATCAATTGTCCCAGCAAAGCAAAGGTTTTGCTTCAGGTTCTGGTCTCTTCTTAATCACAGCTGATTCTTCAGCCCCAGCCAACCAGAACCCACAGATTCTCTTGAGTTGACTCTCCTCTTTGTAGACTGGATACTGGTTTAAGTCCATCTTGTGGGGTCTCCATGTCCTCCCTGAACAAGAGGATTTCCCTTTGAAGCTTCACAAGCCAGGCTTCCATTGTCCACAGTTCTTTCAATATAACTGTTCCAAGCTCCACAACGACAAACTCTGAGCACTCAATGGCTTTTCCAGGCCAAAGTTCAGAACGCTCCCACAATCCTTCTAAAAATACCAAGGTCAGGTCTGTCACAGCAATATCCCACTCGCTGGTACCAATTTCTGTCCTAGTTTGTTTCTTCATTGCTGTGACAAAACACTCTGAACACTACCAACTTGGGAAGGAAAGGGTTTATTTAGCTTAAATCTCCCGGGTCACAGTTCATCAGGGAACCCAAGGTAGGAACTCAGGGCAGCAACCTGGAGGCAGGAGCTGGAGCATAGGCCGTGGAGGAATGCTGCTTACTCCTGCTTACAATGGCTTGCCCCTGTGGCCCCTGCTCAGCCTGCTCTCTTATGCAACACAGGCCCACCTGCCCAGGGGTGGCACCATCCACAGTGGGCTGGGTCCTCCCACATCACACAACAATCAAGAAGATGCCTCACAGACATGGCCACAGGCCAGTTCAATGGAGGAAATTCCCCAATTGAGGTTCCCTCAACCCAGCTGTGTCAAGTTGACACTAAAGCTATCCAGAACACTGCTGTGTTTTTATATGTCAGATATTAAGATTTAACTCATTTGTGATAGCATCAAAATATACAGTACTTAGTAGATAAATCTGACGAATATGTAGCTGTTTCCTCCAGATTGAAACATTCACTCCTCAAGGGGAATGAAGAGATTTTCAAAACACATGAGAAATCATAAAAAACTCACAAGAAAGTTATAAAACTCACAAGGCCCCTCCCTAAGGTTATATAAACAGTAAACATGCTGGGGGAGAGGAGATCTTCAGTGGAACTGCCTGCAAGCTGTGCAGGCAACTATACTGATGTAGGTTTTGCAAGTTGCCACCCATGCTGCAGTGGGCTTTATGGTGATGCCGCTGCCTTTGAATTGCCTGTGCTCCTGTAAGCAACCTCAATAAACTCATTGGTCCACCCAGCTGGACTTGGATGAAATAGTTTCTTTGATCTGTCATTGTCCTCTTTATCTGGGATGAATAAAAATAGATTCCATGTGCAAGACCGGCAGCCTAAAAATTACAGAAAGCTCCTGAGACAAGTTACAGAAGATGTAGGTCATTGGAGAGGGATACTTTGTTCCTAGTCAGAAGACACAGTAGCTGAAATCTCAGCTCTTTCCATCTTTCCATTGCAATGATAATCAAAAGGTCCACAGTTTTGTTTTATTTTTACTGTAAATAATTTTTAAAAACTGTTTTTAGTTCTTTGAGAATTTCATATATTGTATTTTGGTTATATTCACCATTCTCACCCATCACCTCCCAGGTCCACCCTCCCTTTCCTTCCCACCTAGTATTGTGTCCTCATTTTTTAAAAACCTGTCGAGTCCAATTTGTGCTGCCCATATGCTCCTGGGGATGGGGTCATACAGTTGAGTATGTTCAGCCTGCCAGGAGTCACACCCTTAACAAAAAACTAACTCTCCTCCTCCCAGGAGCTATTATGCCCACCTCCCCTTTCCGTGGTGGCCTTTTGTCTGGTTTGAGCTTGCTCAGGTCTTGCATGCTGTCACAACTTCCCTACTGTGTCCAGAGAACACTGTTTCTTTATAGTCATCTACCACCTCCAGCTCTTACATTCTTTCTGCCCTCTCTTCTGAGATGATCCCTGAGCTTTGGGAGGAGAAGGTATAATATGTGTGTCCCACTTAGGTCTGGGTACGCCACAGTCTCTTATTCTCTGCACATTGATCAGTTGTGGGTCTCTGTGTTAATCACCATCTATAGCAAAAAGAAGCTTCTCTAATGAACTTTGAGAGATGCACTAATCTATGGATATAACAATAAGTCATTAGGAGTCAGTTCAATACTATGTCTATTTAGCAGAATAATAGCATTAGGCTCTGCCCTAGGGCCTATGACCTGTCTAGGCAAAGGTTCTTGCCCCAGTAATGGTGCCAGGTGTGAGTTCTATCTTGTGCAGCAGTCTTAAATCCAATCAGAAAGTAGTTCGTTACTCCCATGACATTCGTGCCACTATTGCACCAGTTGGCATATCTTGCCAGGCTGGTCATTATTGTAGCATACAGGTTTCACAACTGAAGAAAACTGATCACTTTTTCTCCCCCAGTAGTGTGAATAGCACCTTCCAGCACTCTGAAAGCTAGCCAGTAGGGATGAGGCTTCTAGGTCAATGTCAGCTTGATTTTTCCATGTTCATACTCAACTATGTCCTTAGCAGTAGGATCTTACTGTCAAGTTCTGAAGGGTAACCAAGAGCAATGGTAAATGGACTGGAATGTTTGGGGGCCTATGGGACCTCACTGGTCAAGATAACTTCAAAAGAGAAAACCCAGTCTTGGCACCAGGCTTTCTATTTGCTAACCTGTGGTGTCTAGTAGGGGCATTGTTGCCACATTATAGGGTAACTCCATTTAAACTTTTTATATATGTATATGTTTTATAAAGCTTCTACAGAAATAAGCGTCCATATGACTTTTTCAACCGATTTTTAGTGTTCGCTATCCTTCCCTGTACTATCTCCTTTATCCTGCCCTCCCATCCCCCAACCCATTTCCTTCCTATTCCATTATTCTTCTTTCTCTCTTTATGTCACCGTGTTCTATCTTCTCTCCCTTGAATGACCCCCATACCCATTTTCTGACCACTATGGGTATTCCAAAGGAAACACATAAAGATTCAAAGCTAACATCCATAAATGACAGAGTATGCAATGTTTATCTTTCTGGGTCTGGGTTACTTTACTCAGAAGGACTGTTTCCAGCTCCACCCATTTACCTGAAAATTTCATACTTTTATTTTTCCTAACAGCAGAATAATATGCCATTGTGTAAATAATCACATTTTCATTATCCACTCACCAGGTGATGAACATCTGGGCTGTTTCCATGTGCAGGCTATTGTGAATAGAACAGTAATAAACATGGATGATTAAGTTTCTCTGTAGTAGGATATAGAGTCCTATGGGTATGTGCTCAGGAATGGTATGGCCGGGTCACATGGTAGATATACTTCTAGCTTTTTGACAAACTTCTACACTGATGTCCATATTAAGCCCACACTCCTGCAGCCACCTGATTTTTCACAAAGAGCCCAAAAATACATGTTGGATAAAAGACAGCATCTTTAACAAATGCTGCTGGTCAAGCTGAATAGCTACATGCAGAAGAATGAAACTAGATCCTTATCTCTCACCCGGCATAAAACACAACTCCAAATGAATCAAGAACCTCAACAGTAGACCTGATACATTGAATCTGATACTGGAGAATGGAGGAATTATTCTTGAACATGTAGGCACAGGAAAGGGTTTTCTGAACAGGACCTTAGTAGTCTAGGCACTGAAACCAGCAATTGTTAAATGAGACCTTATGAAACTAAAATGCTTCTGTACAGCAAAGTATACCATTATTTGAGTAAAGAGGTAACCTTCAGAGTGGGGAAAAAACTTTACATTAGACAGGATGTTAATATCTAAAACATACAAAGCACTTCAAAAACTAAGCATTGAGAAATTAAAGATTCACAAAATATCTTGGACTTAAATGTTTATAGTAGCTTTATTTGTAGTAGCCCCAAACTGAAAACCATCTAAATGTTCACCAGCATGTGAACAGATAAACAAATGAGTTAGACCCATACAAGGGACCATCACTGCAAAAAGGGAAGGGGGAATAAATGATTGACAAATAGAATGTGGGTGAATCACCAAAGTAATGGTGCACGAAAGAAGCCAGGGGAAGCATTATGTACTGTACATTTGCATTATATAAAGTTCTAGATGGGACTGGAGAGGTGGCACAAAGATTACAAGCACTGGCTATTTCTTGCAAAAGACATGAGTTTGAATCCTAGCACCCACATGACCACTAACAACCATCTGTAACTCCAGTTTCAGAGAATCCAACACCCTCTTCTGACCTCTGGGGCATTGCATGACATGCATGACATGGGTACACTTATATACATGCGGTAATGCACTCTTAAACATAAAATAAAAATAATAAATAAAATATTTTTTTAAAAAGCTCCATAAATCAAAATCTGTAGTGATATTAGATAGGTGTAAATAGTGAGGGGCAGGGAGCAGTGGGAGGATGATCGTACAGGGACATGAGGAAAGTTCTGGAGATGATGGGTATGCTCACAGTATTTATTATTGTGGTGGATTCATAGATACATGCACATGGGAAAACGTTACACACTATAAGTATGTGCAGGATTTTTAAGATCTTTATTCTTTGGCAGTTTCATACATGCATACATGTATCTTTTTTTTTTTTGGTCTTTTTGAGACAGGGTCTCCCTACAGTCCTGGAACTCACTATGTAGACCAGGCTGGCCTTGAACTCACAGAGATCTGCCTACCTCAGCCTCCTGAGTGCTGGGATTAAAGGCGTTCGCCACCACGCCCGGCCTGCATACATGTATCTTAATCCTATCCATCCCCCAGTGTGTCTCCTTCCCTCCTTCATGCCTCTTCTTTGTGCAGAGCTTCTTTCTAATGTGTGTTATATTGTAATGAAGTTTTTTAAAAAGCAAATAAAGCTGGGGCTGGGTGTGGTGCCGCATGCCTTAATCCCAGCACTGGGAGGCAGAGGCAGGTGGATCTCTGTGATTTCAAGGCCAGCCTGGTCTACATAGTGAGTTCCAGGACAGCTGGGGCTACAGGGAGACCGTCTCAAAAAGACCAAAAAAAAAAAGCAAATAAAGCTATGGAGGGTCTTAAGACTTCCCTCCTATGATTGTTGTCTGATAGGCCTGTCAGCGAGTATGCACAAACCCTCATATTTAGCTGGAAGCCTGCAACACCTCCGAAACATTATGCAAATCACTGAGGAACAGACTAAGGTAATGAGGTTAGAAACCACCACAATGTGTTTGTTTCCATCCCCCCTCCCCCAGTCTGGGTTGTCTGCAGTCTTCAGCTGCTAGTTAACCAAACTTGGGGCTTTTCTCTCTGGTTTGGAGAATATGAGCTCTGCCTGAGGTAAGTGAAGTGTTTGTGATCCACATGCATGGAAAGTACCTCCCGTCAACCCAAGCTAGAGTCCCCAGTGACTGCATCAGGGCTGAAGCTAACTGCTGTCTCCTAGGTTGTTTTTAAAAAAGTTAGTCCACAGTATGGTCTTAAACACCCAAAAGGAAAGTATAACCAAAGATTAAAGTGATTGGTATATTTCTTTAAGAGTTCAAGGGATTACACTTTTTCAGACATTAGGCTTAAGTCCATATAAAATGTTATTTAGACAATTATTTCTTGTTGATGATTTTGTTTCTAAGCAGAAAGTGCTGCTCAGATGTAAGATTTTAAATCTTGGTCTGCAAGACTGTAGTGCCCACCTGTAGCTAAGGGAGACAACCCACTATTGTTCTAAAATGATGGATAAATTTGTTTTCTCCCCCTATCTAAAAGCCTTTGAGAGGGATTGAGAGGGAACTGACACTGATTCTAACTACTCCAACAGCTAGCAAAGTGCCTGAAAACAAATCCTGAGTCCATCACTCTCGAGTCCAGCCTTGGCAGATGAAAGGAAAATGAGGAGGAACCCAATAGAGGGATGCTTTTGGAAGCTTTCATCAAGAAATCACAATGGGCTCTAATATGAACATTTGAAATTTGCCCTGTTCTGACTTTTTTTCTGATTCCCTGACTAGAACTTTTAATGCTAACTATTCTTGCCTTTACTTCTCCTTCCCATCCCCTATTTACCAGTCAAGGACTTTTTTTTTCTCCCTACAGATAAGAGTTATACAATTTGGGAGTCTTTTAGATAGGCCCACTGAAGGGGTAACCCAATTGTCTCACCCTACGTCCCTGTTCAGCATGGAAGAAGCCAGAGCAGTCTGCATCCAGATTCCCCATCGACAATTTGCATCCAATTCCCCATCCTCTTCAGAGGATGGTGTGATAAGAATAAGAGGTAGGAATTGGCTAGGCAGTTAGGATAACAAGACCCCAAAGAAAAGTAGCCAGTTTCTTGGCTGAAAGTCAAAACATCTTTGGGCCTGTTAGCAACATACTCTGTTCCAAAGGCCAGAGCAGTCTGCATCCAGATTCCCCATCGACAATTTGCATCCAATTCCCCATCCTCTTCAGAGGATGGTGTGATAAGAATAAGAGGTAGGAATTGGCTAGGCAGTTAGGATAACAAGACCCCAAAGAAAAGTAGCCAGTTTCTTGGCTGAAAGTCAAAACATCTTTGGGCCTGTTAGCAACATACTCTGTTCCAAAGGCCAAAAAAGAATAGAAAGTTGTCAGAAAAAGGTGATAAAGGTGATGAGAGATATGGGAGGTGTTAGAGGGGAGGGAGTGGGCATGGATTTGATCAAAACACCTTATATGCATGTATGAAACTCTCAATAAATTTTTTAAAGAAAAAAAAGTCCACAGTCTTCAAACACTCTTGCTTTTTGATTTTTAAAAAATGTTCTTGTTTCTGTTTTACCTTTTTTTTTTTTTTTTTTTTTTTTTGAGGTAGGATCGCATTTACCCCAGGTTGACCTTGAGCTCCTGATCCTCTTGCCTCTGTCTCCCAAATGTTGGGATGGCAGGCATGTATCACCATGCCAGGTTTTCAAACACTTTTAAATGGTATATGTGATATCCAATTTTCCCATTCTTGGGATTTCCTGACACTGTAAAACTGTGATTCCAACATGATGCTTGGGCTGCTTCCCTGAACAGACTTACCACCCAGCTGCTGAGAAGGGCCCCATTGAACACATGATCTTGGCAGCCCCACCTGACTACAGTCATTCAAAACAGCAGTCCATGTCTCCTCAAAACATCTTGTGCCTCTAAAAAGTATTTTCCAGAATGAGCCCCACAATGGCGAGGAGGGGGCAGAGGCACAGAATGGAAAGGGGTTTGGGTTTCCAGGACCCCCATCGGCCCCTACATGTCGTCCCTGTTTAGTAATGTCCATCAGGGGCCACTGGACTTCAAATCTCTTGGACAAGAATAAGAGAGGCTTTGCTGCCTTGAGGAAAAATACCCTCTATCGGTGTGCGTGCGCGCGCGTGCGTGTGTGTGCGCGCGCGTGCGTGTGTGTGTGTGTGTGTGTGTGCGCGCGCGTGCGTGCGTGCGTGTGTGTGCTTGAGTGTGCCACACTGCATGTGTGGATGTCAGGGGATGCTTCTCTGGAGTAGGCTGTCCCTTTCTACCATGTCAATGCTGAACACGAAACTCAGATCTTAAGGCTTGGCAATTACCTTTACCTGCTTAGGCACCTTGCCAGCCATTCTCACAAACTTCTAACAGTAGTGTGTCCTGTTAACAGATGAAGTGGGGAGAGTATGTATGAATAAAACTCGTAGCCTTCCCTTGCACAGGGCATTCAAGCCATTCTGGCCAAGGAGCCCACAAGTTTTCCATAACTTGAAGTGTTTCCTCCCCACTCCCTGGGAGTCATCACCTCTGCTTTATGATCCCAGTCCTGGTCACAAGTAGATTCTGTGTCTGTGTTTTCTAAGTAATGTAAACATTAGACGTTCAGTCCCAACATGCCTGCTGTCTGCACTACACCTTCTGAAGAAGATGGCAAGCCTCAACCTGACTGGATGCTCTGGAACCTTCTGAGATGCTATGTAGAGGGAAGGGCTTCTCCAGATGTCCAGATTGCTCTAGAGTCCCCCATAGATGCATCCAACTGTTCATAAAATCAAGGAGACAGGAACCGGCCATACCTCTTAGCCCAGGTAAGGTGTTTGAAGAGTTTGAGGCTTATTCTAAGACAAGCATATGAGAGTGGTATGCTCAGATTCCTCCAGAAAGAAAGGTTAAAGGTCAGCCAAGGCCACGGTAGCTTCCCAAGCAAAGGGAGGATGTGACATGGACTTCAGTGAGACGTGGACTTCAATGAGGATGGAAGAAGTAGACCCAAGCACAACGGCTTTGACTTGGAGAACTGGAGGCAGGAACTGGGGACAGATGAGGAGAATCAGGGCTGAGTCACAGCCTGCTGTAGTGAGAAATTTGAGACCCAAAGCAGGAATGCCGACAGGACAAATTGGATGTGGGAAAGTTGCAATTTGCTTTGGCCAAACGTAAATTTGAAATGCCTATCAAATCTAAGTGAGGCAGGCCATACATGAATGTGGGCACAGACAGTCAAGAGCCATAACAGAGGGCTAGAACTTAAAGCTAGGAGAATGGAAGAGGTCACCAAGGGAGTCAGGGTGCATAGAGAGAAAAAGACTAGAAAGTAGGAAACCAGCCTTGGGGCAGGGCAGCACTTAGAATTGAGAGACACAGGCCAAGAAGACAAAGAAAGGGCAGTCAGTACTATGGAAAGGAAGCACAGAGTATGTGGAGCACTGGAAGCTAAGAGAAAGGAACCCCAAGAGAGTGTTGTGCTATCACGAAGACAGAAGTGTGGGCTGAATTTGGTGGGGCTAGATTCTCCATATGTAATATTATATCTAAGCTATGTAAAAGATGTTCCTAAAGGGGTCAACTGTGTCACCCCCTCCAAGATCCAGGGCACATCGCAGAAAAGGGAGAAGATTGTAAGAGCCAGGTAATGGGGAGGAGTCCTGTCAAACACTGCTTTTCTGGATAGGATGTGGCTCATGTAATCATGAGCACAGTAGCTATGGATCTGCATAAGAACTGCACACACCACACACACACACACACACACACACACACACAGAGACATGAAAACAGGATGATCAGTTGGGAAGAAGAGGGTCTAAAGGGAGGGGAGTAAGAGAGGATAGTGGAAGGCGTATGTTCACAATATATTGTATACATATATGAAATTGTCAAAAAAAAAGTGACTCACCAGGGTTTTTTAAAATAGGAAAACAAATGTGTCCCATTTGTGTGCAACCTGATTTTTGTACTTTAATACACGCGGTCCTAGACCACAATGCAGTCTGTTGAAAGAGAGATGAAAATCCAGAAAAGAGAACACCATTCATCCCCTTATATATAATCAACACTTAACTATGTTCCAAGCATCCTTTCTGGCACTGAAATACAAAGATCAGTAAGACATGATTCCTGTTCCTTATCACACTGACCCTGTAACAGGCCTGTGCATAAGTTGCTACCATAGTGGCATTTTACCAAAAATGAAACTGAGGCGGGGAGAGATCCTCTGCCTCATGTATTTCATACAAAGCCAGGGTTTCAGAATTTTGAAAAAGTAAAGTCAATTTATTGATTTTTTTTTCTTCAGATGGCAACCAGGAGTAAAATGAGCAGCCTCTATAATTCAGACTTTAGTGAGGAGGCTTTGACATTTGTTCAAGTGTATCCCAAAACAGGAATATTGGGAGGTCAAATCAGATGTGGGAAAGTTGTACTTTGCTTTAACAAAACCTGAATCGACATGCTTATAAAATCTAAGTGAGGCAAGCTGTGCATGAGGGTTCTCTGGAGAAACAAAACCATGCATAAAGATGAAGAGATTTATCTGAAGAATTTGGATCATGTGATCAGAGTCCGACAAGTCCCAAATCTTCAGGGTGAGCTGGCTGGCTGGAGACCCAGGAAGAGCTGATTCCACACCACGGGGCCCCATGCACACTGGTAATAGAGCCTACTGGTGGTGTTTCTTGTGGATGCCTAGCAATGCTCCTGCCTATATTGCATGTATGTAATTCATGATAAGTAAAAGCGATGTTAAGAATCACATGCCTTGCTGAGGTATGCTGACACAGCCTGTAATCCAAGCACTCAGGAGGTGGAAGTGGGAGAATCAGGAGCTCAAAGACATGCATGAGACCCTGTCTCAGACGTCAAAGCAAAGGTAACTAGCAAGAAGAAGAGTTGCTTGCTCAAATTCCATGATTTGATATTATATTAAAATTTCCATTCATTTTTCTAGAAATATAACCACAGACCTAAAAATGTACAAATGGCATTTTTATCTACCTGAAAATTATTCAGATTCCCTTTTGATCTTTTACCAGGTCAAAAATTTGAAATTTTTCTGTCAAAGATGGCTTAATTGTATCTTATTTTTTCCTCATCATAAAGGAGAATTTAATGTCCTTATTTTTCATATCCAACTGAGACTTTTTAAAGATTTATTTTATTTTTAATTTTGAGAGAGAGAGAGAGAGAGAGAGAGAGAGAGAGAGAGAGAGAGAGAGAGAGCTGATACATACAGGGGCCAGAAGAGGGAGTCAGATAGAGAGAGAGCTGATACATACAGGGGCCAGAAGAGGGAGTCAGATCCCCTGGAGCTGGACGTACAGGTGGTTGTATGTCACCTGACATAGATCTGGGAACTGTATTCATGTTTTCTCTGCAAGACCATCAAGTGCTCTTTTCCACTGAGCCATCTCTCCAGTGCTAACTGAGGATTTTTAAATGTTCAGTGTTGTTTCTTATCTTTGACAGCAGTTACTTGAAAAAATATATTAATGCAAATAATCTGAAAGTAATGAAAGTAGAGCAGGTAGCAATTTCCACATTACTGTCAGCATAAATGCAATAAACACTCCTAATTTACTTTGGAGAAAAATCTTTTTTAATTGGCAAAAGACTTTAGCAACCAGTCAGTCCTCCAAAAAGGTATTTAAATGTCCTAGAAGCACATGTAAATATTCTCAACCATTAGGGAAAGGCAAAGTAAAACCACAGGGTGATTCTGTCACACACAGAGAGACAGGTGAAGAGGTGATGGCCACCAGTGTTGACAAGAACATAACAGTATATCCATCTCTTACTGCTTGTAGGAATTTGAAACATGATACAGCATCAATGGGAAAATGTTGGACATTTTCTAATAAAAATGAATAACGACTCCTGCCCTGGTCTCACTTCTGTTGCTGTGATAACATACCAAAAGTATCTTAGGAGTTTGTTTAGCTACAATTCCAGGTCACAGTCCATCAGGGCAGGGAAGTCACGGTGGTGGGAACTAAAGCGGCTCGTCACATCACACTCACAGTCAAGAGCAGAGAGAAGTGAGTGCATGTGGGCTTCCTCCCCAACTCACCCTCTCCACTCTTACACAGTCCAGGACCCAACCCCAGAAAATGGTGCCTTTCACATTCAGGGGTGAAACACCAAGGTGACACCTCTGTAGAGGCATGGGCTTTCTAAAGGAATGTGCCTGACAAGGACTGCCTGCCCTTCCTGGTTTCCCTAGCAGAACTGGCTGGGGCAGTGATGGGGAAAGATGCTTACTTCCTGGGCAGCTCTGGTCTAGGCATCTGTTAAGTGTTCTGGTCTCATTTGCTTGGACCATTAGCCTTCCACCAAGCCTGGCATACAAATGCAAAGGCCTCTCTGTTAGAGCACTATGGCCTGGGGTCAAATCTTTCCCTTGCTCTCTCTCTCTCTCTCTCTCCCTCTGTCTCGCTCCTATTTTACCCTCTCTTGGGCTGACATACTCTCCAAATCACTTTTGAGCCTCAACCTCACATTCCTGGTTTCAGAATAAGAGATCCTCCCTCTCCTAGTTTTTTTACTCTCAAAAGGCATTAGGCCACCCACCCCTAGATGGCTCACCCCTGACTAACAGTTCCACCATCAGCAGTGGAAGAAAGGATAAAGTAAAAAAGAAACACAAGCCCTGCCTGGAGAGAAGTTATTTGTGACCATTTCACAGATAGGCTTGTACCCAGCATTGTTACCATACCCGGAACTCAGTTCAGCTGCTTGTGACGGGTCAGGGCATGTGAAGGCACTGAAGCCTGGTCTGTGGCCCCCTCTTATATAGAGGGTCAATCCCAGGGCTGGATATGCTTGCTCTTTTAAAACAAAGCAGTCCCGATCTAAGTGTCTTCCCTTCTCATAACTTACACTCCTGATGACTGTAGCTCTGGGCAGTTCTTTCTGCTAAAATAATGACAGGGATCTGGGCCCCTTATAGAGGCAGGAGTAGATGGCCCCCTTTGGTGGGGCATGCTCAGAAAGAATGTCCTTATTTGGAGAGAAATGTATACAAGGGAGAAGGGATATGTGCTGGCAGAAGAGGGCACTGACACCACACATGGCCCTGTGCATGTGAACAGAAGCTATGTGGCCACAGAATCTAGGGGTCCTGGAGAGGAAATGGGGAACCAGAGTCAGCCTTCTGTAAATTTTAGACACCTGGATGAAGGTGGAGGGCTCGGACTAGCCCAGCCCTTTGGGGAATGTCTGGCCTTCTTTGCATTTTGCCTTTGGGCCTCAGCTTCAGTCTCCAGTTCACCATGCTGGTTCAGGCCTGTAGTACTTCAGGTTGAGCACCCAGGCTGCTAAGGATGTCCCCCTGATAGGCAAAGTTGGTATGAGGCCAATAGAAGGGGTCAGTTTTACCAACACTCATGCAAGGGAGGGGATTTGTAGGAAACCTCAGGAACTGCTGTGCTGGATGGCTTCTGTTGTCAACTTGACACACCTGGGAAGAGGAAACCTTGATTGGGGAATTCCTCTGTCAGGTTGGCCCCTGGGTGTGTCTGTGAGGCATTTGTCTGGATTGCTAAATGATACTGGAGGACCCAGCCCAGACCTTGAGAAGGTGGGCCTGGGTTATATAAGAAAGCAGGTTAAGCACAGGCCAGAGGCACGAAGGAGTAATGACCTGCAAGGCCAGTTCCTGCCTCCAGGTACCTGCCATGAGTTTCTGCCCTGGCTTCCCTCTGTGATGAACTATGACCTGGAGATGTAAGATGAAATAAATCCTTTCCTCCCCAAATTGGTTTTGCTCAGAATGTTGTATCACAGCAATAGAAAGCAACTAGGATGCCTGTTGACAGCTGGGCTGCTTCTGGAGAATAAACAGGAGTTTCTACGTGGATGAAGTGGAGTTTGAGGGAATGGGACTGGCAACATCCACAGGTAAACTCCCAGAAATTGTTAGCTCTTTGCTAATGGAGATTAAGGTGAGACATCTAGTGGAGGGAAGACAAGAGGAGGGCTGGGGGCAGACCCTGCAGAAGCCCTGCATTGGCTGCTCCCCAGACTAGCCTGGGTCTATCTTGGTGACTGTTGCCATTCCCCACTACCTGGACCACTACCAACTTAACATGTTCTTCAAGCCAACTAAAAGAGAGATTTTATTCTACTCCCTAAAATGGAAAACCATCTATTTTTTTTGCCCTAAATAAAAATAACTATAAAAACATAAATACATAACAATTACAAAAATAAAAGACATTTTACCCTTAAACCACCTAAACTGGGATACCACACACCAAGTTTTTGGAAACTACTTGAAGGGAAAGGAAGCCAAGAGAGAATTTTATTTACTTATGTATTTATTGATGTATTATTTTATTTATTATTTTTATTTTATGTGTATGAGTGTATTGACTGCATTGAATGTAAATGTATCTGTGTTGTGCAATGCCTGGGGAGGTCAAAAGAGGCTGTCAAATCCCCTGGAACTGTTGTTGTTAGCCACCATGTGGGTGCTGGGAATGGACCCCGGATACTCTGCAAGAGCAGCCAGTGCTCTTAACTGCCGAACCATCTCTCCAGCATCTCCTGACTGATGTATTTATTAATCTGAGACACAGTCCCATTCTGCAGTCCAACCTGGCCTTCAACTGGTATCTCAGCTTCTTGAATCCTGGGATTACATGTGAGAGTCACCACTCTGACTAGGAAAGGATCAGGAGCATGTCATGATCAGACCGAGCTTTGAGATGATCGCTCTGGGGAGAGGGGGGTCAGGGGCTAGAAAAGGCCAAAGCCATCTGATGTATTTACAAACTATATGCAGATGTCAAGAGTGTGCTAGATCAGAAACATAGATGGGAATGTTCTTCACACAGTGTCAAAACTTATTAAGTAATAAATTCATAAGAATGTTAGTTTCATTGGCTGTCGTTTGCCAAGTCAGCAGTTCCATTTTCCCTTGAGAGTGGAGCAAAGTTAACACAGTTCTTTCATTCCCATCTTAATAACTAATATTAACTCTCAGATCACACAGTAAATATATCTGAATAAATGTGTACGTAGGTTACAGAAGGGCCACAAAGTGGTAGAGACCACAGCCGAGTTCAAGTAGTTCCTTGAAGAGGACTTCCTTGAGGCAAGCAGAAAGCTGGTAGGATATAAAGGGAACCTCTGTGGGGAATTAGATAAGGACCAAGTTGGAGAACTCCTGGAGGCAGGTGCACAGTCAAATCACAGGGTCAGAGTCGAACTGAGCCTCAGGGACCAGTTGAGATGCAGGACCACAGAGAAGGGCAGGACTGGGTTAATACAGACAGATAGGCAGGGTTGGATGGCAGTTTAAGTAAGCCACACCAACGGTGGGGATGAGCCAAGGTGAAGTCCCTGGGGCACTGGGGTTCTCTGCCTGCTGATGAGCGCACTAGGTGGTCATATGACAGGTTGGTGGTGGCAGTCACCATGGCAAGGTAAGGTGTCCCCTTTACAGGGTTCAGGTGAAGGTGCTGCACCCTTTTGTTGGTCTAGTATGTTCAATAAGTCCTCAAACCTGGTTTTCCTGATACAGTTTTAACACATCCATGAGCTCTCATGGTCCCAGTTTACATTGACAAGTGTACACGGTAACACCTTTTTCACTTTAAGGAAAAAGTTATCAGTCTGGGTCTTATGTGTGGTGCTGGACAGATGGTGTTATTTACATGCTCACCAAGGTGCAGAATCATCCTCCTCTGTGTTTGCACAGCAGTCAAATGCCATTTATAAAATAGACTCTCAGGGCAAGGCAAAACCTGAAAAGTCACTGTTTTATACGGAGTACCTTAGAGCAGGGCACAGTCTGATCTCAACAGGAGATGTCCTAAAATACAAACACACACAAACACACACACAGACTCACACACACAGACATAGACTCTCACACACACATAGACATAGACTCACATACACAGACATAGACATAGACACACACACAGACATAGACTCACACACACACACATAGACACACACACACACACACACACCACACACACACACACAATTCACAGTTATAAAAATATAGCTGTTCTTACAATTCAAGTCCTCCTAAAATTTACATGGACATCTCTTTGTGAAAGAATCTCACCATTTCTAGCAACCTGGGGTGTGCAAATGGCCACTTGGTAAACGACTGACTGAGCTCCGTGTTTTTCTCTTTGAATGTGGAGGACAGAGTCCAGGCTTGCCAGGTCTTTCAAGGCAGGAGTGAGCACAGCTCCCTTCCTGTGCACACCAACCTCATCCACATAGGCAGTGACAGATTGTGCTGTCCTTAGTTTTTCATGTCACTGAGTCAGGAGGACCAGGGGCTCATCTAAAGGAGGCAGGCTCTCCCTACAGCTCTTGGACTGTGGCTGGACTAGGTACCCCACAGTTAATTGTTTCCAGCAGTAACAGAGGAACAGTGCTTTGACTGCAGGCCTGAATTCAGGACATCTTATGGAAGGTTCCTGGCTGTGATGGTTTATTGTTGTTTGGTTAAACACCAGTCCAGATGTTCCTGCAAATTTTTTTCTTTGTTTTAGTTGTGATTAACATTTAAATGAATAGACTTTGAGTTAAGCAGGGTCAATTATCCTTCATAATATAGGTGGGCTTTGTCAAAGCAGTTGAAGACCCAGAAAAAACTGAAGTTTCCAGAAAGAGGACAGGGTTCTTCCTCTGAATTGCAGCATACAAGTTTTGATTGAGTCTCTAGACTTTGGATTGAAGATTACAACATTGGCTACTGTCTGAATGTCTAGCCTGTTAGTCTGCTGACTCCCTCACCTCCTCGCTCCTCCGCCCACTCTCATGGTGTTGGTTCTCTTTCACCACAGAGCCCTGGTGAATACAGTGACACAACTGCTCTAACTAGAGCAAGCCATGGCACCAAATGTTTTTGTTTTTGTTGTTCTTGTTTCTCGTCTATTGCTGCTAAAAAAATGTAGTGGTTTGAAACTGGAGTAATTTTATTCTATTTCATGATCCTGTGAGTTGAACAGATTGATCTGGGCAGGTTTCTTTCCCATGTCACACTGGCAGAGGCTACAATCTTCAGGGGTCTTAACTGGGCTAGGGTCTCTAAGCAACCTGGCTCCCTCCCAAAGTGGGGAAGAGAAGTGCTATCAAAGAGCTATCCTGGGCTATCCTCCACATGGCCTGAACTCACAGCTGGAGGAGAGTGTCCAAGAGAAAATAAGGAGGCAGAAACTGCCAGTCCACTTACAGTGGGGACCAAGAAGCTCAGGACACATTTCTCCATGGTCAGAGCAGTCATGACACCACTCCAGACTGAGGGATGGAGAAGGGGAGCTCACACCTCAGTGGGGCACTGGGGAGTGTGTAGATGGTAGCCATCTTTAAAAACTGTCAACCATACAAAGTTCCCCTATTTCCCCATCTGTCTTGAGAAATCCAACAATACATAAACATCATTTGTTGTTTATGTCTACTTGGAGACAAAGGTGTTTATCTGTGATTTATTCTCTTTCTAATTTCAAAATGGGTATATGTAGTAACTTTTAGTACATGTAATACGCTAATAATACTGTTCCTACCAAAATAAAAAGGATTCAGAAGGCCACACAGTGGGAACTTGCTTTTCATCCCAACAGGTAGGAGTAGAGGCAGGAGAATCAGGAGTTCGAATCAAACTTGATACATAAATTGTTCAAGACTAGCCTGGGCTACATGAGACTCTGTCTAAAAAACTACACAATAATAATAACAATAGTAAAAGAAAATCTTTCCACAGAGATCAACTTTTCATTGCGTCATATTTGGGAATCACAGTGTGACGTTTGGTGACGAATCTGCTTAGGGCAGAGTTCTGCTGTCCAGGATGCTGTCAAAGCCCAGTTGGTCCACTCTTGGCAGCAACTGGCTGAGATGCCGGTACCTGAGCAGGACAGCCAACAACTCCAGGCCCCGTTGGAACTGCCAGGCTCTGGGTTCTCCAATCAAGCTCACACTTTGTCCAGATGTGTTGGTGGAAGCACAGGGTGGAAATACCACAGAGGTCGACTAAAATGTGTTAACCAAAACAGGAAGCACCAGGGAGGGGGATGAGAAAGGTTTACATCAGCTGTGTGATTTTTAGCAATACTTTCATTGTTCCAAAGCTCTTCTTTTTAAAAGGTATTTTCAAAACAAGTCCAAACTCTGTTTCTCATTCTGAATTCTGGTGTTGATTCTAAACTTTCATTTGGGGGAGATCAAAACGAAGTGCAAACACTCTGTAACAGCAAATGCTTTCCTGGGGAAGAAGAGATTTTTTCACTTATTGAGATGCTTGCTGTTCCTGTGAGGAAAAAGGACATTGATCTGGGTGATGGTTGACACAAAAAGAATGCGGATAAAATGAGCATCCATGGTCCATGGCAACAGCATGATGTCTCACCACCAGCAAACCCACAGCATTCCAATGGCAGCGTGAGATACTCAAAGCCACGCAGATCCAAGCAGGCTCTGTACACATATCCCTAGGAAATTTGCTGAGTGCGAAAATTAGACCCCTCCAAAGAACAAATTTATTAACCAGTTATCATCAGCAACTTGGTTTATTTTTTTTTTTTTGGTCCTGTGAAATTTGGGAACAAAATCAGAGTTTTTTAATTTAAATCAACCTATCTTAAGACGAGGCCTCGTTGAATATACTTCCTTTTTCTATTTCATGGAGTTCTACGTAGTCATGAACAGAGTGTTGTAAAAGGGTAGTCGCAAACACCAACAGGTGTTCACAGCAGAATCATGAGCGGAAAGGAAGTTCATTACCACACGTGTGCACTGTGATGATCTGCCTACCCATCTAAGTAATTAAATCTTCAGGTCACCCAGCCATACCTTCAGCAAGCTTCCTGCTGTCCCCATCGGCCCAACACTCATCTTACCATGCTAATGATTTCTCGAAGGAAACAACCCTTTGTTTATCATTTAGACTACAGAGCAAAGAAGCAGCATGTTACAACTGAGGAAATATGTGATGGTCACTAGCCACACAGATGCTAATTTCTGCCTCTGTCATTGGGGTAGGGCTGAGGTTTCAGAGCTGACTAAAATTAACTGGGCAATCAGGTCACTCTCCCTGATTTGGCCCGGAAGGGATTTGGCCCTTGGCACTGTACATATGGCCAACCCCTACTGGATGAGACTTCTCGCCTCCTGGTTCATCCTCGGAAGTGGCTGTAGGTCATGGGGACTGTGGTGGGCAGCCCGCCTGGCCTCAGCTTTGCCTCCCTGCCCTCCCTGTGGCCAGTCTATTGTGAACAATCTCCAAGCTGTATTTGGGCCCTATCTTATATTTTAAAACAAAACATCAGGAGCTAGAGAGATAGCTTAGAGGCCAAAAGCACTGACTGCTCTTGCAGAGGACCTGGATTCAATTTCCAGCACCCACATAATTCCAGTTCCAGGGGATCCAACACCCTTTTCTGACCTCTGTGGGCTTTACATAACATGAGTGCACGTATATACATGCAGGCTATACACTCATCCCTATAAAATAAAAAATAATAGATAAAACATTTTAAAACAAAAAAGTCCTGTGTGTGTATGTGTGTGTGTGTGTGTGTGTGTGTGTGTGTGTAAATGTGTGTATTCATGTACCTGCACTTTCACCTCTCAGACACCATGCACCTTGTGTTTTGAAATAAGATCTCTCACTAGGATCTGGAGCGTGACAAACAGGTGAGTTTGGCCAGTGTGCCCAAAAATTCCCTCTGTCTCTGCCTCCCAAAGATTGGGATTACAAGCGCGTATCACTGTGCTTGATGTTTTTACATGAGCTCTAGGGATCATATTTTAAGTCCTAATCTTAACAAGGAAAGCACTTTACCAATTGAGCCTTTTCCCTAGCCCTTCCATTTTTTTTAAAAAGTGTATTTAGTAACCATAGAACCCCCTTTTTCCCCCTCACTTGTGTTTGGAAAGATTCCAATGTGTATGTGCTTGATTTCTGTTGCTTCCACTGAAATGTGGGCTCCCGAGGGAAGGGATCTATATTCTGGTGGGCAGGTCGAAAGCAGTTCCTGCCTTCATCTTCAGGCACATAGTGGTTGGCACCAAGACCCAAGGAAGAAGAGGTAGCCAAAAGAAAGTGAGGACCCTCCCCCTGCTCTGTGGTAGCCCTCCTGGTGAGCTGGGTTTCTGATGGAGCTACTAAGATCCTGTCACAGCACTCTGATCTCAGTCATGATGGCCTGACAAGTGGGGAAATTGAGGCAACAAGTAACTAAATATCAAACTAAGGTACTACAATTACTTAAAGAGCAGGACCCAGGATGTCAATCCCGGATGCAGGCATCAGTGGTGACCATCACAGTGGTGACCGCTCTGCCAGGTTACTTTGATTCTGTGCAGAGTTCCCAAGCCTGGCAGGCCCAGCATTCCCTGGAAGATCTGACATGTGGAAGTCCCCACACATGTACTTGGTAAGTCTGAGTCTTAGAGAGGGGAGCTTGAGGCCTAGGGATCTGCATTTGAATTCTCTGCATAAACCAATCTGATCAAACCTTAGAAAGGTACCCACCTTCTCTAAGACTAAATCAAATTATAGTTTCTACATAGCCCAGTCTAGCCCCACTTCTGGATACAGACACTGTCCTGAGAAGAAGTGAGCATCCAGCAACTGTGGTCTGTAAAGCAAAGCCTGGAGGTATCAGCAGAACCAATTCTTGGAAGGAAACCACCAGCAGCTGCTGACAGAATCTAAGAGTTCCCCAACCAGGCGTGTTCCCTCAAAGCACTTGGCTCTTCCACTCGGCACACTTGAATTAAGCCTTTTCCATGGACCAGGCAAACCAAAGTAATGCCAGCTCCCCGTGCCAAGGCTACAGAGCTCTTTGCATTGCTGACAGGGTGACAAGAGCAACCAGAGCAAGTTGGGTGATCCCGCCAAGCCCCAGCTTTGTGCATAAACCACTTGGTCTGTCTCACACAGCCGTAGCCATGCCATCAGAGGCTCTCCAGAGTATTTGACCAACATTTGCTTCCTTCACCCACTCTGTGGATCTCAAGGTTCAAAATTAGCCTTTGCGAGGGAAGAAACTGAGGAGTAAACACAGATTTGGATTCACACTCAAGTCTGAAGTTCACAGGGAATTTTCGCTGTGCTGCTCAAGTGGAAAAGGAGGGACAATATGGATCCTTGCCCTGGCATGGGCCTCTGGACTCTGGAATGAGCACCATGGAGCCTGGATGGGGAGAAGTGAGAATGGGTTTGTCAAAGATAGGGCTGGCCCCAGGGAGCCATGGCCTAGAACAGTGGAGCCTCAATAGATAATGACAAGAGCTGGAGAGATGCCTCAGCAAAGTTAAGAGCACTGGCTGTCCTTACAGAGGACCTGGGTTTGGTTCCTGGCACCCACATGGCAGTTCACAACCATCTGTAATTCCAGAGGTATCTGACACACTCTTCTGGCCGCTGTGGGCATTGCATGCAAGGGCACACTTACACATGCAGGCAAAATACTCATAGACATAAAATAAAAATTAAGAAAAACTACTAAGATGGTGACAATTTCTTAGAAAGAATACAACCTCCATAATTTGTCTTTATTGATACAATATATATTTGAATAATATACAAATCCAAGATGGTTATAGCACGATCTCCCATCCCAAATACTTTTCTTGCTTTCACAATGAGAGCTGGGGTCTATGCTTATCCCCTTGAGTCCAAGCACACTTACAACTATGGCAGAAATGAGGCTCTGTGACGCCTGAGGCCAGGTCATAAAAGCAATGCAGCCTCCTAATCTGATTGGGACAGCAACCCTGGCCCAGATCTCATCTGACACCCACCACCGTCCTATGAGTGATGAAGTCTTTGGTGACTACAGCACAGCTACCCCTGACCACAAAGTCACAGGACACACTGAGGGATAATGGCCCATTCAAGCTGTGAGAGTTGATCGAACAACTGGTAATGATAGAAGCTGCTACATTTTGGAATGGCCCATGATTCAGCTTAGATCAGCAGAAGAGGGCAAATCCATTTCAGCTTGTAGGCTAAAGTGGAGTGGCCACCTCATTTTATTTTCTCATGGTTTTGTAATGATTTATAGAATGTAGCTATTTCTAACTTTTTATCTAGTTATATTGGATTAGAAAGAAAAGTAGAAGCAAGGGTTTTTCAAAGAAGTAGATATTTTGGTTTGTCCAAGTTCAATACAGACATGCCTCACAGATAATATAGGAGTTCTTTTGAATAAAAATGGAATAAACAGCCGGGTGTGGTGGCGCACGCCTTTAATCCCAGCACTTGGGAGGCAGAGGCAGGTGGATCTCTGTAGTTTGAGGCCAGCTTGGTCTACATAGTGAGTTCCAGGCCAGCTGGGGCTACAGGGAGACCCTGTCTCAAAAAGACCAAAAAAGAATAAACAGGGCATCAAGGAGGTGTATGTATGACTGAGTGTGTGACCATGTCCATACGTGAGTATGCATATGTGTGAGTGTATGTATGTGGTCTTTACTTTTAGTGATCAAAACTTTCAACAACTAAGGAAGAAGGAAAACACACACACACACACACACACACACACACACACATAGACAGGCACACAAAGACAAACACACACAGACAGACACAGACACAGATATACACACACACACACACACACACACTTGTTTAGGTTTTAGACAGGGCCTTATGTAGGCACACAAAGACAAACACACACAGACACACAGACACAGACACAGATATACACACACACACACACACACACACACACTTGTTTAGGTTTTAGACAGGGCCTTATGTAGTCCAGGTTGACTTCAAACTTGCTATATTCAAGAAGGATGATGACCTTGAACTCTTTATCCTCCTGACTTCACTTCTCAAGTGCTGGGATTACAGGTGTACATCACCATGCCCAGTTAATGCAGTGCTGGGGATTGAACTCAGGGCCTGTGTATGCTAGGCAAGCATTCTACTAACCGAGCCACATCACCAGCCAGTTGGTGTGTGCTTTGAGAATGTCGAGAGGCTGTCCTGGCTACAGGCTCCACCTGCCTCTTCTGTCCCTGACTCCTGTTTCCTCGCCAGCTACTGCCTTCAAGATATCTCACCTCTCCTGCTGACAAGGCAGCTCAGCCTGGCCAGGCCTTTACTAAGCATTGAGGTCCACATAGGAAGGTTCTGGGTTTGCAGCAGGATCCTATGCCTCCCTTTCTCTGTAGCACCTGCCTTGACTTCCTGCCATTTCCTCTCTTCCTTTGGCCTTTTCTTCCTGTCTGTTTTGGAAGGAATTCTTAGAGCACAGTCTCAGGAATCTGCCCACAAGGATGGCTCCAGTGCAGACTAGGGGAGAACTCTCTTTTCTCTGCACATCTCAGTAGAACAGAACAACCCACATGACTGAAGGAGGGTTCAGCCCAGCTCTCTTCTTTCTACTCTGGACACCCAGCAAGGCCTGGATTAGGTGGAACTGAACAGAGCTCTGGGAAACTTGCCAGTTGTTGTGAGGGATGTCCTGTGCCTCAACCCCACCTTGGCCCCTGAGCTAAAAGTCACTCAGAACTGGGGCTGAGTTGCTTTCTCCATTTGGAATACAGCTGGGTGAGCTTTGGCAAGGGGTTAGATGTACAGTAGGCTTGTGACGAATGGGTACACACCCAATCCACAGTGTCACTAATGATATAGATTTTATGGAGGAGCAAACTGAAGCTGGGAGTGATGATATGTCCAGCTGCACAGCTGAAACTTGATGGCACAGAATGCCCATCTGCCCTTGCCCAGGCTCATTCCCCCATACCACACATACCTGGCATGTAGCAGGTGCTTTCAAAAAGGAGGTTGAAAAAGACAGGTGGATGAACATATGAAGAGTCCTCGGGATGAGTAGGCATAGGAACACAGAAAGTCAAGACAGCAAGTGCCAAGCTCAGCTGGTCAGATGAAGCTCCTGGAACCATGCCAGGGGGATGGAAAGAGCAGAACAGAGGACTGTGAAGATGCCGGCCTAGGAGGAGCTGTGCCTAGCAGAGGTGGCCTAGTGGGATCCTGGGTCCCATTGCAGCAAGCTGGGGGTGGGGGGCAGCCCTCCAAGTTGTGGCTGCACAGGGGTCTCCTGGGAGGAAATGGGACCGAATTGGTGAGGGCTCACGCCTCCTCACCTGACATCTCAAGAACGGGTAAAGCAACACTTTGCACTGTCAGAGAACTGACCTTTAGGAGAAACCGGGAATAGGGTAACTAGTTACTAACCATTTGGGGCTGAACCTGTTTCTTTTCTTTTCTTTCTTTTCACCTGTATGTTTATGTGGTGTGCATACATGTGCATGTGTGTGCTCACAAATGTGTTTGGGAACATGTGTGTGCAGGTGCTTGTGGAGGCCCGAGTTGACATCAGGAGTCTTTCTTGATCACTTTCCACTGTTTTTCATTGAGGCAAGTTCTCTCAGTTCAACCCAGAACTCATCATCAATATGACAAGTCTAGCTAGCCAGCTTGCTCCAGGGATTCCCTCTCCACCTTCAAAAGCTGAGCTTGCAAGCTAGCCACCATGCCCACCTAGCATTTGCCTGGGTTCTAGGGATCAAAACTCTAGCCCTCAGGCCTGCTGCTTCATGCAGCAAGCACTTTAACCACTGAATCATCTCCCTAGCCTCCCAGTTCATTTTCTGTTGCTATAGGAAAATATTTGAAGCTAGGTACTTTGTAAAGAAAAAAAGTTTATTTAGCTCATAGTTTTGTAGGTTGAAGGTCTAAGATCAGGTGGCCCCATCTATTCCATCTCTGATGAGGGCCCTATGGCTGCATCTCAGCATAAAAGATGGCATCATGGTAGTAGTAAATGTGTGTGAGAGGTCAAAGGACAAGGAGGGAAGCCAGAGACTCAGAGGCCAGGCTTGCTGTGTTTATAGCATCTTGTTCTTTTTGAAACTACACAGAGCCCTAAAAAAATTATGTTAATCCCTTCCAGGGACACCATCCTCAATAACCTAACTAACTCCCACTAGGTCCCATCTCTTAAAGGCTCCATCACCATTCAACACTGCCACTCCAAGAACTACCCGTCTAATATAATAACCTTTAGGGAAAATGGTCAAACCGTCTGCAGATCACAACAGGTCATCAGCATCATCCCCATGATCATCACCATCATCTTCATCACCATCTTTATCACTGTTGCCATCTCTTACATCATCAGCAACAATTCTCCACAGTAAAGCTGAGGGACTAAGGTAGAAGTCTGAGAAGGCTCGTGGGTTTCTAGCTTAGGGCCACCACTCCATCATTGTGTGAGCTTGGGGGCATTTAAAAATGTATGTAAACCTCATGTTCATTATATGTGAACGATAATAACGCAGAAATATATGGTGGGGTACATTGGAGATGATGTTGGTTAAAGGGTATAAAAGTTTAGACAAAAGGGATAAGTTCAAGAGATCTATTGCACAGCATGGTGACTATAGGTAATAACAACATCCTATATAAAGTGTTCTCACCACAAAAAGATAGTTATGTGAGGTAATGCATGTTCTAATTAGCTTGGCTTTGTCATATAATATATGCATATTTCAAAACCATATGCTGTACCATATATATATAAAACTTATATTTGTCAGTTAAAAATAATTTTAAAACCAGGTTAAATGTATCTACGTCTTTGATCATCTTTCATTTCTTCAAAGCATCACATGGGCTGGTTGCGGTGGCACATGTAACAGGATGTACTGAAGAGGCAGAGGCAAGGAGGGTCATGAGTTTGAGGTCAGCCTGGGCTACACATTGAAAACAAAACAAAACATCACTTGGTATCCCACTACTATCTACCATTTTTACGTTTTTATGTATTAGCTTTAAAAATTAAGATAGGGTTGGGCATGGTGGTGCATGCCTGTAATCCTAGCCCTCAGGAGGCAGAGGCAGAGGCAGGCAATCTCTGTGAGATCGAGACCAGTCTAGTTTACATAGCAAGTTCTAGGGACAAGGAGACTTCCTGAAAAAAAAAAAAAGGATAAAATGAATAGAAAAAGCAATATTTATTTTATTTACATTTTTAGAGATTTATTTTTATTATATGTAATTATGTGTATATGTGTCTGTGCATAGGTATGTGTATGTGAGTACAGGTGCCTGCAGTAGCCAGAGTCTTTGGATCCCTTCCTCCTGGAGCTGGAGTGACAAGTGGGTTGTGAACTACCCAGCGTGGATGCTGGGAACCAAACTCGGGTTCTCTGCAAGAACTATACAGGGTCTCAACCACTAAGCCATTCCTTCAGCCCTCCAAAAGTAATATTTAATATTAGCAAGCACAAAAATAAATATTTTGCTTTTGACTTTCCTACCAAAAAAACAGATTTTGTTTTTGAGACAGGGTCTCTCTATATAGCCCAGGCCAGCTCCAAACTCCTTCTGTCTCAGGTCCCCATGATTGATTAATTTTTAGTCTTTATTTATTTACTTATTTTTGTGTGTATGAGTGTCTTGTCTGCAAGCATGTAAGTGCACCCATGTTGTGCAAAGCCCACAGAGGCCAGAAGAAGGTGTTGGATCTCCTGGACTTAGAGTTACAGAGAGGTGTTAGTTGCCATGTGGGTATTGGGAACTGAACCCAGGTCCTCTGCAAGAGCAGCCAGTGCTCTTAAGTGCTGAGCCCTCTCTCTAGTCTCTTAATTTTTTTTTTTTTTTAAAGATAACATACTAAGTGCCTAGTTCAGTGCCTCCCACATGGTGTCTGTGTAATTTAGCTGCTGTGGTCACAGTCATTTCCATCAGTTGTGAGTGAGCCCTGTGAGTGAAGGTGCAGTGGGTGAGCCCACAGGTCTTCAGGTCCAGGGAGAAGATGAAAGGAAGGCCCTGGGGTCAGGCACAGCTAAGAGAGCTTGGGCACTGCTGGAAGCTTCCCAAGGCTCCCTGCCTCCACAGTACCTGCTTCTCTCCTTCTCCCAGGGGGTGGAGCCCAAGCCCCTCCCTCTAGAGCAGGCTTCTGGGACGCTGGCCAGCCTGCAGCCACTTTGCAGTTTGTTTGTTTGCTCCCAAAGACATAAAATCCAAGCTTATCAAACAAAGTCACACTTGGCCCTACAGTCTTGAGAGGTAAATTCCACCATTATCTAAGTACTTCAACCCCCACACAGAACACTCAGTTCCCAGGAGAGCTGGCAACCAGCACCTCACCCCTTCAGCAGTGCACCCAATCACAAGGCAGGTGGTGCAGGGAGTCTCACAGGCTGGGGGAATGCCCAGAGCTCCTGCCCATCAGCTGGGAGCTTTAAAGTCTCTTTGAACTTCAGTTTCCTCATTTCTATAAAAGTGGCTTGAGGACAGTCATCACCTTATTAGCTGGCTTGTGACAAGAATTCATGAAAAGGTGACAAAACATTGAACTGGCCTTTGAAAAACTCTCAACACCATCACAGAACAGAACCGAACAGCTGTGGTGCCTCCGCTTAGGGGCAGGCAGAGGACCACGCTACACAGATGTCCCATGTGGCTCAGCTGGAACCAACACAGGTTCTAGAGACCTGGTTGGAAGAAGGAGGTAAGGTGGGGGAAAGAGATCTCACTAAGAGGGAAAGAAATGCAGCTTGTGGCTAAAACACAAGGGGTAGAGAGAGGTCAAACATGGAGTAGAGAGAGGTCAGCTCCTACAAACTTTGTCCAAAACTTTGCTAGGGACTCTCTTGATAGCTCCAGCCCAAATTCTCAAATTCTAAAACACAAGGGGTAGAGAGAGGTCAAACATGGAGTAGAGAGAGGTCAGCTCCTACAAACTTTGTCCAAAACTTTGCTAGGGACTCTCTTGATAGCTCCAGCCCAAATTCTCAAGAATTCCCAACTAGTGTGTGCAATGGAACCTTCCAAATGGAAAGGGAGCATCCTGCCGGCCAGGAGGTAGGGCCTATGAGTGGTCGATGTCCTTGCCCGAACTGCAGGCTGACAAGCCACACTATGGGATCCGGTGCCTGACCTTCTGGAACTTGTACCTCAGCTGGGGTGGAAGACCCAGCAATGCTGCTGCATTTTTTTCTCCTCAGCACCATGTGATACTCTCTGCTGGCTGCTCTTTCCCACTTCTCAGCAGGGAAAGCCCACAGGCCTATAAAATGCCAATGGAAGTGACTTCCAGTTGAATGCTGGAAGAGCTGACTCATAATTCCCATTCCCATCCCCATGGTATCTGACAACACTGAAAACTGCAGAGGGCCCACCAGCCTGGGTCCTCAAAGGGAGGCCATGAGTCAAACCATGGTGCTTGCATGATGCTAAACCCTGCTCCTCTCCTGTCCATGCATGCCACTCACTGTGAGCCATGGAGTACCAGGGTTTGTTATCACAGTTCAACTTGATTCACCCTCAAATGTTCATGGGACAAAGGTAGGGACAGGAGAAAAGCCAAGTCCTGAGACACCAATGGGAGGGACGTTCTCAGGAAGTGAAGGCACCCTCCTAAAGGCTGGGTCTTAGAGCACTGAAGCTGGGCTCTGAGGCTAGGTGGAGTTTGGGGGTTGTAAAGCATGACGACGGTGGAGTTGGGGTAGGGTAGGAAACACAGGTGTGCAAAAGAAGGTGTTCAAAACCAGGTGCTTACAGGGCTCCTGGGATGGCTGACTTCTAATTTCTTTCTTCCATAGGCCAGACACATGGGAAACAAGATGAGCTCAGACTCAAAGCCAGGCCATGTTCAGGGCTGAGTGACACAAGGTGTGCTGTGATTAGAAGGCAGGGAATAGGGGACCACTGGCTCTCAGCTATTCAGCTCTGGCTCTTCTTCCCAGAAGCCTGTCTTGACCATCCACTGCCTCCAATGGGCCTGCTCCCACTTTGAGCTCACCCCAACCTGTCTTCTATCTTCTGAGGGAAGCTGTGGGAGCTGTAAGCGACAGCAAGTCTCCACCATGAGCCAGAGGTGGTTCCTATCCTGCTTTCTGCCCTTTAGTCATCCATCTACGTGTTCAGTGTCTGCAGTGTGCCAGGCACCACTCTGCATCCTGAAGGGGTATGGGAGAGCAAGGTGCTGGCTGTCTTGGGCCTCTCAGTCAAGTGTGAGTGAGTCAACAGCAAAGTCAAAAGAGAAAAACACAAATCAATCTTAATATTTGAGATGGATGTGCAGTTGCTTAGCTCCACAATGATCAGCCAGGACAAACATTCTGAAAATATGTATTTTATTTATTTAGACATATATACAGAGAGCAAATAAAATTTTAGATGAGTATTTAGAAAATAAATAAACTTTAAGTCGTGATATTGGAAATGAGGGAAATAGATGGTTTGATATAAAGACTACCTATGAAGGGGGCTTACATTAGATAAAGTTGGTTAATGATACTTTTGAATAGACAGCATTTAAAACAGATATATAGTGGAAAAAAAAAACAGCTCATGTGTAAAGAACAGAAGAGAATAGTCTAGGCAAAACAAATGGCATGCCCAGGATCTTTAAGTGGGAAGAGCTTGGGTAGGAGCTGAGAGAAGACTGGATCCCTGAGAGAAAGTGTCTTGAACTGAGGATGGAGAGAAGGGCTGTGCCATCCAGGCCACCACAGGATGTAAATGTTAGGATACACTGTGGAGATCAAACCAACTGACTGCTGGACAAGTGACACGAAGAAAAAGAGCATGCTGGAGAAGAAGGGCTTGAGTGAGCTGGGGAGGGCACCATGTCAGCTCACTGGGGCGGATGCTGCTGAGGAAAATGAGGGTCTGCTCTGAATGTGAGGACTACGGAATGACTGAAGTCTCCCGGAGAAGATGTCGGAGGGCAGCAGAACTGTCACATTAGAAAGAATCTCTAAGGAGATGTCTGTCTAGGATGGGGTTCAAATGTGGGATCATTTGTCTTAAGAATAGTCTTTAAATCCATGGGTCTGAATCAAAACATGTGAGAAATGGAGACAAAAGTCCCAAGGGGCCTAAGCAATGCCTATATTCAGGAGTCTGGAAAAGGAGGAGGACACATGAAAGACCAGAGGGAGGTAGGAGGTGAGAGGGAGAGTGTCTGGCAGATGCTGAGACTATGTCCAGACTCTGGTTACACTCTGGCAAAGGGCTGCGATAAAGCCCAAGAGCCGGGTCACTGGCGACCTTGACCAAGCTATCCTGGGAATGCGTTGGGAGTAGAGCCAGGCTGCAGTGGGCCCAGAAGTGCATAGGAGTTAGGAAAATAGACACAATGGGAACAATCTGATTATTTTGAGAGCTGGGAGTCTGAACGCAAACAGGAGCCAAGAGACAGCTGTGAGGAGAAGGGTTGGGAATGGGAAGACAGGGAAACATGGCTGGATGCTGGCTGGAATTGCCCAGAGACAGAAGGGCACTGAGAAAGAAGCTGGAGACACTCAAGGAGCTGGAGGGCTGACCCCAGTGTTCAGCTGGGAGGCCTCTGGCTGTCCACGCGGGAGGAAGGAAGGAGCAGAAAAGAGGCACAGCCTGGGCAGGATGACAAGTTGGGTTTCCTGAAGATGAAAGTGTGGCTAAGTTGTGGGAGCACTTTGAAGTAGAGGGAGAGTGCAGGGGTGGAGGGAGCAGCAGGAGGGCAAGATGCAGAGACAGGAAAGCAAACTGGTCCCTTGGGCGTAGGCTAGACAACTGGAAAGAACAGTTGAATCTAAGGCCCGGCCTGACAGTGTGGAGGGCCAATGTGCTGGCTGAGCTGATGAGTCGGGTGCAGAAGTACTCAGTCCAGTTGTGTGATTATCTCTCCCAACAGTCAGCAGCTCTGGTACAGACATGGAGAGGTGGGTGGGAGGACTGACTCTCTAGGGTTGGGATTTTGCCAAGTAGCTGTGACAAAGACCAATTTGCTGAGGGAATTCCCTTCAGAGCCATTATAAGGAGTAGAAACTGAACAGAAAGGAGGAAGAGACAGGGGGACCTGAGGAGGAAACAGAATAAAGCACAGGGACTCGGGGGGCGGTCAGGGGGTCTTGTGTTGGGGGCAGCAGCTGCAGAGCTGCTGTAGGGCTGGTGGGAGGTGTTTGGAATCCAGATTTCAGGATGAGACTCCTGGGATGGCTGTGGGAATAGAACACCTGAAGGGGGCTATAGGGAGAGGTCTCCAAGTAGGGTAGGCTACATTGCTGATAGTCCATCCAATATGATACAGTTGTTGCCAAGGCTTGTGATAACAGAAAGGCAAGGGAGTAAAACACCATGAGAAAGGTGCAGCCCATGACGCTCCATTCGCTGCCTCTAATTCTGTGAAGCAGGTCTTGTCAGAATCTGTTACTTTAAGATGTGTGACCCTGGACACTTAGTTCCCTTCTCTGCACTTCAGTGTCTTCCTTTGTAAAACTGGGAATAATTATCTATACCTACTTCTTCAAGTTGATGTGCACATGAAAGGAGGTAATTCAGGTGAAATGCTGAAAACAGCACACATAGGGTTAAAGTGCAGCCCTTGGTGTGAATTGTGTTTCATCAGCAAGTTGCAGCAATTTGCAATTTGCTACAGTAACAAATGACTCCTCATGCCCTGGCCTTCTGTCACCTTCACTTTTGAAGACTGTCTTGGGCACTGAAGATTAGCTGTGAGCACAGAGGTGATCAATAGAGCCTGTAGATCTTGTGTGTCTGTGGTGCTTAACCTTTATCAAAGTGACTGAATTTAGAATCACCTAGGAGACACCTTCGGGTATGTCTGCAAGGGTTTCCCAAAGATTAAGTGAGGAAAGAAAACTCATCCTGAGTTTAGGCTGCAGCATCCTATGGCCTGGGGGCCCAGACTGAATAGAGAGAGAGAGAGAGAGAGAGAGAGAGAGAGAGAGAGAGAGAGAGAGAGAGAGAGAGAGCGCTAGCTAGCAGGATAGCAGCATCCATCTCTCTCTGCTTCCTGACCACAGATATGTGACCAGCTGCCTTGTGCTTCAGCTGCCAGGACTTCCCACAATGAACTGTGTCTTCAGACTGTGAGCCAAAACAAACCCTTCCTTTCTTGAGTTGCTTTTGTCAGGTGTTTTGTCTCAGTAGCCTTCCAACCTCCACCACCCTGGCATTTGCAGGCATGAACCTTTTTGCTTGTGGCTTTGCACTGTTGGGCATTTTCTTAGGTGAATCCCTGGTTCAGAGTACTTGGGATTCTGTGTGGTACACTACCACTAATGGCCAGAGATAGGCACTCTGCTCCCACCAGCCCTTCAGGCCCCTGCTGCCCTCTATTTATCTATGCATCTATCAGTCTATGTATCTATGTATCTATCTACCTGTCAATATATATTGATAGATATACTTCTGAGCACACACACACACACACACACACACACACACACACACACACAAATGTAGAGAGAACGATGAAATACGGTTAAGTCAAATGTTCTCGGTAGCCCCACTGCAGGTTTCTAATGGGGCACGTGGCTTTCTCCCTGGCTGGCAGATCATTCTTATATCATAGAGGGGCTGTTTACACTCACTGACACTTATGACTCAGGAGGGCAAAGTCCTTCAGGTTTTACATCTGCCTCCCAGGTGTTTATACTTTTAGGAAAGGGGATTTGCCAGCTGGGATAGTTCAGCTAATCGATATGCTTTTCCATGACTTAGACATCTGGCTTTAGATTTTACCTCAGGGCCCCCCACCCTCCACCTCCCTCTTCCTCTGACCCCTGAATAACCAGCCATGCTGGTCTCATGTGGAGTTTTGGTCATAGGAGCAAATGTATGCCTCATACCTCAGTATGTCTGTCTGTCTGCCTGCCTGCTTGTCTGCCTGGCTGCCTGGCTGGCTGAACTTTCACAATTCCACCAGAAGGTCAGTCCCATGTTTTGGATTCAAGTAGAGGCAACAAAGCTGTGGCCTGTGAGGTCAATGAGAGTTGGGCCCCTTTGATGCTGAGGAGAGCTCTCAGAGACCTCTTCCCAGACAGCATCAGGTAAGAGACACAGGGCCCCAGGGATGCCCTGGCCTTCTTGTGGACAAGGATTTGAAGCCTGGTTTCCCTGTGGAAGAGAGTTCTAAGAAACTTCAGCCTCAGTGCCTTCTAGGGCTGACTGTGAAGAACTCCACAGCAGTGGGTCTCACAGAACACACTCACAGAGGTCTGGAGGAAACTGGGAAACTGTTCTTATTCCCATCTATGGTTTTGCTCTTTCAGCAGGTCCTAGGAACACCCATGGTCTTTCCCTCAAGCAAGAGCTGTGCCCTCCTCAGATGTGCCAGAGCATCTACTACATGATGGAGATGTAAGGAATGGGCCTACACAGCCCTGCTCTCCTGGAAACCTAGAGCCCTAGACAAGAGGGCCCGAGTCCTTCCTGATGGTTCACCGGTCTGCAAGCACACTAGAGCTACAGCTCCAAGCATACACAAAGGGTGCAGGCTAGAGAATACAGCTTAATGGCAACACCAAGCAGGTGGTCAAGGGAGGTTCACTAGTGACACTGAGCAGAGCCCTAGGGCTGCTGGAGAAACCAAATGGAGCTATCTGGGAAGAGGTTTCACTAAGTGCGGCCCAAGAACATCAGGTGGGAGTGAGCTGGGGCATTCCAGGAAGCAATCTGGCATGTTCCAGGAAAGAGTCCAGATTACTGGGATTTATTTTCCACAAGTGTCATTTTCTGATGACTAATGAAGACTGTTGTTTTATACTGGCCACCGGGTTCAGTTGGAAACCTGTCTAAAAGTTAAGACAACCATTATCAGTCATTCACCGTGGGGAGTTGGTGCATCAGAATCCTGCTCCTACAGAGCTGTGGGCAGAGGCTTTTAAAGGACACATCATGGTGCTGGGCCCCAGACAGGCAGGTCTAGACAATGGAAGAGGTGCCCATGAAGCCAAAATAAAATTTTGCAGAACAGAAATTCTGCTTCAGAAAGAAGTTGGTCTTTGAATGGGCCCAGTGTTCTTACTAGTACTTAAAAAAATTTTTTTTACTGCATTTATCTTGTATATGCATGTGTATGCGTGCACATGCGTGCCAAAGCCAGCACGTGGCAGTCAGAGGACAGCTTGTGGGAGCTGATTCTTTCCTTCCACCATTGAACTCAGGTCACCAGACTTGGCAACAAGTACCTTTACCTACTGAGCCATCTCGGGGCCCTCACGCCATCTTTTTTTTGAGGGGGGGGTCTTTTTGAGACAGGGTCTCCCTGTGGCCCCAGCTGTCCTGGAACTCACTTTGTAGACCAGGCTGGCCTTGAACTCACAGAGATCTGCCTGCCTCTGCCTCCCAAGTGCTGGGATCAAAGGCGTGCACCACCATGCCTGGCTGGACATCTTTTTAAGGTAGCGAAAGATGCCTGTTGTGACAGTCACACAGTCAGGAACAGATCAGTTTTATAGGAAGAGGATTTACCACAGAGTCCTAAGCAGGCTTGGGAACTCAACCCAATAGATGGTGGGTTGAGTGCCTATAAGGTACCAGGCGCTCTCAGGTCCTGCCGATTCAGGGAACACTGGCTGACCCTCATCCCAGAAAACAACTTCAAATTTAATTAGTAAGGGACTGGAGCAATGGCTCAGCAGTTTAAGGTTACTGACTATTCTTACAGAGGACTTGGGTTTGATTCCAAGCACTCCAGTTCCAGGGGATCTGATACCCCCTTCTGGCCTCCATGGGCATTGTAAGACATGAGTGCACTTACATACATGGAGGCAAAACACTCATACACATAAAGTAAAAATAAATAAATTAATAAATTAATTAATTAATTAAATATAGTTAACAAGATCTTCCAGTGGAGGTGAATGCATTTACTTCCATGTCAACAGGAGGTCGATCCCAGAGCTCTGTAATTGGCAGTCTGGGACAACTCAAGTGACCCAAGCCCAACAGAAGATGTGTGGGAGAAAGGCTGGAATGGGATAGCTAAGCCCACAAAAAGCCATCTCTGACTGCACCCTTGAAGCATTGAGTGATTAGAAATAGTCGTGGATTTCCCTTCTTGAAGACATTCTCTCCCACTGGGGCTGGGGTGGGAGTGTTGGTCCCCAGTACAAATAAACCTGTCAGTCTACACACCTGGGAGGGACTCTCAGAAACTTCTGCAGTCCTTAGGCCTTATTTCTCAGGTGGCAATGATGCTCCCTTAGACTAAGACTCTCATTACACCACACCCTGAGCTGCAGGAGGTCAGGATCAAGCCCCCAATGACCCACATCATCACTTTACACTGAGACTCTATGCCTCTTCCATCTCCCAGAGCCCACTCAGAGACTCCTCCTCCTCCTCTCTGACCTCACCTAGCCCTTTAGGTTTGTCAACATCAGGCTCTGACTCACCCAATGACTGGGCTCTCCCCAGGCACACAGCCTGGGGCTGCCTCACCTGCCTCTGCCATGGCCTTGGCCCTGGGCCCTCCAGCCCACTCTGTCCTCCCACTCACCCTGACTTTGGCAGGAGGCACGGATGCCTGTGCCAGGGCAAATTGGCAGAGAGAAGTAGAGATGAGAATTGAACATTTTGCAACTGCAACACAAATCTAAACAAACAGAAAGCACCTTGATCATGGAGAGCTACGGTTGCCTCCAGATTCTGGAGTCATTCATGGAAGTTTGGGGAACCTGTGATCCCAGCCACACCTTAGAGTCTCTTTTACATTGGAGCCCCTGAGAGATTTGGAGAGATGGGTCTCTACCCTCGGTATTTTGTAAAAAGCCACCAGGGTTGAATATGCCCTTTGCCTAGAATACATGTTCCATATGGGCCTGAAGGCTGGCCATTGGTCCATCATCCATATACCATAATTAAAAATTTTCTGTTTTGTGGGCAGAGGAGATGGCTTAATTATTAAAGTGCTTGCTGTGAAAGCATGAGGACCTGAGTTTGAATTCACAGCACTCACATAAAAAGTTAGGCATGGCAGTGTGTACTGGTAAGCCCAGTGATGGGGAGGTGGAGACGGGAGAGCCCTGAGACTTGCTGGACAGCCAGTCTAGCAGAATTGGAGGCCTACTGGTTTGGTGAGAGACCCTGTCTCAAAAACTAAGGTGAAGTGATTGACATTGGCCTCTGGACCAGAGAAGGCACAGATGAATGGTTATACATGATGCTTAGGCAGAACCATGGTACCTCAGTTCATCCTGGCTCTGTCATTTATCCGCTCAAGAACCTCAGGCAAGCAAGTGGCTGTGTCCCATCTGGACACTGGGGGTAATAATAACAGTTACCTGAAAGGTCATTTTGTTCTGTGGCGACCATAAGTTCTGAGATGCTTTGAGTGACTTTTGCCTCACATGCAAGTACCCAATGGTTAGTGATCATTATAGGTGTCAGGGGAGTGACACCCCATAGACCCATCACTCTCACTTCTCTAAGCTCTGGATGCAGCCTCCTGCCTGGGAATTCCACCTCAGACTTTCACTGTGGCTGCTCTACTCACAATGGTGAGGCCTTGAGCAGCCTCCTTGGCATGTCCTAGTTTTAAGAAGTTTTATATTCTCATCTGTGCCAGGAATATGGTAAAGCCTTAATACTTAAATAGTTGGTAAGAAAATAATCATCCAAGTTACTAAAGAAAATAATAAAAACCAACCATGATGTCTTTAGTTTATTTTCAATGTTTTATTACATGTGTGCATGTGTGTGTGTGTGTGTGTGTGTGTGTGTGTGTGTGTGTACGCATGCTTACATGCCATGGTATGTATGTGAAGGTCAGTAGACAACCTGTGGGAGTTAGTTCTCTCCTTCCCCACAATGCAGGTCCCAGAACTGAGCTCAGATCATCAGGCAAGTGCTGACCCACTGAGTCATCTTGGCTGCCCTTTCAGTGTATTTTAAAGAGGAAGCCCAAGTTTGCTCTGTAGTCACTGGAAAGGGGTTATTATAAGAGTCAATTCTTCCCAAGTTTGCTTTAAGGAGGTGAAGCCAAGCAGTTATCAAGATTCTGCCTTCCTGGGACCCTTTCAGTAATACCTGTAATGAACTGATAACATGCTGAAAGGCAACAGCCTGTAACAGTCTGAATAGCTTCTCTTTGGTAATAAATACTCCTGAGGAGTTCAGGCTTGTTTCAGAAGTTTCTAAGAGAAAGACTAGGTAGAAAAGTGGCCCAGATAATAGACACCATCATTATGCCTTCCTGTTTCCCATCCTAACACAGCCCTGCTCTGATCTTGCCCTGTGGGACATTTTAACTGCCCCCTCCCCCACCTGTTGTTCCACACCTTCTGAATTCATATTTGTAGAGAACTTCTTGTAGTGCCTTTATTCAGTCCTCCAGACAGGTAGGAATGAGTCAACAGCTGAGCTGCCAGCCACAGAGGCCAGCTTTGGCTAATTGAGCACAAAGGGAACTACCAGAGGGGCAAGCACCTGCCTTACAGACCAAGAGGGAACTGTTGCTGGTGGCTGGGCAGCAGAACACCGTAGTGGGGGAGGGAGGGAGATGACAACAGCAAGCCCCTGGCAGCTTTAAGGATGCTCCCCTCCAGATGGGGCCTCCTGATTACACTAGTTCCAGATGCGAAGTGCTGGGAAAGAGCGTTGACTTGGCCCTGGGCCTGCCCTCACCGTGGGCAGGGGAGAGTTTTACAGGCAGAAGGGACACTGAGAAGCTAAGCATGTAAAGAGAGAGCTTGTAGAGAAAGAGGATGCTGGATGCCACATACTGCATATTCCCTTCTCAAAATAAGCTAAGAAACGTGTGGGTTTTAGAGAAGAAAAACCCTCCTTACCAAATTAATGCTTCTGAAACTTTTTCCACTTGTGACACCCTTTATGTATGAGAAATTTTAAAAATATTTTTGAGTCTTTGTGCATTTCACATAATAGATCTTAATGAAATTTAGCCCCCTTTCCTGATCCATGGCCTCCATTCCCCACCCCCACCAGATTTCATGCATTCTGTAATATTAAGTCCTAGCCAGTCAAGCATTTGCACCCAGATGTCCCTCAGTGCAAGTTCATCCGCTGGAGTCTAGTCAGTGTATCTAGAGTCACTCCCGTAAAGAAGATCTGCTCTCCCTCACCCAGCAGTAACCAGTTGCCAATAGTTAATCAGCTAGGGTTGGGGCCTGCTGTCCATTTCCCTTGTTCTATGCTGAGTTTTGTCTGACTGAGTCGGCATGGGCCTTGCGCATGCTGTCACCATTGTTGCAAGTTCATATGAGCAAGTTCCCAGTAGTTTGAAAGCCTCTGTTTCCTTATGTTCATGCACCGGCCCTGTTTCTTACAATCTTTCTGCCTGATCTTCTGCAATGGTCCTTGAGCCACGGGTAGGTGAGGTTTAATATAGGAGTCCTTTTCAGGGACTCTGAAGTTTCTTATTCTCTAAAATTTGGCCAGTTGTGGCTTTCTGTGTGGGTCATACTCCATTGTATGGGGACACGACACTTCACTGGTGAGAGTTGAGGGCTGTATTAGCATTCTCTCTACCCCCTGCTCTACAATGTTCCATGAGCCTTAGGTGTAGAGGTTCCACTGTAGATGTGTCACTTAAGGCTGGGTATCTCTCAGACATATGGTCTCTGTGTGTGACCCGTTGTGGAACTCTTTGGTAGCCTCTATCTATTGCAAAAAGAAGTTTCTTTGATGAGTGATGTACAGTATACTTGTCTATAAATATAAGAATCCATATTTAGCATAGAGTAAGAAATTCCATTTTTCTAGAGGTAAGCCAGATATAGGGTTTTCTCTAGGATCTATGACCCCTCCAATCATGTGTATTTGGCAATATTTACAGTGCCACCCATGAGTTCCCTCCTATTGAGAGGTTTTAAAAATCCAATTAGATAGCTGTGATTACCCCCTAGATTAAAGTGCCACAACTGCACCAACAGAGAGTTTGCTGGGCCTGTTGTAGTTATTAGGCTTTATAGCTGGGTTGGACCATTGATTGATTTTCTCCCTTAGCAGTTTGCATAGTATCCTCTGATACTATGAGAGCTAGTCTTCAGGGAGGAGGCTTCCAGGTCAGTTTCATCTCCATTGCTCCAAGTCCTATGTCCAAAGTATGTCCTGTCTTCAGCAATAGGGTCTCACCTTCAAGTTCTAGGATGTAAACAAGGACTGTGGCAATAGCCTGTGTTATTTTGGAAGTCTCTTGGACTACTAACAACTTGAAGGGATGTTTCTCCTGTCTGGCACTGTGTTATACAGCACTCATGTTCAGATATTGTATGCGTATTTTTCAGGGAGATTTTGAGCTAATACATTTCCTCTGACTTTTTACACCACCTAAACTTTATTTATCTCTCTTCTCTCTCTCCCTCTCTAACCTCCCTCCTCCCTCCCTAGTTTAAGTACCCCCATTATCCCCTTGATAATACCTGTCTTCTACTATTCCCCCCCCTTGAGTTCCTTCTTCCCCTTTACCCCCATGTTTCCTTTTATGTCCTTCCCTTCTCCATTCCCAGATGAAAACCCCCACTTGGTAACATTTGTTTCCTACTATCTCCCTCTCTCAGGGTCTTTCTTTCCCTTTGCCTCTGTGCTTCCTTTCCATTTTCCTGGCTCCCGCTGTTGCATCAGGATATCTGCTCACATATAAGTGACTGGTGCTAAGATCCACAAGTGAGAGAGAACATAGGTTGCTTGCTTTTCTAACTCTGTGTTGCCTCACTTAGTATAACAATTTCTAGTTCCACACATTTACCTGCAAATTTCATAATTTCATCTTTCCTTACCACTGAGTAGAACTCCATTGTGTAAATGTACCATATTTTCATTATCCATCAGTTGAGGAACAATTAGGTTGTTTCTAATTCTTAGCTATTGTAAAAAGAGGAAGAATAAACATGGATGAACAGATACCTCTACAGTAGGATGAGTCTTTTGGGTATATTCCAAGGAGTGGTATAATAGGATCATATTATAGGTTCACTTTTAGGTTTTTTTTTTTTTTTTTTTTTTTTTTTTTTTTTGGTCTTTTGGAGACAGGGTCTCCCTGTAGCCCCAGCTGTTCTGGAACTCACTATGTAGACCAGGCTGGCCTCCCGAGTGCTGGGATTAAAGGTGTGCAACACCACGCCTGGCTCATTTTCAGTTTTTAACGAGTTCCCCACACTGTTTTCCATAGTGGTTGCACAACTTTGCATGCCCACCAGCAGTGAATCAGCGTTTCTCGTTCTCCACATCTTTCCCAGCATTTGGTGCCTTTTGTTCTCTTGATCTTAGCCAGTCTGACTTGGGGAGGGTTGAAATCTTAAAATGGTTTTGATCTGTATTTCTCTAATTACTAAGGATGTTGAGCACTTAATTTTAAAGGTGTTTCTTAACCATTTTTATTTCTTTGTTTGAGAACTCTCTGTTCAGGTCCTTAGCCTATCTTTTTATTGGGTCATTTATTGTCTTGTTTTTGGGTTTGTGTGTGTGTGTGTGTATGTGTGTGTTCTTTGTATATTTTGGATATTAATCCTCTGTCAGATGTACCAGGTGATGATTTTCTCCTACTCAATGGATTTCCTCTTCACTTCTTTGGTTGTTTCTTTTGCTATAGAGAAACTTTTCAGCTTAATGAGGTCCCACTTGTTGATTGTTGACCTTAATGCCTGAGCAACTAATGTCTGATTTAGAAAGTCCTTTCCTATAGCTATTTCTTATAGGGTACTGCCTATGTTTTATTCTAGCAGTTTCTATTTCAGGTTTCATACTAACGTCTTTGATCCATTTAGAGTTGACTTTTGTGCAAGGTGAAAGATAAAGGTCCAATTTCATTCTTCTACAGGTGGAGATCCAGTTTTGCCAGCACCATTTGTTGAAGTTGTTGTCTTTGCTCCATTGTGTGTTCTTGGTACCTTTGTCAAATATCAGATGGCTGAAATTGCATGCACTCATGTTTGGGTCTTCTTTTGTGTTCCATTGATCTGTGTGTTTGTCTTTTTGCCAGTACCAGGCTGTTTTTATGACTATAGCTTTGTAATATTGTTTGAGGTCTGGTATGGTGATCCCCTCAGCATTGTTCTTTTTGCAAAAGATTGCTTTGGTTATTGGAATCTTTTGTGATTCCATATGAATTTTAGGATTTTTTTTCTGATTGCTTGTTATTGATATATAGAAAGGCTACTGATTTTTGTAAGCTGATTTTGTAGCCTGTCACCTCACTGAAAGTATTGATCATTTCTAACAGTTTTCTGGTGGAAATTTGGGGATCTCTTATGTATAATATCATCTGCAAATAGTGATAATTTCACCTCTTCCAATTAGTACTCCTTTAATTTCCTTCTCTTGTCTTATTGCTCTATCAAGAGTTTCAAGTACTATATTGAACAGGAGTGGAGATAGTGCAAATCCTTGTCTGATCCTTGATTTTAATGGGAATGTTTCCAGTGTTTCTCCATTTAGAATGATATTGGCTGTGGATTTGTTGTATATAGCTTTAACTATTATTAAGGTATGTTCCCTCCTGTCCAGTTCTCTCTAGGACTTTGAATATGAGTGCATTGTGGATTTGGTCAAAGGCCTCATTGCATCTATTGAGATAATATGAGATTTTTGTATTTAAGTCCATTTATATGATTTATTACATTTATTGACTTATGTCTAGTGAACCATCCCTGCATCTCTGGAATAAAGCCAACTTGATTATGGTGGATGACCTTTTTGATGTGTGTCTGTATGTGGTTTGTATCTTTTTGAGAATTTTTGCCTCTATGTTCATTAAGGATATGGGTCCATAGTTTTCTTTTTTTGGTTGTATCTTTACACCTGGTTTTGGTATTAGAGTGACACTGGCTTCATAGAAGGAATTTGGGAGTTCTCCCTCTGTTTCTACCTTTTTGACTAATTTAAGAAGTATTAGTTCATTGCAGATCTTTGAATATCTGGTAGCATTCTGCTGTGAATCTGAGTCGGCCTGGGCTTTTAGTTGGGAGGTTTTGTATTTTTGTTTCAATTTCCTTATTTGTTATGGGTTTATTTAAGCTGTTGATCTCCTCTTGGTTTAACTTTAGTAGTTTCTGTGAATTTTGAAATTCATCCATTTCTTTTAGATTTTCAAATTTCAGAGAGTATAGATTTTTAAAGTATTTCCTTATAATGTTCTGGATTTTTTGTGTCTGTTTTTATGTTTCCCCTTTCATCTTGATTTTTTTGGATTAACTCTTTCTTTTTCTTTCTTTTGGTTAACTGCACTAAGTGTCTGTCTATTTTTTTTTTTTTTTTTGGCCTTTTTGAGATAGGGTCTCCCTGTAGCCTCAGCTGGCCTGGAACTCACTATGTAGACCAGGCTGGCCTTGAACTCACAAAGATCTGCTTGCCTCTGCCTCCCAAGGGTCTGTCTATCTTTAAATTTTCAAAGAAACAGCTCTTAATTTATTCTTGTTCCTATTTCATTCATTTCTGCTATGGTTTTTGTTATTTCTTCTTGTCTTGTAGGTTTGGGTTTGTTTTTTTTCTTCCCTTTCCAGAGTCTTGAGTTGTACTGTTAAGTCATTTATATATGCTCTTTCTGATTTTTTAATGTAGGTACTTAAGAGTTATAAACTTTCTTCTTAGTACTGCTTTTACAATGTCCCAGAGGTTTTGTTGTTGTTATCATTTTCATTTAGTTCCAGGAATAACTTTCGTTCTTTCTTAATTTCTTCTTTGACCCATTCATCAATCAGGAGCATGTTATTTAATCTCCATGAGTTTGTGTAGTTACTAGAGCTTCTTTTGCTGTTGATTACAAGCTTTATTGCATTGTGGTCTGATAGAATGTGTGGAATTATTTCAATTATTTGTGTTTATTGAGGTTTATTTTTTGTCCAAGCATGTGGTTAGTTTTAGAGAAACTTTCATGGACTGCTGAGTAGAAAGTGTATTCATGGGTGCTTGTGTGGAATATTTGGTAGATGTCTGTTAGGTTCATTTGATATAAGATGTCATTTAATTCATGTTTATTCTTTGTCCAGTTGACATGTCTATTGGAGATAGTGGAGTACTAAAGTCATTTACTATTACTGGGTTAGGATTAATCTGTCTTTTATAGTCCTGTAGTACTGTTTTTATGAAATTAGGTGCACCAGAGTTTGGCACATATATGTTCACGATTGTAATATCTTCTTGGTCAATTGTTCCTTTGATTAGAATAAAGTGATCCTCTTTATCTCTTCTGATTAGTTTTAATTTGAAGTCTATTTTATCAGATATTAGAGTTGCAACCCCTGTTGTTTCTTAGTGACATTTGCTTGGAATAATTTTTCCATCCTTTCACCCTTGAATGTGAAATGAGTTTCTTGAAGACAACAAAAGATGGGTTTTGTTTCTTAATCCATTCCACTAGCCTGTGTCTTTTGACTGGGGAGTTGAGGTCATGGATATTTAGAGTTATTATTGAAAGACGTATATTGGTTACTGTCATTTCAATTTGTTTGTGTTTTTTTGTTCTATTTTGTGTTTCTGAAATTATACTTCTTTTGTTTTCCATCTGTAACCTCTTGGGTATACTCATTCCTCTCTTCAATCCTTTGTATTGCTTTGAGTGTTCTTTGTAGGACTGGTTTGGTGGACATGAATTCTTCTAGCCAATTCATGTCATGGAAAATTCTCCATTCCTCTTCAACTATGCTAGATAGTTTTGCTGGGTAAAGTATTCTGGGTTGGCATTCATGGTCATTTAGAACTGGGAATACTTTGAAAGCTCTCTGGCTTTCATAGTTTGCATTGAAGAGTCAGCTGTAATTCTGTTGGGTTTTCCTTTATATATAACTTGTTTTTCTTTAGCAGCTTTCACTACTCTCTTTGTTCTGTACATTTAGTGTTTTCACTATGATATGCTGTGGGGAGTTTTTGTTCTGGTCCTGTCTAATTGGTGTTCTATGTGCTTCTTCTATGTGTATGCCTTTCCTTAATTTAGGGAAGTTTTCTTCTATAATTCTTTTGAACATCTGGCAATGCCATTGACCTGAGATTTTTCTCCTTCCTGTATGCCTATGATACATAGATTGTCTTTTCATGGTGTCCCATATTTTCTGCGTATTCCATTCCTGTGTCTTAATTTTTTTTCATATTCTTTGCTTGAATGGCGTGAGGCTTTTCCCTGTCATTTCAAATTGACTTACTGAGTTTTTCAATTCCATCTTCATTTTGGCATGGATTTTCTTCAATATTTCTATCTCTTTTGTGAATTCACTTTTCAAGTCCTAAATTGTTTTTATTTCATTCAGCTGCATATTTGTGTTTTCTTGAGCTTCTGTCACAATTTTATGCCTGTCCTTTTTGAGTTCTTTGTTTTTTAAGTTCCTCGGTCATGTTTTTAAAATATTTTATTTATTATTTTTATTTTATGTGTATGTGTGTATTGCCTGAATGTAGGTAAGTGCACCTGTGCTATGTGATGCCTGGGGAGGACAGAAGAGGCTGTTGGATCTCCTGGAACTGGAGCTATAGACAGTTGTTAGCTGACATGTGGGTGCTCGGATTCAAACCCAAGTCTTCTGCAAGAGCAGTCAGTGTTCTTAACAGCCGAGCCATCTCTCCAGCCCCAATTTATGATCGTTTTTTTAAAAATTCTGCACCATGGGGTTCCTCACGGTGATTCTCATTGTAGTACACTTCTGTATTGGTGGGTTTTGTTGGGGACATATTCTCTTGGTTTTTCATATTATTTGTGCTTTTGCACTGCCGTTTGGATATGGATGTGTTTTGTTGGTTGTATGCCCAATAGGAAATTCTATTCTTCCTTTGTTTTGTTGACGTTTGGTTCTGTTTATATTGTTAATGTACCTTGGTTGCTTTTTGGTCAGGTATGAAAAGTTAGTTGGTGAGTGCTTCAGGTTCTCACAGGGTAGTAGGTGGATCTGGGTAGTAGGTAGGTCTGTGGCAAGGAGATCAGGAGGGAGACCAAGGGCAAGACAGGGGTGGGAGCAGCCTGTGTAAGGCCTAACAAATGAAGCTTGAGCATTGAGCTAGTCTGGGTGCAAGAGATGGGGATGGAGTGGGCAGGTCTGGACTAAGGACTAGTCCAGAGATCTGGGGTGGAAAGAGCAGGAGTGGACCTGGGCCTAATGCTAGGAGGACCCAGAGAGAGTGGAATTGCTCAGGTTGCAGGGGAATTAAGGTGCAGTGAGTGGCATCTGACCAGGCATTTCTGAGGTAGGTAGAAGGGCAAGGTGGGGTGGGGACAACCTGTAGAGGGTCTAACACACTAAGTTGAAAATTGAGTTATCTGAGTGCAAGGGATCAGGATGCAGTGGACGGGTCTGGATTAAGAGGATAGTCCAGAGATCTGAGGCAGAAAGAATAGGAGCCAGCCTGGGTCCAAGGCTCAGAAAAGGGACATGGCACAGGGAAAGAATGATGCCTGAGAAATTTTTTATGCAGTCCTAGGTGCACAGACATATAAAAGGTAAACAAATCAGTTACTGACAAAATCATAATTTATTTTAAAGAACTTTTGTCATACGTAGAATTTTACCACTAAAGACAAAAGCAAATTTGAAGACTTAAGAGAAAGTTGTGCTTGTTTAATTTTACAAAAAGAATTAAATCTTGGGTCAATATTCAATCCTGCAGAATGTAAAACATCTTCAGTACTTTTCAGAGTTGACTAATATTTTGATTCTGTAACTGTCAATGCTGAGGATCCTGCTTTGCACAAATGCATAATACAAAATGGCAGTTTTTAGAAATTGGTGGAACATTTGTTCTAATACCAGTACAAAATTCATTTAATTTCTAAATGAAACTCGAATTAGCAGCTCAAACCGCAGTTTTTCAGATCATTCTGACACAATACAATCCAAAGGGATATTAATTTAATACATGCTGACAAATGATGGTAAGAAAATACTAGAGCCTTTTATTTTCTGCATTTTTTTCTTAAGATTTATTTTTATTTATGACTGTGTGTGGTGTGTGCAGGTGCCTGGAGGCTGGAGGACCTGGAGCTACAGGACTTCAAGCAGACCAATATGGGTTCTAGGAACTGAACTTGGGTCCTCTGCAAGAGCAGCAGCGCTCCTAACCACTGAGCAATCTCTTCACCCCCCAGAGCTGAAGGACTTATCATATGGAAAATTTATCTTGAATGGACTAGAACTATAAAAATATATAATATGTATGTTGAATACTAAGGAAGGTTACTGATAAGTACACTATAGCTTATTTTGTAATACACTAAGATAAAATGGGGAAAAAATTAAAAGCAAGGATTGTGTATACATATTAGCTTAGCAAAATGTTCTAAGTCAAAGCCAGGAAGCAAGTGCCTTGTCACAGCCTGCCAACTTTCCCAGATGTTTCAAGTTTTTCATAATGAAATGCTGAGAATAAAAAGATAAACAACAGACTGACTGAAGGATAACTATATATCAAGAATTGATCATCAATAGGAAAATGGAAAAAAAATTAACTAAAAATTATACAACCCTTCAGATAAAAAGGCAGTGCCTACAATGACTGAGGTCGCCCTAGCTATTGAATGAAGCAGTCTAATTTAAAGCAGAAAGACCTCCCTTGTCATCTAACACTGGGTACCTTGCCTGACAGAGCTTGAGTGAGTGGGTATTCTTGAGGGTCTGCAGGTGCTGGAGTAGATTGTTCTGATGTAGAACTTAGAATAAAGTGGAGTCATTCTAGAAAGATCTGTGAACCAACCACTGCTGGGTCATAGATATAGAGTTACAGCATTTTTGCAAAATCACAAGGTAAGCACACACATCCATGGTGCAGGAAAAGGGCTCTGAAAAAATGCACTCTACCTCAGTGAGGAGGGTTGAGGGTGGCAACCCAAACCGCCATTAGAAATAAGTTGATGAAATTTACAGTTCTATTGATGTGCTACTTGCTTAATTAACAGCATGAATAGATTCTTAGTTTAAAACCTCAGCACTCTCCCAGGACTGACCTCAAAACCAACCAGGCAAATCATATTTATAAGGACTTTACAACTTGTATCCCCCAAACTAGGCTTGGATTTTCCTCCCTCATCCCTAATTCTGTCTACACCCAGAGGCTAGGTGCTTGCTGGTGGCCACTGGGGTGTGAACAGGTGCCACAGACAATCCCTTGGTTAGTCCAGACTTCCATTTTTTGTTTTTTACATTGAGACGGGGCCATGGTAATGCTCCTGACCCACCCACCCCCTCCCCCAACAGCCTTCCACCCAAGTACTGAGTCATAGTTGACTCTGTGGGCAGGACGTTCCACCATCAGCCGTGCCAGCCACTTCAAAACTGTACAGTGAGGTTTGCTTTTAAGTATACCACACAGACTGTCTTCAAGCAAGGGATTATATGATCTACACACAGCTAATACGTTCTGATACAAGGTGGGTGTACAGGTGCACATACATGTATGTACCTTCAGCTGTTTCTTAGCCATTTTATAAAGAAAACAAACAGCTCACCAAAGCTAGTTGAAAGTTTTATTTATATAAAATTCATTAAGAACATAAAAGATTGAGTTTCTTAAAAAAAAATCTGCAGTTATTTACAGCAGTATTGCACAAGTAAAGTGGTAATTACCCTGTCAAAATTCATCAGTGCAAAACACAAGGAAGCCAGGGGAACTGCAATACAAATGCTACATACGCTGGGTCCTCAGAACACGTTAGTGATGGGTCAGCATACAGAAAGATCAGTGCTATTTATTAAAGGGTACCTGATGGGTTTGGATATAGAAACCAGTGGTCACAGAACCTGGATGTTAAAACCTACTCAAGCTACTTATGTTCCCAAATGAAAGTAGTCAAGTTCTTGGCTGGGAGCTTGAGGATGCTTCCTGCACACAATGCTGTTTGGGGTGGGACCCCACTGATTTAGCGTCATGTGTGGACACAAGCTGCACACACACATATGGAGCAGACGCACAGGCACCAGGCTAAATCAGCAGGAAGGACAAAGCCATCTATGTCGAGTCACTAGAAGTCCTTGGAACTTTGTGAGCTGTTTCATCTTCACACCCAGCCCAGTAGCGCCCCCAGCCTCTCTCAAGGGGAATGGAGAGTTGGACAGAGGGCATGAGCTTGCAGAAGCAGGCTGATCTAATGCAGTGAGCAGGTGAGGGGGCTGGACAACTAGCTCCTGAAGTTCAGCCACACCCCAACACACAGGGACCACAGAGCAGGTGGGGGCAGCTCAATCGCTTGCCAGCAAGCATTCTGGGAAGTCACGTGGTCCTGGAGGATGCTCTGGAAGCAGGACCCAACCTGCCTACCCTGGACAGCCACACTGTAGCACCCTCAGAGGTGGCAGGACTGTATTTCTCTCAACACTGAATAGTCACTTTCAATTACAAAACCCAACTTTCCCATCTGCTGATAATACTTTTTTTTTCTTTCTTCTTAAAGTCATGGGCAGAGTCTGTACAGCTGCTTCTCTGAGAAGCTAGCTTCATTAAGAGTCAAATCTGCCAGTCTACCAGATCTAGAGCATCTCATGGATCTCTAAATACCAACTTTATCAGAAGGACAGCAACATCTAAGAACTGACTATCAGGAGCTGAAGCTGGAGGCCACACCCTGGGAGAGCAGACCCAGTCACTGGCCCCACCTCAGGAGCTGAAGCAATTCATGGGATGGCAGGGGTATGGGGGACAGGGATGTCAACACTTTCAAGAACTTAAGACATTAAATAAGCAGAAAATAAATATACAACACTTCTACAAGTTACAGCATCATGAAACAGTAGGGCGCATTACACACAAAAAGAATCTACAATATTTACAATCCTTAATTCTGAAAAGTTTAGAAAAACAGTGATTTTTACTTATTTATACTGTACAAAATTTTACAAGAAAGGTAAAGGAAACAAAATTGCACACAGACATTTGGCTCAGTTGATAAGTAAAATATGACTTCCTAACCTAATAAATAGTCAAAATATATACAATATTAAGAAGAGAAAACAGGAGAAAATTATATTCCATTATGTATTTTTTTTTTTTAATCAGAGGGATTTTAAACTGGTTTCTCTGACACCCCCCCCCCCCCCCCCCTCCCCCACCACCAACTTGTTTCTGGGAGAAAATCTGAAGAATCACTCAGGAAGTCATTTTGTGTGTTTATTACATCTTGGTGAAGTCACAGGACACTTTTTACAAACCTCACATGGGGAGAGGCTGTCAAGGCACAAAACCCGCATTATGTTTAAAAAAGGGGGGGTCTAGTTTCTGTCCTACAGAAAGTTAAAAAAATAATAAAAATTAAAAAGTACAAAGGTCTGCCCACAGTGGGTAGGCATATTTTCTGCAGGGAGGCATTGGATAAACAGATACAGTACAGACACATCCAGTCATGTCTAACTTCTGGTGCCAGCATCCTGTCCTTGAATACTTCTACAATTCATAGAATCTCTTATTTCCCCATGAGCTGCTTCAATGGCCAGCCCAAGGCTGGAGGCCAATGGGCCAGAGGTAAGCATGCTTGTGGGGCCGCACATGCCATTGGCACCTGGCTCGGAGAGCCTGCTACGCCTGCCCAGGTGGCACTGCGGAGCCACAGGGCTAAGAAACAGTAAAGTGCTCCAGTCGGGGAGACTGGCACGTGAGTAGAGGTCCTAGGGGGTGGGGAGAATGACCCAGAACCAGGTATGTCTTTGGTGTGTGTATGTGTCTAGCAGGGCCACGGCTGCAATCCTAACACCATCTTACACTCACAGCCGTGGGCTGCAAGTTGGGGGTTCAAGACACATCAAGAAACAAGCTGAGCTCCAACACAGCTCTCAAAATATTAAACATCCAACAGAGGCTGGGGCAAAGAGGTTTAAAAAGGAAGAATATTTGGAATCAAGTGATCTCCACCTAAAGGAAATAGCATATAGGCAATATATATATACATATGCACATACATACATATCAACTCAGAAACAGACAAGTGAATGGGTTTTTTTCTCTCAATAACATAAAAACACTGGTCCTCTACAGGGAAAAGCAAACACAATCATTGGCACTGCTAACCTGTTTGAAAACTCATGCACTTCTTTTAGAAAGCTGTTTGCTGTTGTAGGGTTCAATCCCCCTCCCTCTCCCGTTTTTCCTCTCTGGTTGTTTGCCTACTTGTGTACTGTTGTTTTTGGGAGCTGCTCAGGGCCTTGCACATGCTAGGCAAGTGCTCCTCCACAGAGCTACATCTCCAGTCCTGTCTGCTCTTGAAATGACTTGACCAGTGTGTGGGCTTCTGGTGTACGAAGTCATAAGGGGCAGGTACTGAGAAAGAGCACCCCCCACCCCAGACATGGATGGCCCAACAAGATCCAACTGTTAAGAAAACAGGGAGAGCAAAGTAGACCAGTCATCTTCCAGAGACTGAAAGGGACGTTTCCATTTTACACAATGGAGATTTCCTATGGTACTGGTGGGGCTGGGACAGCCTCTATTTGAAAGTAGATTCAAAAGAATGGGGATGAAGTTCAGGCCTCACGGCCTGAGCAGGAAGAAGCCAAGAAGCCTGTAAAATGGCCACCCGAACCCCTCACCCTCTAAGTGACCTGGCCAATCCCCATAAGGGTGCTGACTCAAGCCTAGCTGCATGGGTGCATGCCAACCATATGGTACTCATGGCAAAATACAGCCCGAGCCTGCAGGACAGCCTGCAACCAGAGGGGCTAACGGTGAAGAGGGTCCGCCACTTAGTCTGTGGCCATGACTTCTCTCAGAAAACTAAGAGAAAAAAGCCACAAAAAGAAATGAAGTGGGCACAAGCCCTTCCCAGTGAGTCAGCTTGATTGACGGAGCTGGCCCAAGCCAGGCAGCCCCTAGCCCTTGCTCTGACCCAAACACATTACATCATGAAAATACCCTGGACCAAACCCGTGAATCAGCATGAAGACAGACTGAGGAGCATCAGAGATGATGAAGGAAAATATGGAGAAAGTCTGATGTTCTGCCACAGACACAACAGGGCTAAGGAGGTAAATAAATATTTACAAAACGGGAGTGGCATACCGAAACAGACCCTCTGCCCCTTTTGTCCAGTCTATTTCATAGGAACTCTTGGTATATAATAAAAAAAGAACTCAAAGAGGCCATGGCAGGGGAGGGAGGATTACACCCCACTTGCCCTGCTTAAATTCTGTACAGTTATCTCTAAAAATAAACTAAGGCAGCTTTATAAATCAGCTGGCTCAGTTTCCACTGCAGGGTTTACATAATCCTCTGAGAGTAGGCAACAGGTTCTTAAATTTTTAGTATAAAAACCATCCACAAGTTGGCTAAAAAGTTTTCATTTCCTTTCTGAAAACAGACTGTTACCAAAAAAAGTGGGTTAAGGAAAAAAAAAAAAATCACACCACATGTAAACACCGTTCTTGCATATGATCCTGCTCCAAAGAACCATGATTAGTACATTAAAAAGAGAAGACTCCTCCCTCATTTACATTCACAACAAACTTCCATTGGAAATTCTGCCATGTGGTGGTGAACAGTAAGGTCAAGTTCACATCGACACGGTGTGGTGTCTTCTGAGTGTGTCGCTCACCCTCCGCACACCTCTCTGGGATGGAACAGCTGACTGCATAGTAATGGCACAGAGAGATTGCAGTGCTGGGGCTTGCTGATCTGAACAAGAGAAATGTCTGCATGTGTCTCGGTTGTGCAAAGACCCCATCAATGCCTTCTCCACACCAGGCGGACGATGAAACGTAACAGTTGTAAGATAACCATTTGGGGGTGGTCTTCATCTGCTTGGTAATTATTCAAAAATACCTGCAACAATAAAAGCAAAGTGTCTTAGTTACGTCCCAATAATCTGAGGAGGGGATACGTAGGAAGCAACCAATCCCACTATCATGGACAGCACCCCTTCATGAAAGCACCCAACCCAGGAGAACCTACATCTCCCCTGATTTCAGAGTGCAAGCATACCAAACACATTCTCCTTCACACAGGAAGACAAAGCACACAGAAGAACCTTCAAAGTACTCCCAAAGAAGCCCTCGACTTCGGTTCGGGAAACCTTCACATAGGTGCTGTACAAAGCCACCTCAGCCTACTGGGGAAGAGAGGCTGGGGTGTGGGAGGGGGCAGAGGAAAATAACGAATGAACTTGGTAACCACTATGTTCACTGACATTCAGATGTGCTGACTCCCTCGAGGGTAGATTTCTGGCATCTGTAATTGACTTGAGAAAGCAGTGATTTGGGGTAATTTGCCCTAAGAAGCTAAATAAAGTGAAGCAGTGGTGTGTCGCTGTGCCTCTGGCTGTTCTGGGTGGCACAGCAGGATAAAATAAACAGTGACCCGGCGGGGTGCCCACAGTCACAGACAGAGGGCTGACTCAACCCCACCCTCCCACACAAAGGCCTGGGGAGCAAAGAGAAATTAAGAAGAAAAGGCCCCATTGCTGGTGACAGACATAAGCTTGTTACAAGCCAGAACTGTGCAGAAGTGAGTCTTGGATTCATTTGAAGATTTCAGAGTCCAGCCTCTTCTAGAGCATCCACTTCTGGGTTCTAATTTACTTTGTGGGGAAATACAAGGTGTAAATTCAGATGCACCAAAGGGGGCACATTTGCTTCAATGCCATGAGCCACAACCTAGTTCACATTCAAGGCAGCCCTGGTTATTTCCTTAATGACTAACTCACACATGAGATCTGGCTGCGTGATGGTCCCCAGCCTCCTACAAACCCCCCTTCATTCTGGCGGTAAATGCTCCTGAGGCACCGTCTGGGAACCACCGGCCATGAATCAGGCTGGGACATCTGTCCCCCTCAGACTGCAAAGGTCCCTGCAGACACCAGCTGCAAGGGGAGCTCCCCTCTCCTGTTTACGCAGCTCTGGAGCTCAAGGGGCCAGGGCATTTCCCCTTCTCCTTCCATAACAAGATGGGAGGAAATCAGCTTTATGTCAGCGATTCCTGCAGAGGAGCTGTGTAACCACAGGCTGCGATTTTTATCGGCTTTACACACAAGATTGCTTTGTTTTGATTTAACTTTCAAAATTACGTTGCTCCTTCAGTGTGAGAGTAACTCAGGGGAAGGTTAATTTTGGTGTAGACTAATATTAATAGTTGAAAGAGGCTTATTCAAAATAAAACCACAACTTACTCAAACAAAGAAAGTGTGTGCTATGATCGGCTAAGCCATCAATCCAAGGTGGGAAGCCTCACACCAACCTGGTGTCATGGCTACCCTCGGTGTATGTAGACAAAGGGGCTGACTGGGTGTCTCCATTCAAAATGACACCAGCAAGAGTGGGTGGGTCACCCAAGGGACAGGACTCAACTGCTTATACTTGGCAGGCTAATTTGTCCAGCCACTCTCTGAGGGCAGCAGGTGGACAATGGCAACTGTGACCAAGGTAAGGGGAAGGTGTGCACAAGAGACACTCACAAACGCTGAGCTGCTCTGAGCTGTGGGGTGGAGATTTTGGCAAAGGGGAGACCCAGTCCCCTGAGTTCAGGGTTGCTGCTGCACCTCATTCTACAAGGCTGCCTCTCAGGCAGTGGTGTGACAGTGTGGCACAAGCCTCTAACAAGTGAACAATTGCTTTTGGACAACATTCAATGGAGGAAGCCATTAGCACTGATTCTGAGAGCCGTGCCAGCCCAGAAATCCCTTGACAGCTGGCACGGCAGCTACCACTGCTCTGGCCTAGCACATGCAACTACATGGCAGCAAACAGCTGGATGGGCTGTGCTCCCTTATGGCAGATTCCGCAATGGGGCATATACTAGCGCAGCTGCTGCAGGTGTGCAACAGTCTGGGTCTGATGGTGTGAACATGGGATGGTCTGAGAGCTGTATCAGATGAAGACAAGAAGCCAGGACCTATTAAGTCCAGGGCCAGAGCAAGTGCTTGATCTAGAAGAGAGCTCCGAGGGATACCTACACAAGGACTGGACTCCAACCCTGCACCCAGCTTATTTAAGGGTTAGAAGAGGTGGAAAAATAAGGCAAAGCCCCCACAACAGCACACCCTGTGAAGGCTCCCAGGAAGCATAGGCCCTTGGGGTTCAGGCCACGACAACATGCCAAGGATGAAAGCTGAAGGTCAGGCCTGAAAATGACTATCACCTATTGGGGGAAGTCATCCTCTAAATGTCAGTGTAATGGTGAGACCCACCCGGAGCTGTAAGGGCCCTCACCGTATTAATGCAGACGTAGAAGGATGACAGAAACACACTAAGAGGGAGTAACGGTACCAGATCCCTCCTTCCAGGCCATGCCCCTCAGGTCTACATCTGTGTCAATACTCATACTCAGGTCTTCAAGAGGCATCTGTGTACAAGGGTATAGTTCAGTACCGCACTTACGCTGCACGATAAAAAACAGATGGCCTTTTCTAACTATCATTTGAAACAGAAAATATGGTCAACACAATAAGAAGTTCCTCCTCCCTCCTGGTGACTCTGGGTGCCTCTCTATATGAGCTGTACTGTGTCCCCCAGATTTTCAGGTTGTAGTCCTGACCCCTACTACCAAGGTGTGCTTATAAAGACGATACAGACACACCAGAGGGACAGCCTCATGAGGCCACAGAGTTGGGTGTGTGAAGACACTGTCCATGCCAAGTCTGATTTCACACTGTGGCTTCAGAACTGTGAAGGACTCACTACTGTCTAATCACCCTGTCTACAGCCAGGTTACTGTAGCCAGAACAAACCTTTCATTCATGCTTAACTACCATTCTCAGTCCTTCGAGCTTCAAGTGCAAACAATATTTCTTGGAGCTGAGTTCAGTAACTGTGTTTCAGTCTAAATTATAGATACTTGGGAGATCTTCTACAGTGATGAATTTGGGTGAAGGAAGTATTGAGAAGGCTGCAGAGACAAGCTGCCCCCCCCCCCAAAGCAAGTGTTTAGATGGACTATGGGTGGCCAGGCTTGGGAACAGAAGAATCACCCATTGCCACTGCTAAATGAAACGACCAATCACATGCATTCATGTCTTTAAAACAAACCCATGGGCCACCATGGCTCTCCCCATACTGTGACTGGCTGGGGAAAGCAGGGCCAGGACAGGTGCCCTGAAGCCCACATTCTCCTAGAAGGTACGTCATCTGACCTAGGACCACACACACAAGCTCCCACAATGGAGAGAGATAATGCAGATGCCGGCAAGCCAGAGACAGGATAGAAGCTCAAAGGTGACTCTGGAGCTAAGACAACTTTGTCCCATGTCTGGAACCCTGGAAAGGCCCTTCACTGCTCAAAGCAGCCTCATTTTTGGCTGTCAGGAGGATTCAGACTGGGCTTATGGACTGAGGATGGAGACACGGAGACATAAACACACACCCAGTTGCAGTTTAGGGTCATGTTTCCTGGTAGTTCCAGTGACAGGGGTAAAAATGACAGTATGTCCATCCTATCAAAGGCAGCACAACTCTAAGTTCTTAGATACAATGAAGAAGGTACAGGTATACCTACAAAAGTTCAAAATCCAGAGAAATTTAGTTCAAAAGCTGGGCTTTATACAGAATGATCACATGTAAGTCTCAAGATGTTTTAACTTTTAACAGATTCATAGTAACATACCACAGGAGACTGATTTGGACCATGAGACCAGGAAGGACTCCGGCAGGGAATATCTGTTCCATGTTCCGGCCCCTCAGAGGGCAACACAGTGTCTGCCTGGATGGTGTGCTGTCCTCCATCCCTGCTGCTCAGGGTGAGCATCCAGGAGGCTGAGGGTACCCAGGGACTGCTTGGCATCTTCTGGGACAGAGCTGCATCACCACTCTCTTTGGGATCCTAACCCATCCATATAAAACAGTGTTTAGAATGGCAACAGAGTGAAGACAGCTCAGGCCTTGGGCCCCTGTCCACCTCCAGACTGAAAATCAGCTTCATCAATGCTCACTGCTGCTTTCAGGCCAGACGACTGCTGTCCAAAGACCCAAATTCACTTTCTGTTTGCCACCAAAATAATTAAAGGCTTAGCGATCACAGCAGCCAGAGAGGGCACAAGGGGCACCCAGTATAGAGCAGGATGCCCCTCAACACCAGGCAAGCAAACATACTCCCCCAGCACTGCAAGCAAACAGAGCTGTCGCTGATCTGCCATGGCCACGTCATGGCACTTGAAAGTCAAAAAAGGTGGCATATTGTGCTGGATAGCTTTAGTGTCAACTTGACACACCTGGGTTGAGGGAGCCTCAATCGGGAAATTGCCTCTATTGGACTGGCCTGTGGCCATGTCTGAAGGGCATCTTCTTGATGTGTGATGTGGGAGGGCCCAGCCCACTGTGGGTGGTGCCACCCCTGGGCAGGTGGGCCTGTGTTGCATAAGAAAG
>NW_008356240.1:617713-677102 GCF_000622305.1 Nannospalax galili
CTGGGAGATGTAAGCTAAATAAACCCTTTCCTCCCCAAGTTGGTAGTGGTCAGAGTGTTTTGTTACAGCAATGAAGAAACAAACCAGGACACATACATTTTCACCAACCAAACTTGTATCCCATCGTCTATGCCTTGTATCAGACATTGTTATAGTGAGGGTCTTCTGTAAAACATATGGTCGACCACTTCTCAGGCTCACTCACAGTGGGGGCTGCATGGCTCATTCTCCTGACAGTGTGGCATGTATTTCCACTTGGTGGGGGCCCTAGCCAGGCAGGCCTCAGTGCCGGGTCAAGTGATATCTGTCCTACCAGAAAGCCAGCTCTGGTCAGTCACACAGGAGTTAGAGACTGTTCTCTCTTATGTCTCCTGTGTGAGGCATGAAGGATAAAATATTCAACTCAGAGCAGGAACACAGTGTTCTAAAATGCTAAGTGAGATGTAACGCACTTTAACCACAACTAAAACCTCTCCGCTTTGGTTCAGCTGGTACAAGTCTAGCAAGGGATGATGCAACAGCCTTGTATTATTTTTGTGTGTCTGCACAAGGGCCAAGCCTTCCTTTCTTTGCATCTTCATTTCCTCCTCCAGAGATTAAAACATTACCCTGTAGACCTCCCTGAAGTTCCCCTCCAGGCACCTGCACCTCCTCTTAGTTATATGTTCATGGCTCACGGATGCACAACAGCCGGGCAGCCTTGCAGGTGTAGCACCTGCCAGACCAACAGAGCTCACACATGGTGTGATCAAAATGAGGCTGTCTAGTCTGACACCCAGCCAGCCATTCGAACACACCCCAGTGCCTCAATCTTCTTTCATATTTGCGTACACCCAGACAGATGCAGCCAGTGTCTGTAGAGTCAAACACACTTGATTTAAAAGCACTTCCTGAGCATCTAAACACAGACAAATGGACAGAGTTCCTGGCACTGTTCGAAGTGACAGAGGATGGAGTGAAAATGGTGACCAGGGACTTTAACTGTCTCTACAGCTTCTTTTAAGCCCCTACCACTAAGGAACAGGCCAAAATATGGACATCCTACAGCATATGGGCACGGTGCCAGGGTTCAGGGTCTGACGCCAGAGTACTCATGTTCCTTGATGGGATGAGTTTTCTTGATGAGCCCTCAGTAGTTCCAGAAAGCCCTTGTTCAGAAAAGCAGTGATCCACTGTGGAGACAATCTAACACAGGTCCTTCCACTCCAGAGAAATTGTAATATTCACCACCTTGCCATTGTAATCATGGGACAGGAATGGTATGGCCCAGCCCAAGTTGTGGAAGTTGTCTAAAAAACAAAATGCCAAGCCCCTTCCTCCAACTCTGAGGAAACCACACCCATGACCTGGTAACTGTCATAGACAATGGCAGGCACCACTTCACCTAACCTTCCTGTTAGCTTTTGCTGCAAGGGCTGTTCTACATGCCATATGTGAAGCAATCTCCTTCCATGAGTCAGGCCTAGTCTGAATTTCACATCTGATATTCTTGTTTTCAATGATGTTTTTCATGACAGTAAAAGCAAGCAGCTTATTAAACTTTAACATTCAATTAACGATGGCTTCCAAAGAACGAAGCCCAAGGACATGCATCTCTTGTTTGACTAGTTCATCTGATTACCAAGCAAGCTACAATTTAGGCCCCTTCCTTGTTCACGATTTATAGGAACAACCTTCATTTCTAAAAGCATGAACTTAGATAGCACAGAGAGTTTCCTTCCTTAAGAAGGAGAGACACATAGCTTATAATAGCAGCTATTATAACAGCTCATGTGTTTGACACTTCAATGAAATTTGTCTCATCAAAACTGGTGTGTGGGCCACTTTTTCCTCTCCACTTTATCTGATGCAGGGCTCCAATGTGGTCAACTTGCACTTCAATCAATTCACGCCAGACATATCATGGACCAAGGAGGAAGTAGGCACTTTAAACAAAAGATGCAGTTTCTTGTGGCCAGACAATGGAAGGGTTTTCATTCACTGGATGCCCACTGCAGAATCTGTCTTAGCTTTAGACTATTCACTGCAGTCTACTTCCAGGACATTCCCCAAGTCACTGTTAACCAAGAGCAGCATCCTTGTGTACAGTTACTCAGGCTGGACAATGTGACAGATGCCCCAAGAAGCTACAGAGGGTCACCAACCCCAGCTTCACAGTTGGGATGGGTCTAGTGACTCCTAAAACAAATGTCTCGTATTCAGAAGGACCAGCATCCCCTTCACAGCCTTGGCCAAAACACCTCCCCAAGTGGATACTGCACTCCAGAACCGGTGGTCCCATGTACCAAGGACTACAACTTGTAGTTGATGTCACCTCCAGAAGATGCTTTGGCCAGACACTGGAGAAAACTGGAGGTGAATAGGTTAAGAGTGGGAAGTGGGCTATCTTGCATTGAAGCATGCCCATGAGGACAAGGAGGCTTCAAATACAGGCTGCAAGGTACAAACGAACCTGCACCACACTAAGCTGAATGCAAGCTGCTAGCCTTCTCCATCACTTAAAAAACACAGTGCCAGCTTCTCTGAACATGTCTTGGGTCCACTGACTTCCAGCTTCTCCCAAATTCTCTGCCATCCTCCTGAATCTCCCAAATGTATGCCACATATGAGGGGTTAAAATAGCTGGTATGCCACATGGGTGTAACTCACTCAGCAAGAAATACCTTTCAGGAGCTCCAGCACCTCCCTGACGCTTGGACTCTGTCTTGTAACAATGCACAACAAGCTTTTCTCCTTCCTAAGCTATTTGTGCCCAATAAACAGTAAAGTACTAATTCTGCGAGGAAGACACGGTTGTGGCTCCATGTTACCAGCACCAGAGGGCCAGCACACACCTCCTGATGAAAGGGACTAAGGATACCTTGCTCTGCAGTGTTCCTGTAGAAACATAAGACTCTCATCACCCAGAAGCACCAGGCAAATCAACACAGCCACCCTGACCATCCCTCCACAAGCGTTACCTCAGTAAAGACAAGACCAAAGAGTCTTCCAAATGAATGGAACTGAAAGGATAGAACGTTGTAATTCAATACATGAATTTAGACAGAATCTTGTCTCTGAAACTTTTATTTTCTGGCTAAAAAGGACATTATGGGGACAAATAAAAAGTCGGCAGATCCAGTAACAGCACTATCCAGCTGATGATTCTGACAGCTGCATGTTACGTGGTGGGCTGTTAGGTAATACACATTTAAGTGTTAACAGTAGGCCAAGGGGATCATGGAACAAACGGTACATACACACACCAAGAGGGAGAACTTTATAGCAAACATAACAGGAGCTCATACTGCAGACTCAAATGCAGCAAATAAACAGGGTTCTTTAAGGCTTCTTGAAAACTTTTCAAAATGAAAAATGGCTCCAAAATCCCATGATATAGAGCAGTCATGTCCCTAACTTAGTTGTGTGTCTCTACCCCCAGTGTCACCCTGTGCACCCAGCAGTCAGACAGGGACACAGGACTGAGTGCTCATCTGTGCCCCTCTCAAGGGTTCAACCTCCACAGCTCCCCCTCATCCACTGACCCATTGCTCTTAAGTGAACTCAATATACGGCAAGTATACAACTTCTCTTTCTCAAACTACAAACACAGCCAAGTGTCTTGTTCTGTTGGGGTTTGTAAGGTAGGTGGCAATAAAAGGCCAACGCGGGGGAGGAGATAGGGCCGCAGAACTAGGCAGACACAAACACCAAACATTCAAATACCTCAATGCATCCTCAAGGCTGGAGAGTTGGGCAGGAGTTTAGAAGGGTTCAGGACTCCAGAGAAGACAGAAGCTCATCTGCAGTCATTATTCTCCCACTTCCTACCTGGCTTCCTGTCCCCAAGGCACAACAATGGGCTATTAGTGTGATGGCAGACAATGGGCTACTCCAACAACTAGCAAGCTGGGGCGGCTGTGGCTGTGAGGGTCACCGTGTCATTGTCCCAGTTTCTGAGTTTGGCATTTTGAACTGGCTGCTGATAAAATCTGGAGACTGTATTTGCTTTCGTTTTAGAAAAATTAGGATATAGCCTAGAATCTGTCCCTGTTTCTTTTCCACAGTCTAGATAGCTAAAGTTCTTTATGATGACTGCATTTTAGTGCTAGTGTATTTATTAAGATACCCAAGAATAGGCAAGATGGCTCGGCCGGTAATAACACTTTCCACACAAGCCTGATCACCTGTTTGATCCCTGGAGTCCACATAAAAAAAGCCGGACGCAGCGGTGTTATCTGTAATCCAAGCACTCCTGTGGCAGGATGTGAGGTGGAGATAGAGACGGGAGAATGGTCTGGAAGCTTCCAGGCCAGCCAACCTGGAGTACACAGCGCAGCAGAAACAAGAAAGACCCGACCTCCATCCAAGAAGCCTTTAGGAGAGACTAACGCCCACGGTTGTCCTCTGGCCGCAGTGGCTGGCACTCACACACCCATACCAGACATATATACACAATTTTAAAAAGGTTTTAGAAAAAGACCCACAAAATAAGGTACATAATCACAAAAATCTTGCAAAATAGTGCAATACACAATTTTAAAAAGGTTTTAGAAAAAGACCCACAAAATAAGGTACATAATCACAAAAATCTTGCAAAATAGTGCAATGGGGCTTATTAAACCTGACTCTATTAAAAGCATGGGGATAGTTCACATCTCATTTGAACCACTCGCCACCTGAACAGCCTTGGTGACAGGACAGCTGTGGACCCTGGCTGTACTCCACTAACCACCCCTCACCCTGCCTGTTCTTGGCCCACATGTCATACTGCCTACTCACGGTCCCCAGGTGGCTGCACCAAGGCCTTCTAGAAGTCTTCTGTTTACACCTATAGTTTAAATTAAGACTTGAACAAAATATCTATAAACATGCCTGGCTCTGCAGACAACAGCTCTGAAGTGACTGAGAGTGGGTACTGTGCTGGCTCATCTCAACACTATCTCAGCAGTACAACGGCCTTCTGCTCTCAACCTTGGCAGGCTCCACCCACCAGACCCAGCCCAGGGAAGGGGACAGGCCCAGCACCATGGCCAGTTCATCCCCTCGACTCAGATGGGCCTCTGTGCCCATCAGAAATGGCATGTCCTTCTGCTAAACTCTGGACCCAGCTATAGCCTAAGACTCTAAATTTCAGGACACTACCCTAGCCCCTCCACCTCAGGAGAAGGACCAATCTCCTGAATATGCTGTGATCTTGATTCCAGTGAGAGCTAACAGACGAAGTTACATACACAAACGCTAAAATCCCTTAGAGAATCTGAGGCAGAGGAATTAGGGGACATAACTTCAGTGGTGAATTACAAAATCCACCAATCTTCCAAAAGAAATTGCCATTTCAGATCTAGGCAGAGAAGGAATTTATGTTCTGAGAACTGATCCATGTCAGGGGGAGGATGCCAGGAGTGTGCCAGCTAAATACAATATCATGAGAAATTTCTCAGTCCATTCATCAATGTGACAGTTTCCATTTAATGACAGAAGGGTAACTATAGTACATTTCACACACACACACACACACACACACACACGCACGCACACATGCACACACGCACGTACACACACGCGCCATGGCAAAGAAGAAGGAAGAGGAACTAGGGTATTCTCAAGGCCCAGACCCCTTGACAGAGATTACTCAGAAGAAAGGGACTCCTCAGCCAGGGAAGTGTCCCCCTCGGTGTCTGAGGGAGGCCTGAGCATGAGCAGCACTGCATGTAGACAGAAAACAGACAGACTCAAAGTAGTTAATGAAGAATAACCATTTACTTTGGCTAAATAAATGAGATGAACATGTAAAGACAATTATCTCGGGCTCCTATGCCTGATCCCCCTCCAGGGAGAAACGACATTTTTAAAAAATCTGTAAGAGATAGTATAATGTTCAGGGGGGAAAAAGTTTGGAGAAAAGTGACAAAATAAGAAACACTGGATTTCACAATGCTAACATTTTCCCAAAAAATGAAACTGTTTTTCATTTGTCTAAATCAATGAACATCTTCCTAGGAGAATCAAAGGAAATAAAGATTGCCTTAGAACACATTTTGTTAGACTTACCCCTGATCACAGTGGTCCTATGCTACAGAGTCAAAGCCCACACATACTCAAAAGCCAGTTGTAGTGGCGTACATCTTTTAATCAGAGCACTTGGGAGGCAGAAGCAGGTGGATCTGTGTAATTTTGAGGCGAGTCAGGGCTACAGAGTGAGACCAGGTCTCAAAACAAAACCAAAAACAAAAAACCCCCAAACCAAAGCCTGTAATCAAAAGCAGATCCCATGGGAAGCAGATACGTGTATTCCATCAGGTTAGAAACAAAACTGTTTTTAAGCACACTGCTTCTACAGAAGATACTGAGCTCAGCTTTTTTTTTTTTTTTAATTAAGACTATAACTGAGAATCTAAGGGCAGACTATCCTTATTTAAACCTTGTTTGGTCCAGGGCTGGAGGAATGGCTCAGTGGTTAAGAGCACTGGCTGCTCTTGCAGAGGACCCAGGTTCAATTCCCAGCACCCACATAGTGGCTAACAACTGTCTGTAACTCCAGTTCCAGGGGAATTCAACACCCTCTTCTGACCTCCTTAGGCATGGCATGATATGCGTACACTTACATACATGTAGGGAATATACTCATATGCATAAAATAAAAATAGTAAGAGAAAAACTTTGCTTGGTTTAAATTATAGGCTATTGATTAGAGGCCCCCTAATCTATTTCAATACACAAACTGGGAAGGCCAGCAGCGCGGCTGAGAGGGGATGACAGCACTCTGCTGGGAGTCTAGTCCCGGCTGCATGGAGCAGGGGTCTAGATTAACACTGGAGTGACTTGGACTTCAACTTCTGTAACTCTGCCTCAAGGAGCTCTAAAGCACCTACATGGATTGAAAACCATGTGGCTAATCTTTAGTTGGGATTATTTCTATGTGGATAAATAATCTTTTTTAAAGCACTGCTATGTTAAAGTATCTTCTCATAAAAAACCTTTTGTAGCTTCATACTTAAACAAAGCTCTGATAAAAGAAAAGTAGAGAGGACAAACAGTCCAGGGTGGCCTAAGCAGGCAGCTCTCCCAGGTCAGCTTCCTAGTTTACTGAGGGCAGAGGGGATGTGGAAAGGGAAGCGGTAGGAAGAAAATCCTTACCCTCCTTGGGTAAGAGGCGTTAAATTCATCTCCAATCCGCCGCAGCTCCTGTGCAATCCATATTTCGGGGCGTATATCTGCAGGTTCCTCCTGAGACTGCCTTATAGAAGCTGCGTGGGAACAAAGAAAACAACAATCAGGTTGGAGTCCCCAGCACTGAGACTGTCTGGCAGCAAATCCCCATCTCACAAACTTCTTGTCCTCTCTGGCCTCAGGAACTCAAGCTTTAAAGACTATTAAGACAGATTCTGCTATATAATTTTGGTCAATGAATACGTGATAATAATGCCACAGAATTGGAGATTCAGAATTATAAGAATTAAAAACATCCTGGCCCACTCATGATAATCCTCTTTCAAAAAGAATCTCCCCAAATGGTACAATGAGTCAAATAAGTATGCTAGGAGACAGCAAGATGACTCATTTTGTCATCTTGCCACCAAACCTGACCACCTGTGTTCAATCTCCAGAATCCACCTGATTGAAGTGGAGAACTGGCACCCAGAAATTGTCCTCTGCCCTTCATACACACATGATAGCGTGCGCACACACACACACACACACACACACACACACACACACACACACGCACACACACAAATATAATAATCATATAAAAGAAATATGTTCATGGGCTCAGGGGTGGCTCAATAGCAGAGAACCTGCCTAGCAAGCGTAAGGACCTGGGGTCCAACCTCAGCACCACACTAGAAAAAATATTATGCATGAAACATCTTAGAACATAAAATTTTAGTTTTCTTCCTAAAATAACCACGTTGATCTTATGACAAGGTAAAAATTTCTGGGAAAAATTCAAAGCCCACGATACGGTAGTCTTTCCCAAAACAAAATGGAAATCTGCAAAATCTGTTTAGTGACAGAAAGCTAGTCCAAAGGGAAGCATAACTGCATGCTTTACCTCAATATTAATGCAGCCAATAAAGATGGGTTCAAATCAGAAAACACCACATGGGGAGAGAGACTGTTTTGGGGTCTAGGAGCAAAAGCATTCTTGAGAAAAGAGAGAAGAGGGCACAGCCCATTCATTAAGCTGTCATCAGTATGCGCACCCAGCATCTTCATCCACTTGCTAATGAAACTATTAAAAGCCACATGACAGTCACGGAGAAACAAAATGTTTGCACACTACAAGAGCAACCACAGTGCTCGGGAGTTCGTAACATGCAAAGCGGAAGACAGACTTCAGGATTTCAACTCACATTCCATTCCCTCACCATGAAAATAAGCACACAGAACTTGCAGCTAAATTTCACACTCAGTAAAGCCGTTAAAGATACTTGGATTTCATAAAACACTATTTTTTTTTGTTTATATTTCTGTAAAAAATATGATGCATAGCTCTTAAAAAAAAAAAAAAACACAGAAAAGTGAACACTTCAAGAACTCTTGGTCCACCTTCCCTGCCTAGGGGAAAATTAACAATGACTCCGAAAGTGAGGGTTGTAATCCCAAGCACTCTGGAGGCTGAGGTGGGAGGACAGCAAGTTCCAAGTTAGCCTGGGCTACACAGTGAGTACCTATCTTTAAGGAAAAATAAAAGACTTAAGGAAGCAGGTATTCCATAAGGCCTCACTGGGGGAGAGCTGTACCCCCAAACTACCCACACTAAGCAACCAGAGAAACTGCTAGAGGAAATTGCAATGGGAGGTTCAGTTTTAGAGTAAGTCAGACAGACAGTGGTCCCTGAACACATATCCAATCATTTCTCACATAAATATTTCTACTCTTGATAGTAATATTAAAGTTTTATTTATTCATTTTTATCTTATGTATATGAATGCTTTGCCTTCATGTATGTACATGTACTATGTGTGTGCAATGCCCACAGAGGCCAGAAGAGAGCACTGGATTCCCTAGAACTGGAGTTGAGGACAGTTATTGGCTACCACATGGGTGCTGGAAACAGAACCCAGATCCTTTGCAAAAGCAGTCAGTGTTCCTAACTACTGAGTCATCTCTCCAGCCCTTAAAATGAAATTTTAAACAATTGATTTAAAAAAAAAAACAAAAAAACACCCTTAAGGGTAGATATAATGCCAGGTGGTATCAGTTCCCTTCTCTTTTCCTGAGTTTTCAGCCCTTTAGGGGTTAAGTGCCACAAGCATCAAATCATTTCATTTGTTTGAGGTGGGATATAGCAAAAGTTAGCTGTCACTCACCCTGGTCTCACCTTCCTAAGTACTGAGGTGGCAGACATGCGCCCCGACACCAGTTTTTATACTCTAGGCCGTCAAGCACTGTGTCTGCTTAGAATGCATCTTCTGTCTACAGTCTACTACAGGACCACATGCAGCTCTCACAGGGAGACACACCTACCATCTACACAGCTGAGCAGGCCTGTGAAATACCATGCCACCACGACAGATCCTGTCCAGACCTCAGAGCACCACTCATTTCTCCCTACACATGATGGAAAACAAAATCTATCTTCAACCTTGGAGTCAAAAACGAAAAAAGCATCAACTATCCATTAACGAGCAACAGATCCCATGTTTTATAAAGCTGGTGGTTATAAAAGTTGATGACCCACTTACCCAACAAATGACCAAGTTATTCAACAAATAACCATGAGCCACGACGTTCTGTGAGGTATTCTGGATGCCAAGACCCTGGTCCCACAGAGCTGAAGTTCTTGTGAATAAATTTCTCTTTTTTTCTTTGGTTTTGTTGAGACAAGGTGTCATATAATAGAGGCTGCCCTCTAATTTCTATGTAGTCCAGGCTGACTTTGAATTCCTGATCCTCCCGCCTTGACTTCCCAAGTGCTAAGATTATAGGTATGTGGCCCCCATGCCTGTTTCTTTCTGGATTCAGATAGTTACAACATGGTCCATAAATTGCTTTAGCTCTCAGCAGGCCATTCCTGAGTGCTGAAGAAGCCTACCTTCTTTTGAGCTACTCAAACTTTCTTCTGGGCAAGGGACATTTTGAAATGGCTCCATGTTTTTTTTTTTAATATTTTATTATTTTTATTTTATGTATATGAGTGTATTGCGTACATATCTGTGAGTGCACCCATGTTGTGCAATATCCATAAAGGTCAAAAGAGGGCGTCGGATCTCCAAGCACTGGAGTTAAGGATGGTTGTTAACTGCCATGTGGGTGCTGGGAATTGAACTCGGATCCTCTGCAAGAGCAGCCAGTGCTCTTAATTGCTGAGCCATCTCTCCAGCCCCTGGATTCACTTTTCTCTTGGGCTTTTCATGAGTAGTCTTGTACAGCAGCAAGAACTTTCCTAAGCATCTGTCACCTGCAGTTATGTTGCCCTTTATGTACCAAGAGAAATTGTCTCTTATAAGCATCTTCAGCTTCCATTATGACACAAAACAATGTCAAATTAATGTGCTCAAGCTGTAAAGAAGGGCCTTCTGATTTCTACCTACCCCTCCCTTGCTTGTGTGGCTCAGAAGGCGGTCTGGCTATGGCTGGCAACTGGAAGCAGTACTAAAGGACCTACTCAGGGTCACAAGTCAGCTTATCAAACCTAGCACTTAGCAAACACAACAACACCGCCAGCAGTGACAGATCCCTGGTGGCCAAACTCAATGTTCATCTTAGAGATAAATGCCCTGCTGTTTGGGGGGCAGAGGGGGGATATACAGAGGAGATAAGCAGACAACCTGCTTCTTCCATAAAGAAAACTTCAGTGGCTGTCAGCTCAAGAAAGTGCACTCTTGTAAATGGATCCCCACAGCCTGGCAGGGAGGCTCAGTGTGGGAGCTGAGGCTGAGGTCCATAGACCAGACCTTGAAAAACATTAAATAAAGGCCAGAAACAGTGGCAAGGCCTGGGGCTCAATCTATGTCTTCTGAGAGCAGGAGGGTGTATTAACCCAAGATAATACACTGTAATTTGCTGGCAATAGCTCCAGATTAGTAAGCAAGCCACCAACTGTACTTAGGTGTAATTTAAAAAAGCTGTTACAAAACAGTAATGTACAATATAAACACCTCTTGCAGGAGGGTTTGCTGTGTCTCAGATATGCTAACATACCACCTAGCATTTGTTTTGTTTTTTTGAGACAGGGTCTCACTATGCAGCCCCTGATCTCTCACTATGTAGCCCCTGCCTAGGCTGTTCTCAAACTCAGAGATCTGTCTGCCTCTGCTTCCTAAGTGCTGGGATTAAAGGCTTGCACCATTCTACTGTGGTTGTTTGTTTTATAGACCAGGAGTTTTCCTCAGTTTTGCTTTTTATTTGTGATCCTGGAGATCCCAAGACTTCTGGAACATGAGGTTAAGTGCTCTATCACTAAACCACAGCCGCCTAAGTAATTTGCTTTTTGAGAAGCAAATACTGTCCTCAATCTATAAGCTAAAAATTATTGGCTAGGATGCCACAGTAAGGGAACAGGTAACATGTACACAGTAGTCAGGCACTAAGTTACACACTAAGATCCTACACTTTAAAAAGATTTGTCTATTTTGTATGTGTGTGAGTATATATAATGTGTGTGGAGACTGGAGGGTGTTAGGTGTCCTCTATCACTCTTTGCCCAGTCCTTTTTGAGGCAGGGTCTCTCTGAACCTGGGATTTACATTTTTCTCCACTTGGCTGGAAGCCAAGAAGCCCCTGCAATCCTCCTGCCTCTGCCCTCAGAGCTGGAGTTGCAGACGTGCATGGATGCCTGCCTCATTACCACGGGTGCTGGGCATCTGCACTGTGGTCTTCATGATTATGTAGCAAGTTCTCTGAACCACCGAGCCACCTCTTGAGCCTCGATATGCTAAATTTATACAACAATAATTGTATTATGTATTTTATGAAGAATTCTTTTAAGATGGGGGAGTTTCTATCTACTTTTAAAGCAATGCCTTGTTCAATAATCCCAAATATTATTTTTCAAGCAAGAAAATCTCTTCTTTTAGGGAAGCTTTATGTTAAACTCACCAAACAGTTTTAGCATTAGTGACTGCCACAATTAACCAATTGCCAAACGAGAACAGAGCAGAGCAAAAGAATGGGGTCCAGGCCATCAGCACCACAATGGCCAGGTGGAGTCTGGATATAGCAGTGCTAATTGGCTAAGTTCCACTGCATAGTTATCCAGAGCACAGACCACTAGGGTGGCAAAGAAAACCTGTGGCTGGTCTTCCCAAAGTGTGCCCAGAGGCTGTGGGGCTAGAGAGGAGAGAAAACTGCAAAAAGGCTGCTCCCCCTACCCCACTGCAACATAGCCCTTCGGCACGGCACCTACTTACTCCTGCTCTCAACATAATCACAAAGGTAACTGCTGTGACACTTCAGCCTTTAACAAGGTTAAGTCCAACAACCACAAAGATTTTATTTTGCTATTTGTCATGTGCCTGACTGTCATAAATGTTGATACCTCCTCAATGAAATAGCTATTTAAAACAAAAGGTCTTATAGCTAAGTGAGAGCCACACTTTTAAACTCAGAAGGCAATTTTACACTCACATAAATTCTTCAAAGGGGTCATGGCACATGCCTTTAATCCCAGCTCAGGAGGCAGAGGCAGGCAGATTTCTTTGAGTTCAAGGCCAGCCTATCTGGTCCACATGGCGAGTTTCAGGCCAACCAGGGGTACACAGTGAGACCTATCTCAAATAAGTAAATAGAAATACTTCAAAGGAAAATTCTGACAAGGTGCATTTTTACTCTTAGAACATATCATTTCAGTATTTAAGAAAGTACTTCAGGGGCTGGAGAGATGGCCCAGTGGTTAAGAGCACTGTCTGCTCTTGCAGAGGACCCAGGTTCGATTCCCAGCACCTACATGGTGGCCGACAACCATTCTAACTCCAGTTCCAGGAGTCCAACGCCCTCCTCTGATCTCCAAGGGCACTGCATGACACAGGTGCATTTACATACATGCAGGCAATACACTCATACACATAAAATAAAAATACTAAGTAAATAAAAAACTTTTTGGTCTTTTTGAGACAGGGTCTCCTTGCAACCCCAGCTGGCCTAGAACTCACTATGTAGACCAGGCCAACCTGGAACTCACAGAGATCTGCCTGCCCCCCCCCCCCCGAGATTAAAGGCATGAACCACCACACGTGGCCTAAGTAATTTTCTTTTTTTAAAAGTATTTCATTCTATAAACCTGGCACAAAAACAAAGAAAATCAAGGAAAGAAATACTATGTGCTTGAGACTGTAACTACTGTTAAGGCCCAACCTACAGTAAAGCCCCAGCCCTGCACGAGAGGGGACTTCCCGGGTCCAGGTTTCTTCCTCTTTATTGTTAACAAATGCCACTAACCAAAAGTTTCTTATGTGCTGAGTCAGACACATGCAGCTTTGCCATGGGTCCTATGCTTACTCAATTCTCATCCAAATTTAAAACAATGGTTTTTTTTTAAATCTAGTACCAGTAACATTATTTCCTACAGCAAAAATACCAATCCATTTTTCTATGCATGCAGAGGGGAGAGGAAGAGGACATTTCTAATGCCGAAGGGCCTTAGTGACTCAAGATGCTTGTCACTTAGATGCTTGTCACTTGGATAAACTATTTTCCAACTCACAAGGTAATGTAACATCTTAAAAACTCAGCAATAGAAAGAACTCATATTGTAGTTAAGTGGCTGGTAGTGAAATCACAGTGGGACTTTCAGAGATGAGTCTCTGTAGCATCAGCCAAAGCAAGCAAGAAAAAAAAAGTAAGAAGACTGACAATTTGTAAGGAGGTCACCGTCAGTCAAGCTAAACTTCTGAATTCCCTTGAATGTCCAAGAGCTCCCACCACAGGATATAAACAGCAACATGTTCAAAGAACTAAGGTCACCATAATGACACTGCCACTCAATCTGAACCCAGCCACCCTCACCTACGACAGTGCTGGGACAGGGCACACACACATGTCCTGGGATACCTTGATTTTAAAGTAATCAGCATGGATTAATTTGAATCAATATTCAATTCAGAACAGAGAAAACATTTCTTGATCTCCAGTGAGCCACGGAATGCCTGACTTTGAAGAAATGGTTGCTTAAACACACAACAGAACACACTAAGGGGCATTTAGGACACTTTTGTCTGGCACAGACTGTAGGGAGAGAGAAGACTCTTCTTTCAGACATCTGAGGGCTGTAGATCTCTGTTCCTGAGTAAACTGTAGACCACCCACACCTATAAAGGACCCCACTTCCTTGTAGACTTAATCCAGCTACAAAATAATTACAAGAGTTACTCCAAAGATGTTTAGAGGGGACAGTCTGCAGTGTCTGCTCAATGTTGATTAGGGGAAATAAAAATCCTAGGTTGTTTAAACAACACAATAATCTGCTTAACTATCTTTAGAAATATCTTTCTCTACAGCTCCCAAGAGGAACAAAGTAACCAGCCAGTGTACTGAGGCTGCCTTGGAGCCCTCCTAGGGGCCAGGTCCTTCTGTCTTCCCAGTCACTCAGAAGGCAAAGGAAAGCTGTCACTGTGGTGTGAGTGCAGTGGCTACACCGGAAGCTCCTGTGTGAAATCTGCACCTCTAGTGGTGTCAGAATCGGTCAGAAACCAGTCTTCTGTGTTCTCTCTCTCTGTCTCTCAACCCGTCTATTTTTTTTTTTTTTTTTTTTTGGTCTTTTTGAGACAGGGTCTCCCTGTAGCCCCAGCTGTCCTGGAACTCACTATGTGGACCAGGCTGGCCTTGAACTCACAGAGATCAAGTCTATTTTTAAACTTGGATTATTTTACTTCTTTATAAGAATATTTTATTTGCCGGACGTGGTGGCACACACCTTTAGTTCCAGCACTCAGGAGGCAGAGGTAGGCGGATCTCTGAGTTCCAGGCCAGCCTGGTCTACATAGTGAGTTCCAGGCCAGCTGGGGCTACAGGGAGACCCTGTCTCAAAAAGACCAAAAAAAATTTTTTTTTTCACTTCATTATTTTTACTTTATGTGTATGAGTGTACTGCCTGCATGTATGTAGGTGGACCCGTGTCATGTAATGCCATGGAGATCAAAGAGGGCTTTGGATTCCCCTGGACTAGAGTTAAGGATGGTTCGTAGCTGCCATGTGGGTGCTGGGAATCGAACCCGGGTCCTCTGCAAGAGCAGTCAGTGCTCTTAACCGATGACCTATCTCTCCAGCACTATTTTGCTTTTTTGATAGTGAGCCACTGGATGAAATGCAAGCCATCAGGGGCTAGAGGAAGGTAGCCCCGCCAGTAAAGCGCTGTGCGAGCATGAGGTTATGGGCTCAGACCCTCAGAACCCATGTTAAAAGCCAGGCATGGTACTGTGTGCTATAATCCCAGGACTAGGGAGGGAGAGACAGGAGCTTAACAGCCAACAGGTCTAGTAAAATCTGTGAGCTTCAGGTTCAGTCTGAGTCCATCTCAAAAACTAAGGTGCAATGATTGATGAAGACACTCAACCCCAACCCCCCTGCCCTACACATGCACACACACACACACACACACACACACACACACACACCAACACATACACACAAATAGAAAACTCAAACTAGAGAAAGGAGATAAATAAGCACTGGAAGGCAGCACAGGAGCTCAACGTTTCCTCAAGCTGCTTTTCTCCGGCAGACATCTGTGTCAAGCCTGCGGTTGTCACATGAATTCAAGACAGTGCCTTAGAAACAGCTGCGAGACTACAACGCTCAATAATGAAGTCCTAGAGACAAAGCCTGCGCTTTGGTGCGTACGGCTCTTGTGGTGCGTACTGCCCACTGCCTTCATGTGGCCCTGAGCTAGGAAGTCAAAACAGGCTGCTTTCATCAATTTCCAGTCTGATGATTTGGAAAGGACCCATTAGCCAAGGTTGTGAAGTTGGACAAAGGTGTAGAAAGAAAGTAGTACTCGTGAGGCTTTCATCACAATCTGTGTCTTACAATGAAGTCCAAATATACTGGGGGGGGGGCTTTCTAAGATCAGGGGTGAGGCCTTTCTACTCATTTCTGATTCAGCATCAGAAGCCCTCTTTATCTCTTCTACCTTAGCTGCCCCTCAAACACACACTAGCATATTTATTAGAAGCTAGAGGCATGCTAGGAGCTCAAACTACAATGCCCAAGTCCAATGACAGCCCAGTCCCACCCTAACACCAGGTGGGAGACTGGGGCAGGAGCACTGCTACAGGTCACCTGGTTTTCCAGCTCTTTTTGCTCATGCCCAGGGTCAGGTGTCCCTCTTCTTAAGGGTCTTGAGTATGACAGAGTTCTCCTTTGGGAACTCAAATGCTCCCTCCCAACCCCATCCTAATCATGACCCTGCCCCTGGGCTGTGAGGGCAACCCATAATCTCTTTCAACCATCACCTCTCCTTTTATTAATGAAGCTGCCACCATACGCCCCAAGCCTGATGCTAAGCCAGTTCCTTCTGTATGCTACAACATGCTCCAGGAGGCTCCTACCACTATACTGATGCCCCATCTCATGCCATGTGACCCTGGAATTACTGCTCTCAACAGTGCATGGCAGTATTCTCTACTCACACTGGCCAGAGCAGGACACGAGACACGCCTTCTGGGCTCAAGGATTCTTTGAACTGACCCTGTCCCATTAAGTCTACCTCTGGTCTCTGTTTATGTTCAGAAGATTAGGTGGATCTGACTCTGCATCTTATTTTAATAAGCAAAACACCCCCAAAATTCAGTGTATCAAAAGACCAGCCCTGTACCTGCTTTAGGACAAAAACAAAAAGCCAATAAATAAATAAATATCCCATCTACCTTTGAGAGAGGCAGCTCATGTCACCATCTGCTCCACTAAACAACAGAAAATACTTTAGGCACCCTTTGAAATAGCTGCAGATGGAGCTCAGTGGTAGAATGCTTACCTAATAAGCACAAGGCCCTGAGTTCCAGCCCCAGCATCACAAGAAAGCACAAGTGTGACATAGGTTGTGGATAGACCTCAGTGGCGGGACCCTTAGCTAGCAGGAGTGAGCAAGGCCTTGGATTGATCCCAGCCAGCACTGTAAAGCCAAAGTGATCTTTAGCTGGGGGCTTACACGGGTATCCTAGCACCAGGAAGGCCTGGGCTACACAGTGTGTGAGGCTAGCCTGAGAACTTAGGGAGAGTCTATCCCTCTCCCCAACCACCAAAAGGCAATTATGAAACATGCAACTCTGAACACATTAATTTGTTTGAGACTACTCTTCAGAAATAAATGCTAAAATGTACAGTTACTAAGCTTTCAGTCACTATAAATTGCTTCTAGCCAAAAAAAGCAAATGGGGAGGGTGTGCTGGATGACTTCAGTTGTCAACTTGACATACCTGGGTGGAGAGAACCTCAATTGAGGAATTTCCTCTATTGGATCTGCCTGTGGCCAAGTCTGTGAGGCATTTTCTTGATTGCTGAGTGATGTGGGAGGGCCCAGCCCACTGTGGGTGGTGCATCTCTGGGCAGATGGTCCTGGGTTTTATAAGAAAGCAGGCTGAGCACAGGCCAAGGAGCAAGCCAGTAACCAGCGTTCCTCCATGGCCTGTGCTTCAGCTCCTCTCTCCAGGTTCCTGCCCTGACTTCCCTCAGTGATGAACTGTGATCTGGGAGATGTTAGTGTTTTTATCATAGTAACAGAAAGTAACTTGGACAGAAATTTGTACCAAAGAATGGTATATTGTTGTGATGAATGTGACCATGCGTCTGGAAGGAATGTGAAGGTTTTGACGCTTTGGACTGGAAAAGTGCTTGGAACTTTAAGAGCTGTTCTCTAGGAACTTGGAGGATAATGCTGGAAGAGATGTAGACAATGGAGGCCTGGCTTGTGAAGCTTCAAAGGGAAACAGACTCTATCAGGGCTGTTTGTGTGATATATTTTGAATTAAGAATTTTTCGAAGTGAAACCTTGTGTGCTTTACTGGGAAAATTGAGGCTGGTCAGCTGGGGCTGAAAAGTCAGCTCTGAGTAATGAGAGATGGGCATCTTGGAATGCTATCTTCTGCAAAGTATCTCCTCAAGGTCAGCATACAGAAGCTGTGCTCCAGGAGACCAAGGCTGCACGTCAAATTGGCAGTAGAGCTCATCAATGTGTAAGTCTCCCAGGTGGTACTGGTGCTGAAGATGTGAAGGGGTCGAGGAGCAAATATGAGGCTTTGCACCATGAGACGCTAGAGAGGACACTAATGAAGGTGGAGCCTTAGTTGCAGTGAAGATTCCTAGGAGTGAAAGGGCTATGGACCAAATTTGAGGCTTGGTACCCTGAGAGGCCATTGGTGAAGGTACAGCCTCCTCAGTTGAAATGGAGACCCTAGCATACTGGAGATGCCAAGACCATGGGACAACCATCAAGGGCAAGTGTAGAATGGAGCCAATGGGACCCTATTGTGTCTGTTGTGGACCACAGAGCCAGAGAAGTGAAGCTGTCCAAGTCCTTTGGAACCCAGACGATCATGAGTGAATCCCAGATGCCCAACACTGAGCTACGTTGCTAGACTCTAGTTTAACTTAAGTGTGCCCAGCTGTTCCCTTTTGAAGAAAGACAGTATGGAACTTGTTTTCGATTTTACAAGAGCCCACAGTTAGGGAAATTTTTAAAATTTTATTTTTACTTAGTTATGTTTCTTTTTTTTTAACTTTTTATTATTCCAAAAAGAGGCAATTTTTAACACATTTTTCCAGAAAAAACTTGAAGCAGGTTATATATAAATATATATACAATGAAATTTAAGGGAGGGGGGAAATAGGAACACGAAATCAAAGACCGAAGGATTTGCTAACATGGGGTCAACTTTGGTGGAATAATGGTTTTCATTAGCTCTGTTCATTTTTTTGGAAAATGAAATTTTTAAAGAGACTCTGAACTTTTGAAGTTCTGTGGGACTTTAAAAGCCATATTTTATTTTATAATATTGATATTAACATGAGATTTTGGGGATAAGAAATGGAAAGATTGTGGTTTAATAGTGATGTGTTTGTGTGTTAACTGTGCTGGATAGCTTCAGTTGTCAACTTAACACATCTGGTGGAGGAGGTCTCAACTGAGGAACTGCCTTTATTGGACTGGCCTGTGGCCTTGTCTGTGGAGCATTTTCTTGATTATTGAGTGATGTGGGAGGGCCCAGCTGACTGTGGGTGGTGCCATCCTTGGGCAGGTGGGCCTGTGTTGTATAAGAAAGCAGGCTGAGCAGGGGCCAGGGGAGCAAGCCAGTAAGCAGTTCCTCCATGGCCTGTGCTTCAGCTTCTGTCTCCAGGTTCTTGCCCCGAGTTCCCTCAATAATGAACTGTGACCTGGGAGATGAAAGATGAAATAAACCCTTTCCTCCCCCAAATTGGTTTCAGTCAGTGTTTTTATTTTTTTTAATCACAGCAATAGAAAGTAACTAGGACAGAGCGGTGTAAGAATTAAATTATAAAACAAAAGCTTCTGGATTCCAGAATTACAGTTTCCCCTATGGAATTTAACACTGATAACAGGAAACAAGTGGCAGAAATCTTTTCTCCTAAATTCACATTAAGGTTTCAAACTTGACTTTTTATTTCAATGGTAATGAAGACCAAGATATGGGTTGAAAACAAGCATATGCAAAATTAACTCCTTAGTTTTTTAAAAATAAAACATGGGAAAACCCTTGATTACAAATTTAGAATTCATAATAGCCATATACAAAGGGAAGCAGTAATTCAACACAGATGTACCATTTGTAACTTACCCCAAGGAGAGAGATAAGGAAAGCTTCCACTTAAAGGAATTCACAAAAGGCAGCTGCCTCTTTTATCAAGCTTTGTAGGAAAAGAATGCACTTTTTACCTCAATTCCAGACACTATTTTGCATAACTGCAAAGACATAATCATTGTACTTGGACAGTTAATGGTTTAAATGTCTGTCCTTAAAATGCACTTCTGTCCTGACTGAGTCTTGAGAATCCTCTCCCCACTCCAAAAGCTTGCACATCCTCAAGCAAGTACATTAGGCACATCTAGGCTGAAGGGGACATCTCAAAGGGTACAGGCCAACGCAAGCCCCCAAAACAAAAAGAAATGCCCAAAGGACTAAATGCTGCTGTAAAAGAAAACAGCCCAAAGGTTGGTAAGCAGGCTGTATAGGAATGGCCAGGCAGAGCCAGGGAGAAGAGAGCGGGAGACAACTTCCTTCACTACCTGTTGGGCCAACTTCAAGTAAAAACACTTCACTTCCACCCAGTGGGTAAGTTTGAGGGAGGTTCCATAAAACAGCCCCAACTGTAAAAATGTTACTAATTGTGCCATGTCCTGCTCACATGGGGGACTTCTCAAAGAAAAGACCAGACTGAACTAGAGTAGGAAGAGTTGTTGACTAGGTTCATCCCGATTGTGAGTGCTAGCTGCGATGATTCTGCAGGTGTAAGAAGACACAGAACACTGCTGTCACCAGTTTGAGTTTATACTGACAGTCTGGTCTGGTGGTGTGAAGGTCTCTCATCTGTGTAGGCTCCCAACATTCTTCCTCCACTTGCCCATGCCCTTACCCCTTATGGGGGCAGACCCAGCTGTAGGGCAGCTGTTGCCTAAGAGCTCCTACCATCTTTAGGAAAACAGCTCGACTCCCATTTTTAAGAATGCAGTATAACAGATGATAACAGAGCTGATCACCTTCTATGCTCTGACTACATTGTGGCCTCTGTACTCTACTTTGGGGAAGATCAGTGGTTCCCAGCCAGAATAAAGGTCTGGGGCTACCTTAGTGGAAAGACCAAGATTCCATGGTATTATTTGCTGGAACTTTTCACTACAAGACTTCATGTCACACACTATCAACATAGAGAGTGAACATGGATTAATCCAATAACAGAGGACTGGTCTCTTGTAAACTGGGGTTCGGCTGGCCACCAAGTGGATGCTATTTATGCTGTCAACACTGGGTCCTCACAGTACCAGGAAAAACCACCACAAGGATTTTTAACTCTTACTAGGTTTGTAGACACTTAGCTAAGGAAGGTTAATGGTCTCAGAAGCAAAGGGGGGAGGGGGAGGAAGTGCTTCTAAATTCTTGATTCTGTTCAGACAACGGACATTCCTAGTACCAACCAACTTAACAAGCAACTGATGCACCCCTCATTTCGAAAAGTGTTACAGAACTCAACTACAGGGGAAAGTAGTTCTCAGTCTCACATCTTAAGACTGTTCTTTTTCCAAATACACATTTCTGAACTCTAGTCAAATTTCTACAAAATCAATGGGCCGTCTCCAGCAGGTGGCCTAGACTCAGCCCCAGGCCAGGCAGTGCTGGGGTGGGTGGTGTTTCCAGATGTTCCTCCAGGGTCCAAAGACTTGCCAACAAACTAAGGTTCTTCTCCGGGTGAGTTCAGGTTCACCAGCCGACTAGAGCAGTTTCAGACCTTCCCACGCCCACCTAAGCCAGTTTCTAGAAAAGATTTTCCCATCTGGCTTGGTGCATTCTCCACAGCGGCATTCCCATACAAACACACGGCTGTGCTCCTTCCACAAACAATGGGAGACAATCCTGCATCATGGCCATGCCAGCTGGGACACTCACTGAGAGGCAAGAAGCCTTCTGTCTACAGGCTTATTTTCAAACTCCCACAGCATGTAGAGACAAGCACTCAGGTGCTCACTGGGTGGATGAGGACACTGAAGTTCAAACAGGTAACAGATCCACTGAGGTCCTTGGACGGGCAGAGAAAAGATCCCACTGAGACCTGCCCTGGGCAGATGCACAGCCTGCAGGGGGAGGTGGCCAAGGAGGGCAGACAAAAGGGTCCTATGGGATAGAGATGTTCTATTTTGAGAAAATGTAAAGGCAGATCCCCAAAAGAAGTCAATTAGGAACAATGTCTACCTGGAGGACAGCTGATGGCAAGCTAACAGCTTGAGGTCACATGGACAAAATCTTCACCAGTTCAAAGGATGCAAATCACACAAGCAAGACATGCCTGCCTGGTGACAGCTGCTGGGTATGCCAAAAACAGACTGAAGAGCAAGATCTACAATAAATACTATTAGATCTATTCTATGAACTTTGCGATTCTAGAAACGCACACGTCTGTAAGCCAAGACAATGTACACTACTCTCAGTTCAGTACATTTTCCTCTTACGTTTTTAGCCCTATAAACTTCTTTAAAACTAAATTTACATGCTAGAGAGATAGACCATGAGCTCAAGAGTGCATACTGCCCTTCCAGAGGACCCAAGTTCTGTTCCTAGCACCCACATTGGGCAGCTTACAACCATCTCTAACTCCAGCTCCTGGGGATCCAATGCCTCTGGTGGCTGCAGACAGCCCCACATGTGTGCATACCCTCATAGAGATAATGATTTAGAGTCTTATTCCTTAGGATTGTGGGTGATTTTCCAAACATACCATGAAAGCCTTTAAATATTTGCTAGCATTTCTGAAAAGAGAGGAAGGCACCAGTCCCTTGGCCCAGTGCCTGAGTCTGAGGGTGTGCTACGGCCTGGAGCTACAGCCTAGCCCAGCACCAAGTCTGGGAGTCTGGGAGGCTCAAGAGGCTAATGTTTGGCTTGTGTCATTGTGTTAACTTACAGAGAGAGAAAGCAGTCTTGGGTTCTACGCCCCAGCACTGCCAAAGGGTCTGAAGTAAGGTCTTCAAAGTAAACACAGCAGCAATTCTAAGACTCTAAGCAGGTAGATATCCTGCAACCTACCACAGCCTCTTATACATAAACCAAGACAAATCAATAGACCATCTATCTTTTTTTTTCTATCTTATAATCCAATCATATACAACCCTAAGACTTGTGATTTTCTTACCAAATCCCCGTAAGGCATATAAAATCAGACTCTGGCTACCCTTAAGTTTCAGGAACAATGGCTATTCTGAAGCAGCAGCTCAGCCTGAGGGCACACCACAAGTCACACATGGTTAAGTGACAAGAGTGACAATTTACTGAAGTTATTATCCGGGAAAGGTGGCATGGATTATAGTTAAATCTTCTTCTGATGCTACGTCTACTGTTCTGTGTAGATAGTGAAAATAAAGGGCAATAAAAGTAATTCTAAGATTAGAGGCCTCTGTGGCCAAAGCCAGTGGATACCACTGTGGTGTGGCTCAATACTGCTGTCCTACAGCTCCATTCCTAGACTCTCCCCCTTGATCAAAAGAGAATCTGGATGAAATGTTGCATGCAAAGCACAGAAACATTCAAAGGAGGAAAGAGGAGGACTGCTGGGGCCCTCAGCCCTGGAAGACTGACCCTGGCAGAGTTCCCTGGTCTTCTCATCACCTTCCATATAGCCCAGATGGTGCTGTGGAAGCCTCTAGCTAGGGATCTCCAACAGGAAGAAAGAAACTCCACCAAGGAAAGTCTGGTCACTCATGGGGACCTGAGAAAGGGTAATGAGCAGCACAGAAGCCTGCTCTAGCAAAGTAAACCTGCCTCAGTGTCAGCGTGGCACGTGTAAAGGACAGCAAAAGCACAGCGCAAACTAAACTCTCTTCCTACCCATAAACACAACTTAGAAGAAATGAACCAGTTCCTCAAAACTCACAAACCACTAAAGTTTAACCAAGATGAAATTGATGGGGGCTGGAGAGATGGCTCAGCAGTTAAGAGCCCTGACTGCTCTAGCAGAAGACCTGGGTTTGTTTCCCAACACCCACATGGTGGCTAACAACTTCTCGTAACTCCAGTTCCGGGGGATCCGATGCCCTCTTCTGACCTCCACAGGCATTGCATGACACAGGTGTACTTGCATACATGCCAGTACACTCATACACATAAAAATACTTTAAAAATGAAATTGACAACGCGAACAGTCCTACGGACACACACAAAATTCACCCCCTTCCCTGCCACCCAAAGAAGTTCAAACCTAGATAATTTTACAAGAGAAGTCTAGAAAACATTTAAAGAGTTAATACTGGGATTGGGTATGTGGCCCCATTAGTAGAGTGCTTGCCTAGCTGGGTTTAGTGCCCAGCACTGTATAAAATGGGGCACAGAGGCACATGCCTGTAATCCTAGCATTTGGGAGGTAGAGACAGGAAGATCTCAAGCTCATCTTTGGCTACATAGTGAGTTCAAGGCCAGCCCAATACTAATTTTAAATATTTTCCTCTAAAAAACAAAAGAGAGACTACCTCCCAACTCACCTTCATATGAAAAGCAGACAGTTTTAGTAAAAAATGGACACCTCCCAAGGTGCAAAATCTCAACAAAATATTAGAAAATCCAATTTAGCAGTGTACACAAATTGTACATCCTGACCAAGTAGAAATTATCCCAAGCATACAAGATAGCATAAACAATGTAAATTAAACATAATACACCACGTCAACACGCTAACAGAACCATGATACAAAATAAATATTTCATTAAAACCTTACTCCCATTCCATTCAAGATGAAAACTGTAATCTGAGTGAGGATTAAACTTCCTATCTTTTTATAACAGTATCTGAAAATACCTGTAGCTAACATATTTAATAATTAAAGACAGAAAGCTTTTCCCCCCAAGACTGCTCTTACCACTTCTATGCAAGAAGTTCTGACCAGTGCAATAGGGCAAGAAAAGGAAATAAAGTATTCTATATCTGCAGATTATATGAGTGTCTACGTAGATCTCCCAAGAAATCAGTACTGTATGTGTGCGTGTGCGCACACGTGCATGTTCCATGTGTATTCATCCCTGTGTAAGCAGGTACAAGTAATGAAGGTCAGAGGACATCTCCCATCCTGCTGTAGGCATACTGCGATTACAGCTGCATGCTATGATATCTGGCTTTATGTAGGGTCTGGGGATCTGAACTACAGTCCTGACACTTACATGGCAAGTACTTTATCCACTGAGCAATCTCCCCAGCCCAAGAAATATATTTTAAAAGCCTTCTAGGATTCAGCAAGGCTGCAGAAGATGAGATTACACAAAAATCAATTGCATTCCTATGGACTGAAAGTGACCCATGAGTCAGGTTTGATGGTACATGTCTACTAACTACAGCACTTGGGAGGTAGGGGCAGGAGAATCAGGACATCCTGGACTACATGAGACCCTGTCTCACAAACAAAAGGAGGAGAGAAAGACACCAAAAGAGAAAAGATAGAGCTAATGATTATCATCTGTCTTACTATATGGTGGAATATTGGTTCCAGGACTACCTATCAAATGGCCAAATGCATGGATACAAAAATTGCTTATATAAAATGGTGTATTTTCATATAGTTATATAATCCTCTTATTTAAATTCTCTGTTGATTTTAATACCTACTACAATGTCAATGCTAGGTAAATAGTTAATAGTGTATTCTTAAAGGAAGTATGATAAGAAAAGTCTATATACATCCAATAAAACACAAACAAACAAAAAACAAGGGCTGGGGAGTTGGCTCAGGAATGTTCTGCTGTGAAGACTGACAACCTACATTCAAGCCCTGGGCTTAGTGAAAGAAGAGAACCAATTCCTGAAAGTTGTCCTATGACTTCCCACAGACATACCACGGCACGCACACACACAGAGGCAAGCACATACACAATATGATAATAATTTTTTAAAAAAGGCTGAAGAGATGGCTCAGCAGTTGAGTGCTTACTGCTCTTGCAGAAGACCTGGGTTCAGTTCTAAGGACTCACATCAGACAGGTCACAACGACCTGTAACTCCAGTTCCAGGGGAATCCCCTGACCTTAGCCTCTGGCTTACAAGACCACCTACATGGACATAAATTCATGCAGGCACACAGACAAAATTAAAAAAGGACACATAAAACTGACATTAAAAATACACCACTAATAATTTCTCCCAAGTAAACATGGACTATTTAGATATAATCTAAGAAAACATGTATAAGCTCTGAATAGTGACATTTCTAAGACACTAATTGAAGAAATCCAAGAATACTTGAATACCCAGAGGCATACTTGTTCACGGACTGCACTACTCCAGATAGTAAAGACACCAATTCTTCACATGAAATCCCACTTCTGAGTATATATCTGCAAGAATTCAAAGCCAGATCCCCAAAAGACATTTTCAAACTATGTTCACAACAGCACTACTTGCAAACTGAGTATACACTGGTGAATTAATAAAATGTGGGATATCATACAGTGGATGTTTTTCAGCCTTAAAAAGAGGAGGGACATGTCACAATATGGATAAACCTTGAAGACATTATGCTAAGTGAAAAAAAGCCAGTCACAGAAGGTTAAAAACTACATGATTCCATCTCTAGAAGGCACTTAAAAGTAGTCAAAATTGCTGGGCATGGTGGCACACACCTTTAATCCCAGCTCCTGGGAGGCAGAGGCAGGTGGATCTTTGTGACTTCGAGGCCAGCCTGGTCTACATAGTGAGTTCCAGGACAGCTGGGGCTACAAGGAGACCCTGACTCAAAAAGACAAAAAAAAAAAAAATTCATGTGTATATAGGTGTAGAGTTTCAGTTTTACTAGATGAAAGTGCTCTGGTAACTGGCTGCCCAGTAAAGTCAATGTACTTAATGCTATTGAATTGTGCAGTACAAGCAGATGATTAAGGTAATTTAAGATGACAAATTTGTTTTTTTTTACACTGCCACAAATTTTTATTTAATCCATATATTAAAAATTATTTCAAAATGAAATCCATATGAAAATAACTGACACTCTACTTTTCCTATGTAGTAAAAAGTCTGCAAAATCCAGTGTGTACTAACACAGGCAGCTCATCTGGATCTGAAATCTTGGGTCAAGTGCTTCCTACTGGGCAGTGCTGAGCTAGACCTTACCAATCACCCCTAGCCCATGTGGCTTACAGCAAGATCCTGGTCATTTAAAATACATGGGGTATCAGGGGTCAGGCCTTTTTCTTGCTACCTGTTTTTGTTGAAATCTTATTTTCTCTGTTTCAAAACTCCCCCGAAAAGCATTCAGTGACAGACCCCACCTGGTACATACAAGGTCCTGGGTTCCTCACAACAAAGGAAGAACAAAACACAACTCCATGAAAAGGCAAAGAGGCAGAGCTCCACTGATCCCAACATCTGGGTGTCTCCTGTTGGGGATCCACTGGCATCTGCAGGGCATCCCACCTCCCAGAGGGTATTCTCAATCTAAAAGGAGGGGTCAATCACCATAGGATGCTGGGGAGCTCAAAGCATAATGAAACAAGCTCCTGCCTGAGAATTCTGATGTGCCAGGGAAAGTTTAAGACCTCCACTAACACTACATGGGGGAGTTATTGACAACCAACATTCATCTATATCATGACTTTTCTCCCTTGTATTTCCAGTTTACATGGACTATACTTCAAAGTAAAGATGTGTACAGAATGTAACGTATCACACATATGGCATTAAAAACACCAGAGAAGGTACTCTGTGAACAGGTATGTGAAAGGTGTTCGTTTTCATTAAGAGATCATTTGTTAAGTTAATCCCCCCAGAGAATATGGAAACTAAAATTGAGCAGAAGGGTAAAAATTACATAAACCTCCACATGGTAAACAAAACGGTCTTTCAAGACATCTTCAGAAAAACAGAAATGGAGGAAACCACGAAGACGTGTCTTCAGTATCCAAGTCTTTGCTGTGCTTTCTCTATCCCATTAGAAGAAAAGACACAAAGGGCTGGAGTCACAGCTCAATAGTTTAGAGCACTTGCCTTATATGGAGAAAGCCATAGGTTCAATCCCAGCATTGGGGGGTAAAAGAGATACAAGGACAAAACTTTAAGACACACTGTATGCTACTATAAGTTGACTGCACAAACTACTTTATGGCTGAAGGAGCCCCTGGCTAAGCAGGACCTCTTTGTAACCTCACACTGGCGATCCAGTGGTTCACGCCAATCATAAAGACTCCTCTGTGAAAAAATGTATTTTGCAAAAACTTATCAAAAGCAGCAGTGAATATCTTAATGGTTGAGTAAAAAAATATTAAACTAGGCCAAAAAGATAAGAGATCATTTATCAACTCAGCACAGTGTTCTTCGGGCATGGGGTTAGACTGTGAGGACAGCCAGAAAAACATCAGCTGCACCCTTCAAAAATGACAAACTTAATTTTTTAATCTCACCTCTTACTGGTAATCCTCACCCTACCCCATTCCAACTTACCCTCTCCCCAAAACTTAATGCTGAAAACCAAACTGGTTATACAAACTCTATAACCTATCATTTAATCCCATGCATTAAACATTGCTTCCACCCCAATCTATTGGAATGCAGTTAATGCTGAAACACCTCAGGATCTAATACTTTGCTTCACAGGTATAACCATTAACTCTGCCTAATAATTTAGATTGTGATCTTTAAAGCTCCATATCTGTCATCTCAAGTAATGATGATTATATTGTAATTAGCTTCCTAAATAGTGTATGATCCCCCCCACCAAAAAAGAGTATATTCACATTAGAAAACAAACCTACTCATCCACTATTTCTACTTAACAGAGGAGAAAATACTTCCATGGATTAATCTGCCATCTGCAGAGACTACTGACTAGGCCTGTGGGAGTAAAACTGTAATAGCTTCCAGAGGGTCCTTAAAATATGCAGCATTTTAAACATACATAACACAGAACCCTGTTAATTCAGTAAGCGCTGAAGGTTCATACCCACACTGGACTATTTCATGGTTACAACAGTGACAAGCACCAAACTTCTAAGGCTACAGTGGGATCAGCACTTCTACCTCCTTTCAGTTGGGAGGGACCCTCATAGTCCCTCCCAGCACATAGAAGAGCCCAGCCAACATATGGGATCTATACTGGATTTCCTAACTGACCCCGTGAGCCAGTTCCTTCTGCAGGTCAGGCTACCTGGACACATCAAATAAGATTATGGAGAAGGATCAAGATACTGTACTTTTGCTGTTGGTGGAGAAACAACACACATATCCAGCTCTCTGCCAAGTTGACCAGAAATGTACATACTCCAAATGACAAGCTAAGGGGTGGAAAAGTCAAATCACGTCTACAGATGTTTTAATCTGGCTTCCAGAATGACAGAGATCTAAAGTAGTTGCCAGTGTCTAAATGTCAGAACATTTAGCTTAAAAATCTGCATGCTTGGTTAATACAATATAGGAATTACCTGCCACTCTAAGACCGAATGCCCCCAAGGCCACAATCAGAACCAACCCTAATGTCTAAAGGGCAAATGCTTATCAAAGTGCCACTGTCCCCACTGGGTCTGTCCCCTCACCAATTTTACTTTGTGTTGCCATGGGCATTTATGTCTGCACTCCTGATTATGATCCTCACACCAGCTTAACCCCTGAAATAAAAACCTACAATCTAATCTCATTAGTACTAGGTTCCAACCCCTCTAGGCAATAAGCTTAAAGGAGAATTTGGGCATAATCCATATGTTTCTATGTTGGTTGTGCTTATACAAAACACTTCATCTTTGCAAATGCCATTTTTGGAAATGATCAATTTTTCCCATCTCTCTCTTTATACTCTCAGCTGTTACTAAACTATTTTGTTTAACTGGCCAGGCCCTTTTCATACACAATGACATTAATATGTAAGGCTTAGCAGTTACAACAAATATACCATGGTTACATGCTTTATTTAGCTTGAAGGCTGCAGAGATTCAAGTTTTTTAGCTCTAAAGATTGGTTCATGTTTGCACCTCAATAAATTCATGGCACAAACTTTATAACATTTTATAACAGTCAAAAACCAAGTTCAGATCTGGACATACCTTCCAGTCCCATCCAAGTACAGACTAAACCACTTGAAGGACTCAAAGAAGCTTTCCATACTACATACAGCCTTGGAACTGATATGAACAAGCATATACTAACGGCCTCTTACCCCCCATGGCTTACCCATCGCACTGAGATAATGGTTGAAGGCCTGGCAAGGAGGACTTGGGGTTTGTGTTGATTTGTCACAACTCATGGGTGCCGGGCTCCTGTCTGTGTCAAAAGAGAAATACCCACTGGAGGATCGGGACAGCAGAGAAGATCTTCTCACAAAGATGAAAAGCGGGGATCTGGTAGCAAAAGGCCCAGGGCTGGCCGGTGGGGCCAGCGGGCCCTGAGGGCTGCCGTGGGGGCAGCGGTCCCCTTCGCCTTCGGGATTACCTTGCTGTTCTGTCTGGAGGGAGGTAGGTGCCCCAGGCCTGAGCTGGGCAGGCCTCTCAGCAGGCTGCAATTGTCCACCCTCTCTGTCACACTCAGAACTTACATCGGAAGGTTGCTTGGCCATTTGGTCTTTTTTTCTGCAAGGAAACCAAAAAACAAGGATTACCTTCACCAAAATAACAGTTCTAACAAACAAACCATTCCACCTACTCATTAAGAATTCTTGAGCCAATCTCAAACTCTTTGTTTACTTTTCTATCCTCCAAGTAAGAATAAAAGTGCACCTAAAATAACAAAGGTATGTTTATTTTAGTTCAGGGTGGAGCTAAATCAGGCCACCAAACAAAACAGAGTAACAACTCCGTTACTTGTGGAACTGGCGCTCTTTGGCACATCCACATGCACAGAAGTTTCAGGAGTCGCTCTAGTGACGCCTCCTACATGTCGTGCTTTTGGATTGGGACAACTTGAATCGAGTCCGCAAGTCCCAGCGGGCTGTTTCCCGGGATCAGACCCTGCACTGGAGCCCCCGCGGGCGCAGAGGCAGCGCTTGCAGGCGGCTGGCGGCCTTCCCCGCTCCGGCCTCATTGTTTGCCGAAAATGCTGAGGGCAGCAAGTCTGGGGAAGGTTTGGCAGCGGCCGTCAGTCGTAGTAAGTGCGTCACAATAGAGTTTGTAACTCCAAGCTCAGCTCCGCCCGCGCCAGGCTCAGGCGCTCCCGGTCTCTCCCGCTCCCCGCTCCCGCGCAATCTCGATCCAGACACAACTTCTCCCGGGTGCAACCGAGCCGGGAGTGCACACCTCCAAAATGGGGGACCTTCAGAGTGGAAATTCCACAACTGGCTCCGCACGCTCGGTGGCACCGTGCACGCGGCTGCTTCCATCCCGAAGACCCTTTTCCTGCCCGGGCGATCTCGCCAAGACTCACGTCCGCCCCTTCCCTTCTGAGCGCGGTGACCCGTCCCCGCGGCGTCCGATCCGTGCCCAGCGCTGCTCCAGCGATCCCTGCCCGTCACCCCCGAGGCGGCGCGGCAGACAAAGGCCGGCCGCCGGGTTCTGAGGCCCGCGGGCAGCGCAAAGCCCGAGCCCGCCCGCCCGCCTGCCTCCACGCTCCGCTCGGGAGCCCAGGGCTTCGCGCGCCGCGCCTCTAGCCCGCGCCGCGCCGGCCGCGGCGGGGATCATCCTCCGCCTCCTCCCGCTCCACCCCTCGCGCTCTGCGCCCGCCGCAGCCGGCACCGCCAGCCTCCCCGCGCCCTAGGCGCCGGGTGCCCGCGCCTCCCATTGGCCGGCGCCCGCTCTCCGCACACCGCAGCCAATGGGCAGAGACGGTGGGGGCGGCGCCTATGGGTCAGGCCGCCGAAGGCGAGGCGATTGTTGACAAACTCGCCTCCCAGCGCCGCTCCGGCTCTGCCGGCCGCCACAGCCACGGCTGGGACTCTGGGGGCCGAGCAGCTCCCACTCCGCGCCCCGCCCCTGGGTCGGGTCCGGACGCCCCGCGCGCCTCGGCAGCGGGACCTGAAGACAAAGCCGGACCCGCTCTTGCGCATCGGCGGGACTCACACTGACGCCCGTTTCCAGGCCACTCCGGGTGAAGACCCTCCAAGGCCTCCACAGCCCCGATCCAAACTTTCAGCAACTTCATCCCGTGTCCCCAAGCGCCACCGTGTGACACGCAGCAAATCTAAGCGACCGTCTCGGGTCGTGACCGCGCACATCCACGCTCCCCTATCCCCACCAGCCCGATCGCAGCGCCAGCCCGCCGGGGCCACAGGCCGCGGAGCGCAGGGCACTACAGGTCTAGACTGAGCCTGGGTCCCGCTGCGATCCCGCACCCGCAAGCCGACCCCTGGGGGCCAGAAGACCCAACAGGTTCTGGTGGCCGGAGCTCCGAACCCGCGTGGCCCTAGGGAGGCCTTTGGGTTCTCTCGTTCCCAGTGGGTCCCGTGCATGTCCGCAGGACGCCCGGACGCTGAGCCTGGGAAGGCGAAATCAGCAACTGCCTGAAAACTGTGGCTTGAATAAGAAGGAAAGGCCAGGGCGCGCGTGTTAAATCACCACCGCAGTTCCGCAAACCTCGGCAACGGATCCCAGTGGGCAGACCCGTGTTCCCGCGTTTCTCCCGGGCTGCCAGGGTCGCGGTTCCAGACTGGGCGCACTGCCCGGCACCTCCGAGCGCTACTCCAGCTCCCAGGCCGCAGCCGAGACCCTGCGCCCTCCCGGCCGGCCGGAGCTGCCTCACCTCCCGCGAGCTGCCTCCCGGCCCCAGCTCCGGCCAGGCGAGCGCCGGCGACGCTTCGCCAGCAGAGACCCGCCGGGGAGTCGACCCGAGCCAGCCTCACTGTGCACCGCCTGCAGCTGCGCGCCAAACTCGCGTCTCCCTCGCACGTGCGGTAGAGGGAGCGGCTCGGGCTCCCGCGCCGGTCTTCCATCCGTCCCCGGCCTGCGCCCCGGGATTTATTTACCTTGCGTTTCTCAGTCCGAGAGTCAGAGTCAGACATTGGGGGGACGAGCGGCAGGGGGAAGGACGCCGAAGCGGTGGCGGGGGAGGGGGGAGGGAGCAGCCCGAGGCGGCGCTGATCGTAGTGGGGAAAAGCTCGCACCAGCGGCTTCAAGAATCCGGGTGGCGGCGGCGACGACGGCGAGAACTGCAGAGCTCCAACAAGCTGAAGCTGGTGACCCAGCCTCTGCACCGAGCGAAGTGAAACCTGCGCGGCTCAGCGACCCGGCTCAGACTGCCGGCCCAGCTCCCGCGTCCAATCACCGCGGGCCCCGCCCCCTCTAGGCCCCGCCCCGGCAGGCGGGCTGGTAGGTCCGGTCCCCTCCGCCCAGGACTGCCGGCGCGTGCAGGCTGGGACAGGTACAAGCGGCGGTGGCCCCGCCGGCTTCCCTGCCGCGCGCGCGCCGCCCACCCTGGCGTGTTTACCCGAGAGACTCGGCCTGCCGGCAGCTCGGTACGCGCCCATCCTCCCACCGCAAGTGCTCGCCCCTCCCCCTCCCCTGGTGGCGGCTACCGCGGGGAGCGGAACTAAGGGGGCGCTCGGGGCACGCCGTGCCCAGCCTGGCCCCGGGCGCCAGTGGGAAGCCTCTGGAGGCGCCCCTGTGCCCTTTGCTTTGCGGAGGTTCTCAGCAGCAAACCTTGGGGACGGGGTCGGTTCTCCAAACTCGCTGGGGCGAGGACTGGCACCCGTCCTTGACTCTGTTCACCATCAGAGTCGAGGCGTCGGTGGGACTTATGTCAAGATGTGCACCCCCTCCTCGCCTACCCCCTATAAGGGACTCTTAGAGGCCTCCCGGTCACCCTCTAGGCACTCCCGTATCCCATCCCCCACCCGCACCCCCCAGTGTCCAGTTCTTTCCTAGGTAGAGCTGGTGGGAAGGACAGTTAAGAAAAGAACTAGGAGCGACCTTAGGTCTACCCAGAGGCTCAGATACGGGGCGCCATGGTTGTGCACAAAGAGCAGATCAAATGGAAGAATGAGAAAAGAGCTCAAAAGAAATCATTTTAACGTGGCGGGGGAAAGGGCACAGAGTAGAGAAGATTGCGCTACGCACAGGCTCGGGAGCCTCGAGGTTTATTGGGCTCGCAGAGATCCTCCAGGAACTGCCCGGTGGGCAGATGATGCCGGCAGTGGAGCGGAGTTGAAGCCGCACTTGCAAAACTATAGGGGGTCATAGCACCCCCAACCTTTTCCTAGTCAGAGGTGCCACCCTTCTCTCTCCCAAGGAGCCCATACTCCCAGCACCGTCTTCCTCCTCTGGGCGTGCGGACACCCCAGCCTGCTCCCCCACCTGATGCCCCAGGTCCGGATCCGTACTCCTCTTTCTCGCCCCGAGCTTCGGCTCTACCTCTACCACCTTGGCGGCGGGCAAGGGAGAAAATGGTCTGGAAATGGAACATCAGGCATCCTACTTAAGTGAAGATTAAGGAAATTCAGTTTAAGAGCTGCCCAACCCACACTCAGGCTGGTGGAGAAGGAAGTGGGGAGGCCTCTTGTCCCGACGTCGGGCCATCTTGGCCATTTTCGCTGTTTATAAGCAAATCTAACGTCAGCGTGACACAGCATAGCCCTAGGGTAAAGTCGCGGTTCTCAGTTGAATCCTGAGTGAGGCAAAGGAAGAAGTTCCCAGGGAGGCTGGAGGGCGCGCAAGCAGGCCCTGCAGTAGGTACCCGGGATTTCACTACAAGAGGGAAAGGGCATGGGCGTGGACGCAGAGACATAGACTGGCAGATTCGGGTCTAATCCGGACCCTGGCTGGGATCTCCAGGTCGACCCTGACCCAGGGGTCCGGCCAGCACTGTGCCTGTCCTGACCCACGGACCCTGAGCCTTGGCCACTCCACGTCCCACCCGAGCAACCCAACGTGTCGCTGTGCGGGGAGCCCCCAGCAAGCCACAGGTCCGCCTGTTCTGTGCGCTCACAGGGGTCAGACGTCCCAGACCTGGACCAGAAGAAAACCGAGAGAGAGAGAGAGAGAGAGAGAGAGAGAGAGAGAGAGAGAAAGAGCGGTGAGAAAGAAGAAACGAGAGAGAGAGAGAGAGAGAGAGAGAGAGAGAGAGAGAGAGAGAGAGAGAGGAGAGAGAGAGAGAAGAGAGATCGCCTGTCTGTAGGGACAGGCCGCCCCCGCGTCTCCTGCTTTTGCAACCGGGTGAACGCTAGAAAACAAAGACAGAGGGGAAAGCAACCCGCTTTGCACTACTATTTAGGGCTTAATCAGGAAGCCCGCCTGAAGGCAAGGCTCTTGCATCTCCCGTGAACCAGGCTGTCTGGTGGAAGCTTCGAGCAAGTGCCTCATGTCAGGTGCTCAGGGTCCCTGCTGCCTTCTCCAGCAGTGTCCCAGGTCCTCCTGGGACTGACTTAGATTGCAGCATGGGAAGGACCCGTGGGTCACCCGTCCCTATCACTGTGGCAGACAGCCCGGTGTGTCTTCTACCGGGCAGAAAACTGGATGTGGAGGGAGGAAAGAGGGAAGATGACTTGGACTGGGAATGAGAGTAGGGACTTAAATAAGAATTCATTTTCCGCCTGTTGTGGTCTCTTCAAAATCAGACACCAATTTATTGCAGCGTATTCCCCAGGCCAGGCTCCCCTACCAACTCCAACCAGCGGGAGCGGCTTCCCATCACTTAGTTTCTTTATTAAACTGTGTTCTTAAAAGGATAGGTTACAAAGTCGTGCAGTACAAATGTTGTGCGCTGTTTTGCGGTCTGGAAACCGCCAACCTGATGGGACCCGTGCGCATCCTAGCTTTGCAGAGAGCAGAACTCCGGGCCACGCTCCCTCCCCAAACCTGTGCATTTCCCCGCGGAGATGGAAAGGGTCTGATTCCCTAAGCTTCGCCCGCTGGAGCCTTCCCCCACCCTTTTTGCCTGAAGGTGTTTGATTTTTATGTTTTGATTTTGATTTTTTGTTTCACCCAGCACCAGAGTTTTTAGAAATCACTGGGACTCTGAGTCACCGCGGACAGCAGGAGATCTTTGGCAGCAAGGGGCTGTGGGGGAGCCCACCCGGATTGAGAAACTGGCACCGGGGCTGGGAGAGACCGAGACGGGGCCAGGGGAGGTTACAGGAACAGGACTTGTCACTGAGCTCCCTGGCATCTGTCTGGGACCCCTCTCCCGACACCCTGTCCGGCGCTTTGCTAGCCTCTGCGAGATCTCCTCCTCTGCGTGACCAAAATCCCCGCGGGCGCAGGCCCCGCACGTGCCAGTTTGGCCTCTTCCCCAGGACTGGGCGTCACTGGAGAGAACTTCGTGGCAGCAGCAACACTTCCCGCCACGCCCCGTTTTGCAGCTTGGGTCACAGCCTGGACCTCGGAGAGCGCGCGGGCTCCCCGGCCTGCGCCAGCATGGCTACAGGGTAGAAGGCCCAGGTGGCCCGTGGGTTGGGGATTCCTGCGATCGGTGCGTGGAGGTTGATGTGTGGGATGTTGAAGGCAGAGATTACCTTCAGGGCATCATCCTTTACTGGCTCGCACAAATCCATCAACTGCAAAACACGACAAAGAGGGTCAAATCAGAAGTGGGCGCACTCACAGGGACCTGTCAGCGGCCTGCTATCATCCACCTAGCTCCAACGCACCCCAAAGTGACCCGGGAGACTAGAAGAGATTGATTGTAAAGACGTCTGGCGTTTTAGAAATTTCTAACTTTCTTGACCCCCTAGTTCTGCCGAAGCTTGGGCTTTTTCTGAGGGGCATGGGGTGATGCCCCCCCCGCCCCAGATTATCCGGGAAACTAGAGACTGAGGTCTGAGAAATGCAAGTTCCTCCTTCCCTTTCCCTCCTTCCCCTCAACTCCCTTTTCTTCTCTTCCTCTCCATCTCCGCAGTGCCTGGAGTGCCACCCTCTGGCGCGCGGCAGCAACTGACAGGCAGAGCCTCAGAACAGGTGAACCAGGGGGAAGACCTGCCCTAACCCCACTAGAACATGCCATCAGAACCTAGCTGACAGCCGGCGTTGGTTCCTGAAACTCCAATGGACCGCGGGTGGACCAAGGCTAGACACTGGCCCCTCTGTGCGCTTTCCACCCGCGCAAAACCGACGCTCCGACCACTCAGTTCTGCCAGCCAGTGTGGGTGTGGATAGAAAGGAGAGGATGATGCAAGGCCAGGGCTTTGGAGAAGCTGCGCCAGATGTATTTTTATTTCACTTTCCATAGTTTAGATGCCAGCACTTTTTAACTTACAGAAAAAAAGTCATCCAAAGTAAAGGATTGTTTTTCTAGAACTGAACAAGGGCGGAGGGTGCTATTTTCCTTTCCTAATCCGCTATACTGTACTAAGACAGTTATTTCAAGGTTTCATAAAGTCATACGTTTCTTTCATTGACTAAATCACAGTAAGTCCCCAGGTTTTCGTGGTTTATTTTTATGATTTTAAAAACTTGACTTCTGCCAGCCCCACCTTTGTCCTCGGGTCCATCGGAGTGGCACTGATGTCAAGACCATACTTTTTCCCTGCAGTGGTCCCCAAAACATTTAAGGTATTCAGAGACATAGGGACTCCCCTAAACAGAGAGGGGAAGGGAAGGAAGCATGGGGGAAAACATGTCCAAGGGTACATCTTCCTTCAAAAATGGGCCCTATTGCATCAGTAATTTGTAATGAAAAGCTTTGTTCTTCACACAATGTGGTCAGGCACCATCAAATGAGTACTGAGACTTTGATCACATTTGTAAGATTCACTAAGATGAACTTTCACTGACCAAGATTTCAAAGTCTGTAATTAATACTCTTGACAAATCCCTGACTAATCTGTCAACTCTCGATGTCTTCAACCACGCAGTTCAAAACCATGAAAGGGTGTGCACAGCCCCTGAACTTTCCACGACTTGTGATTATTCAAGACAGTTTTCCCTTTGGGTTGGCATTAAAGCAACTTGACCAACTTTTGTCATATATTCACCAGGGGGGAACTCACTTTGAATGAAAGCTTGTGAAAGACTGTATGGGTTTGGTTTTTCTAGTGCTAAATATAGAACTAAAGGTCAGAGGTAGAAATTAAAGGAGGCGATTTCTATCTAAAGAAAAGTTAAAAAAATAAAGGACCAAATGGGGGGTGAAGAAGAGAATTTCTTCCCTCATAACTGTTCCAGGAGTGACCCCACCAAAGACACCCCAGAGAAAACCACTGAACTAGCTAGGAAGACTGACTGTCAACTGGTAAAGTTACATCTAAATCTTAAATTCTGAGGTAATCTAAAACTCTCCTTTTTGCTTTCGCTATTCTTTCTGCAATAGAAGCCCAGAATGTGTGCATGGAAGAACAGGGCATGATAACCTGCCACACTCCCCACCCCTATCCGTCCCTACCTATCAGATGATGATAATCATTAACTCACACAACATGAACTAGAGTCCTGCCTTGTGTTGGGTACCATGCTGGGCTTGAGAGGCTTACAGGTACATTGCACACTGACAGGTGAGTACAGTTCTTCTATATCGGGAAGCTGTTGCAAAGTTTCAAAGTCTTTTAAAAATGCAATCTCCTTAGTACCAAAACCAAACCAAACCAAAACAAAACAAAAAAACTCAAGTAGGGGCTGGAGAGATGGCTCCATGACTGAGTGTGTTTGCTGCTCTTACAGAGGACCTGGGTTCAGTTCCGAGCATCCACATCAGGAGGCTCACAATGGCCTGTAGCCATCTTTGGGGGATCTGTCACCCTCTTCTGGCCTCCATGGATATCATGACACATATAGCAAACACATACATATAAGCAAAAATAAAGTTTAAAAAAATACTTGGCTAGCAAATACAGCACTGATATTATAGCTATAGTATTTTTATTACTATGAAGGAATTTAATTTGAGGATAAACAATGCACTATTTTTATTACCAAACATATCCTTCCATATAATAAGCATAATAAGGTCACATAATATAGGGGTCTTCCTGTCTAACCCTTTATACAAATGAAAAATACAATGAAGAAGTACCTTCTTAAAAGTAAGAACATGAACAAATTTAAAGAGGAGATGCAGATGTGGATAGTATTGCTCTATAAACACTAAGAACGTGAGGTCCACTGGGAGCTGGGGAAGCCATTGAGTGGGGTTTAGGATGATTTACTTTTTTTTTTTTTTGGTCTTTTTGAGACAGGGTCTCCCTGTAGTCCCAGCTGCCCTGGAACTCACTATGTAGAACAGGCTGGCCTTGAACTCACAAAGATCCACCTGCCTCTGCCTCCCGAGTGCTGGGATTAAAGGTGTGTGCCACCACACCCAGCCGAAGATTTACTTTTAAGAAAGCAGAGGCTGGGCTGGAGCGTTGGCTCAGAGGATAGGAGCACTTGATACTCTTGTAGAAGACAAGAGGTTTCCAGGTTTCGTTCCCTGCACCCAAGTCAGGTGGCTCACAACTGCCTGTAACTCCAGTTCCAAGGTATCTGGTACCCTTTTCTGGCCTCCGCAGGCACCTGCATACACATGACAAGCAGGTACACACACATAAAATAATAAAAATAATAAATCTTTGAAAAAGAAAGTAGAAGCATTCAGCCATTAGGAGACACTGAATATAGATACATTACTATGGAACCCGAGTGAGGGTTCATTTCTTGTTTGGCTTCCTTCACCCACTTAGTTGCAGTGTTTTTGCTCCTTCCTTCCTCTTTTTGATTCTCCCAGCATTGTCATTCCCAGTTGGAAAAATAGGATGGACTAGCCAATGCAGTCACTAAGCTTCCCACCTCACTCTGCATGGCCCCACCGCACCTGAAGGTGCAGGGTGTGGCAGGCAGGTGCACTGGGAGTAACACCCCACCACTGCTTGCACTCTCTGCAGAAGGTTCCTCTGCTTCTTCCCTATGCTTCACCTCTGTTTCTGGCTCTAGACCCTTGGGTAAATGCAAATTGAAATGCCTGCAGAGATTACTGGCTAATCAGGATTAGCTCCTTCCCTGCTCGGACAATCTGTGCTAGGGTCTTTATCTCCATCTCTTGAATCTGGGATGGCTTGTGATTCATTGCCCATAGAATGTGGAGAAAGTGAATTCTGAAGCCTAGGCCCTAAGAGGCTTTTCAGTTCTTGTTCTTTCTGTGACCCTGAGACCACTTGGTGTGCAGAAGTCCAGTCTCACTTGCTGGAGGATAAAGGCCAAGTGAAGAAGGGCCAGGGAAACTTGGCCAACAGCCAGCACCCACTGCTGATACTGGCAAGAGGCCAACTTGCACCGCTCAGTCCTGTTGTGCCCACTTGACTGTAAACCCAGGAAGGAACACAGGTAAGACTAGCCAAAGAACTGCCCAGGCTGTGACTTCACAGAACTGGCATTAAACCAATTGATAGTTAATGCTCAGAAATGGAAAGCTTTAACTTTACTGATTAAAACAACAAATATATATCAATTACACCTCATTTTTAAAATGAATCACCATGCAGCTAACTCCTACTGTCTAAGGGAGTTTTTGGTATTGAGTAATTTCTTGTCTGTTACTTTTCAGCCAACTTGATTTTAGATTAACCTAGATATTTGGCAAGAAATTTAAAAGAAAGGGAATTGGAGCTGGAGAGATGGCTTAGCAGGTGTTTGCTGCTCTCATAGAGGATCCAAATTCAGTTCCCAGCACCCACATCAGGCAGCTAATGACCACTTATAATTCCAGCTCCAGGAGATCTGATGCCTTCTTCTGGCCTCCACTGACACCTGAATACATGTGCATGTGTGCATGGCTGTACATACACTGTAAAATAAAAAATATATATATTCTTTTTTTTTTAACGGGACTCTTCAGGGCTGGGAGATGGCTTAGTTGGTAATGTGCTTGACATTCAAGCATGAGAGCCTGCATCCATGTTACCAAAACAAAACAAGTACAGTATCTGTGATCTCAGCACTGGTAAGGTGAGAGGGGGACTCCTGGGGCTCCCTGAATAGCCAGTCTGAGCCTAGGCAGTGGGCTCCAAGTTCAGTGACTGCCTCAAAGAAAAAAAATAGAAGAAGCACAATTAGGGAAGAGGAAGACACTCAATATCGACCTCTGTCCTCTCCATACACTCACGCACATATGCACATACATAAACATGTATATACATACTACACAAATATATATATATATATATATATATACGCTAGCAGGAAAGAGAATCTTCAAATAATCAAATATTTTTCATCTAAAAGATGTGATGCGGATGGAAGTCAATCTGTGGGTGAAGTGAGGTTTCTGTATTACTTGTGGCTGTCACCTTTGACATATAACTGGCTTTTTGGCAGGTGCTCTGGCCACCTTTATCCACCCTTATCTTTCCTCATGTGACTCCACATGTGTTTAACTCCAGTCTCCAATCAAAATTAGACTGTCATGCCAGCCTTTAGCAGGGATCCATCTCTGTTGGTTACATTCCATCCCAGATAGCTAGACAGGTAATTGTAACAAGATAGAGAGGGACCCCACCCAGCTACCTGTGCCTTGGTAGCTTGCCTGCATCTCCAGTATCTTTCTTCAGTGCTGTGAAGCAACTGTACAACACTTTCTGCATCTAATCTGGGCTTTCTATGCTCTGCTCTGTGCTATTCAGGCTGGCACTTGCTGCACACTGATACATGTCAGGGTATAGAGGTCTTAATACACACTAATTCATCAGTGATCACCACAGTTCTTTCATAACCATTTCAGTTTACAAGTGAGGAAACCAAAACTTGGAAAATTTAACACCCCACCAGGCCTGGGAACCTGAGGCCACTGGGGAGCCAAATACTATTATTCTGCTAAATAGCTATAGTATTAAACTGACTCCCAATGACTTATTGTCATACCTATAGATTAATGCATCTCTAAACTCTCAGCAGAGAAGTTTCCTTAAGCAGTACATGGTGATTATACAGAAACCCACAACTGGCCAGTATGCAGAGAATAGAGGCTGCAGAGTGATTATCCCTGAATAGGACACCTATATCAAACTTCTGCTCCACAAGACTCAGGGAATCATTGAGGAAGAGAGGGCAAAAAGACTGTAAGAGCGAGAGGTGGTGGATGACCACAAGGAAATAGTTTTACAGACAGCTGGTCAGTTACTCATATGAACTCACAGCAATGGTGCCAGCATGCACAAATTCCACATAAACTCAAGTCAGACAAAATACCAGCATAGACACAGAGAAGTGGGTAGGAACCCCCAACCTGATCTGAGGAAGCTTTGGCAATAGATGGCTGCTGGGAGTGGGAGAGTCAGTCTTGTTTAAGTCTTGGTAGGCTGACCAGGTTCCAGTGGATGAGCCCACACCAAAGGGCATTTGAGGACACAAATTTTGTTCTGTAGACCTTAATCTATAATCTATCTACACGAGATTGGGTGGGTGGGTGGGGATAATAAGGGAGTTGCAGATAGGGGAGGGGATCAAAATATGATAAAAACATATTATATGAAACTTGCAAAACTTCAATAAAAAACTTAGCACTTTGGCCCATGTCACATACCTATAATGGTACAACTGGGGTGTTAATCCAGGGTTTTCTTCCTCTATAGTCTTGTTTACCCTTTCTGCTTTTATCTTCTACAGTCTCACTGTTTCTAGTCCCTGTGAGGCATGGAGTGTCAGGTGAGGAAATGTCTCCACCATCACAATGAGCATATAAGCACTGATTATCTCCCTAAGTCAGAATGGATACTGTATGTCCCAGGGTGGTTGATGTGAGTTTGCCCAAATACACTGGCTCAGATTCCCAAATAGGAGCTACTAATGATGTTGTCACTAGAGGAGGATGCCAAGCACAGTGGCTCTGGAGCCAGCTGCCATAAAACAAAAGATTTATCTTGACAACATGGAAGCTTTCCTACAGACAACCAAGGCTTCAACTCTGCAGAAAATATGCCTTTCCTGATGAGATATGGAGTTAGGATGTTAGAAGCACTGCATTCTCTTCCTGTGGGAGAGACACTTGCTCCCCAGATTCTCCCTCAGGAAGTTAGGAGAACCTTTGTACTAAGGGATAGGCCCTATTTACTTCTCCAGCTCATCACCTAAATCATCAAACGGCTCAAATCCTTTCCAAAGTGCAAAATGTAAATTGCCAAATGATAGTCACTGAAACTGCCACCTTCAGTAATTACCCCACAACCACTCCCATTTGCAAAACTTTGGAACCCAATGAATGCACAGAGGCCTTGGTCTGACTTATTCCCTACTTATTTACCTCCCTCAAAGAATTACACAATAGTTAATTTTGATCATCAACTTGATTGGATGAAGGAGCATTTAGGATATCAATGAGGCACACCTTTGAGTATGTGTCTGAGGGCTTTTATTTTGGAGAGAGGATTGCCTGAGGGGGGGAGACCCACCTTGAATGTATGCTGCGCCATCCCATGCTCTGGGGGCCTCACCTGAATGAAAAGAGGGAAAGGAGATATAGCCTGCTGAATGCCAGTATCCTGATCCACCAAGATGTGAGCAAGCTCCTGCCTCCATGCCTTCTCTACATGATGGCTCACACTATAAGCCAAAATCAATCCTTCCTCCCTTTAATTGCCTCTCGTCTGACATTTTGAAACAGAAATGAGAAAAATAAATAATAATTAATATAATAAAATAACTATAGCCTTTATAAAGACGCACACTGTCTGAAGGGTTAGTGAGAGAGGTAGGTCTTTGATAACTAATTTGCCACCTTAACCACCATCTGAGAAGTAGTCAACATAGCCAATGTATCTGTGTGAAGCATACCCTTACATCTGTGTGCGATGCTGTGGTTCTCTCTCTGGTTTACTCACCTAGAAAGGGGACTCTAGATCTGTTTTCCAGGCCACAAGTCAGTCAGTTTCTCATGGAAGGGTCAGGCTTTAGCTTACTGGACTCCCCAGTTTCAACAACACATGTGATCTCATGGTTTCTTCTTTAGTTCCTCAAATTCCAGTAGCACAGCACAAAATTCTCTGATTCTCGTCAATGAGGATTCCAGCTTAATGCTATATCCCAATCAATTTAAGTTCTATTTTATCTCAATTAGGTTTTCAGCTGATAAAATATTTGACATAATCTGAAATGCTAAATTGGAGAAGTTCCCTTCCTAATCCCAAAGCAGCAATATCACTTCATTTAAGCTAACTAGAGAATTTGAGGAGAGACAAATTTACCTTAAAATTTTTTTTCCTTGTAATTTTGTTTTCAACTGAATAGTGCAACATTCAAGTATTTGCTCAGAATTATTGAAAAATGCCCATTTCAGTGAAAGTGGACTTTGAACTTCAACATTCCAAGCATACCCAATCCATGTGAGAATCCTTAGATTCTCACATGGATTGGGTATACATAAATATTGTCTTTGGGCTGGGGAGATGGCTCAGTGGTGAAAGTATATGTCATCCAAGGGTGAGGATGGAATTTGAATTCTCAGGACCCACTGAATGGCCATGGGGTCTATCTATTATTTCAGCCTCAGAAGTACAGAGGTGGTAGTCCAAGAGCAAGCTGGATATCAAGATATCTTCAAATTCCGGGTTTGATTGAGAGACCTTGTCTCAATGAATTATGTAGAAAAGCTATCAATAGAGGATGATTCTCAACATCAACCCCAGGTCTCCACATTCATGTGTGCCCATACACATGTAAAAGCATGCATATACACACATGTATGCCATACATACACATGAAATTTGAAAAGGGGAAAATTATTACATCATCATCATCATCATCATCATCATCACTACTTCTGATCCATAGGATTGAACCCAGGGCCTCACACATGCCAGGCAAGGACTCTATTCCTGAACTACACTCCAGCCCTACTGTGGTGATTATCACACATTCTCTAGTTAGCAATAAATACAATTTCTTTATGATCTGGCATTTCCTTTACTTAGCCTGCTTGATCACCATTACCTAAAACAAGAACACTGACACAGAGGTATCAACTTTAACCACTTAATAAGAACTTCTGACATTTATTCAAACTGCCACTGATTCATAAGAGGAAAGGTTTCAAAAGAAGTCAAGTGCACACAGCTTTCCCTTTAGAATACAGGAAACCATATGAAAGTATTGGCAATGGAATTAAAGTAACCACAGTAGTATTCTTGGTAGCATTTTCTACAGTCAAAGGCATTTACACAAAACGAGAAAGAATATTCAATTAGGTGGTTATAATAAAGCTGCAACATTAGTTTCACACCTTCTAATACAAAAGAATATGGTATTTTAATCAACTGACGGTTTAGCCTGATAACCATAACCAAAAAGTAGTGATTTTTAGTCATAAAAATTTCTTCAAGGGGCTGGAGAGATAGCTCCAGGGTTAAGAGCACTTGCTACTCTTTCATAGGACCTGGGTTCGATTCACAGCACCTACTCGGTGGTTGACAACGATCTTCAACTCCAGTTCCAGGGGATCCTGTGCCCTCTTCTGGCCTCTATAGGTACCAGGCACACACATGGTGCACTTACATCCATACAGAAAAGCACTCATGCACATAAATTAAAAATAAATAAAATCTTAAGAAAATTTCTTCAAGGGCAGAAGCCCCATGAACTACTAGAAATAAATACAGGCATCTCTTTGGTGTCTGCGGTACGTGGTGCTTCCAAGACCCTTGATACCTACCTGTAGACACCGAATCTGTAGATGTTCAAGTCTCTCAAATAGCTTGCTGTAGGATTTGCATATAAGCCATGCAAATACTCCTTGTGGTTTAAATCATGCCTAGATGACTTCAAATGCCTGACACAATGGAAGCATTATATAAATACTTATTTCTGTGCTTCAGGTTTTCCAAATTCTAGTCATTTTTTCTCATTCTTCAAAGTCTCTCCTGTTTGACAGGCACACACTTCTGTCTGTCTCCATTTCAGACAGTCACTTGTCCCATGTCTGAAGCTGCCAGAGTTTGAGGCTGACCCCAGAAGACCTCATTTCTCTCTGAAGTTACTTCAATTCTTCCTTAAGTGTAGTGCTGCTCAGTCGCCTTGTAAGACTTTCAGTTTGTCCAGATGCTGCAGCTTATTAACTTAGGAGCAAAGTTCTCTCTGATTCTTCCACATTCGAACTGGAAGTAGAAGCCCTTACTAGCTGCTATTAAAATCATTTGTGTCTATGAAGCTAAAAATAAAATGCCAGAATACAGACTTTTTTTTTTATAATAATGGTGATGTATACTATAATATTGAATATTTAGAGAGGTTATAAATAAACTACTAATCTATGGACTTAGTAGACTTAGGTGTACAGGCCAATACACAAAAATTCATTGTGTGTACAGCACATATAGGACATATAATTGGAAGGTTTACATAAAAACATACCATTTTAATAGCTTTAAGAACATAAAAATTAAGAAAAAAATCCAATAAGGTATGTTCAAGGATTGTATTACTAAAGATTAAAAAATTCTGCTGAACAAATGGAGATATATCATGCTCATAGATTGTTAAAGCATCAGTTTTTTCCAAATTGAAATTAGATTCAATGGACAAGGTGATTCTAAAATACACACAGAAATACAAAGACCATAGGATAGCCAAAATGATTTTTAAAAGGAACACAATATGTAGAGAACTTGTATTATCTGATATAAGATTGACTCTAACAATCAAGGCATAATTGGCAAAATAGACAAATTGGTAAACAAAGTAAAATAGGAATCCCCAAAAGGTCCTATAACTATATGGTCAATTGCTTCTCTATAGAGAAGACAAAATATTTCAGTGGAAAATATTTAAAGGAATGCTTTTACATAAGTAGTAGATACTTGAATAGCTTCATGAAAGTTAATCCACCCTTACATCATGCTATACTCAGAAATTAATTTGAGATAGGAGGACCTAAAAGTTAATACTGTATAGCTTCTAGAAGTATATCTCTACAGCCTTCAGTTATGCAAAGAGTTTTAGAAAACACAGGGGCACTGATAAGAAAATGAAAAAGTGACAATTTATACTTCATCAAACTTAAAAACTGATGCTTGTCAAAAATATTGATAAAATGAATAGACTGCAGACTGGGAAAATTAAAAGTACCTGTATCTACAATATCTAGCAAATTCCTACTGCATAACATTACGCAGTTTTTAAGTGGGCAGAAGACAAAAATCAGATGCTTCACACACAAAAATGAGACATATAAATGACTAACAAGCACATGAAAGGATGCCCAACATCATTAGAAAGGAGAGAATGAAGTGAGGCACAGTGAGGCAGCAAACCCATTAAGACAAAATGAGGGAATGCAACCATGACACTGTGAGAGGAGACTCGGGTACTGCCAGTGGAGGCACACTCTGGTATAGACACTTCTGCAGAACTCTTTATGGTGGGCTCTTGGACAGTTAAACAAAGGTCTGTCACATGGTCACTTAATCTCATTCCTAAGTATTTACCAAAGGAAATGTTAAAAAAAAAGAAATTGTGTGCAGAAATGTGCCTGATGATCTACTTATAGTAACACCACCAATCCACAAACACCCTAAATGTCTACTGGCAAGAGAGCACACTTTTTTTCCCTCAGTCCAGCCTAACTGTAAATACAAGGGAAATCTAACACAGGAGGCTTGGGTCTTTGCAGTATTTTTCTTTCTAGAGGTGAGTGTAGAGGAGACACTGGCCCTTAACACCTATGGCATGATATGCCTGAGGTCAACTGGAAGTGACAAGGCCAATTCCTGGAAGCCATAACACAGTAGAGTTCATGAGCAATGAGTGTGGGGAGGGAGAGGAAGGCAGGGAGAGACCAGAAAAGTCTACACAAAGAAACACTACTCTGAAAAAATTAAAAATGGAATGAACTAACAAATCTCACAATATGCCAAGCGAAAGGAGATGTTCTATCTGCCTTTGTTCCCATGAAATGTTGGTGAACTGTGCACACTGTGACCTCAGGGACAGGGCAGGCTCTGATAGAAAAGTGACTCAGAGAAATTTCTTGGTCAATGGACACTTTCCCTAGTGTCATTAACTGTCTGCATTACACAGTCTACCCTTTGTCAAAACTTACCAGTCTATACCAAAATTTGCACATTTCAATGTTTATAAAATAAGCTCCAATTATTGGTTTGTTCGTTCGTTTGTTTGTTTTTGAGACAGGATCTCTCTGTAGCCCCAGCTGGCCATGAACTTGGTATGTAAATCAGACTGGCCTTGATCTCACAGAGATCTACCTGCCTCTTGCTTCCCAAGTGCTGGCATCAAAGGTGTGTGCCACATGCCCAGCCAGGCCCCAATTTTTTAATCTAAATTTTTAACTAAATTTTCAAAGTTAAAAGAAAAAGAAGGGGAATAAAAGCAATTTGGGAGAAGTAATATAAAATTGCCAACTTTTTTGTTGTTTAAGATAGGTGAGTTCCAGGACAGTAGGGATACTATAGTTTCTATAAATAAAGGGTACATTTTGGCACCTACAAAGTAGGAAGACCATAATATTATAATTTTTCATTTATTTATTTGTGTGTGTGTACGCGGGCGCGCGTGCGTGCGTGCGTGCGTGTGTGTGTGTGTTTAAGAGCATGCCTGGCATGAACATGGAGGTTAGAGAACAACTTGTGGAAGTTGGTTCTCTCTTTCCACCACGTGAGTCCTGGTGATTGAACTCAGGTCATCAGGCCTGGCTGCAATTGTCTTAACCTGCTAAATCATCCCACAGGCTCAATAATATAACTTTTGATGGGAAATGCAATTCGTTTTGTTTTTATCACTTTGTCATAAAAATGAAAGCCTTTCCCCTGGGAATTCTCCTTGCTTGGGAGCAGGCATGTGTGGTTCTCAGGCCAGCAATGATCTTTTAGACCAGACTTAGGGAAATAAGAAGAAAGAATATAGGAAGACTCTTAACATGAGGTCAGGGGTCTGGGGATGGCTCAAGGGTAACGGGACTTCCAGAGTCCACTGATCTAGGGTCAGAGGAATTCAGCAAGTTCTTTAGAAAGTGCTCTGTCTAGACTAGGGCTGTGGCTCAGTGGTGGCATGCTTGTCTAGTGTGCTTGAGGCCCTACGTCCAATCCCCAGCACACATGCACACAAAACATTCTATCTGATGTCATTTTTCTTTGGCTCAAAAATCATAGTCAACGTTTGTTCTGAGAAGATGGGCTTCCATATACTCCTCATAAGCACAATGGATGCTGTAGATATTATATATAAAAACAAATCTTAGAAGAATCTAAAGAATGAAGGGAAGGAACGGTGGGCTCATGGGTGACACAGTGGTCATTTCCTAGGTTTCTGATTCACACATCCTCCATTGGAGCTAGAGAAGCTAGAGATATGAACAGATATGACAAATATCCCAACAAAAGCTTGCTACCTCTAGTCTAAAGGTCAGGTATGCCTCGCTGGAAAGAGCTTTTGGAACATGGCTGTTCTAGTTCATCTAAGCCACACAGAAAAGGTTGTGTCCACAGCCCAATGGCTCAGCAGGTCACATGGTAATCCTAGTCTTCTACCCCAACAGGCTGTCATGCGGGCCTCAGTAGAGCTAGGCCTTCTGCTTCCTGGCCGTGGAAAGGCACCCTTGTCTCCTCCAATGGGATGTAGCCAGGGAAGGCCTGATGAGAGTCATAATTTGGTGTTCACATGAAAGTGACAAGGAGGCCACTTGGGAAGGCTCGCCTGCTTCTCTGCATCAGGAAGTCATCACGGGAAGCCTCGTTACTAAAACTGTCCCCAGAAATAACGAGTTCTCACCCCTTGGGTGCTGTTCTAGCTTCATCTCTGCTACTGTGCTACAACGCTCTGACCAAAAGTAACTTGGGCAAAGAGAGCGTTGGTTGGTTTATTTGGTTTTCACTTACAGGTCAGTCCATCATTGAGGGAAGTCAAGGTAAGAATTCAAGGCAGGAACTTGAAGCAGAAACCATGGAGGAACCCTTCTTGCTGTCTTGCTTGAAGGCTTATGCTTGGTTAGCTTTGGTATACAAACTAGGACCACCTACCCAGGGAATGGCTCCACCCACAGTGGGCTGTACCTTCTAATACCAATTAACAATCAGGACAATCCCCCCCACAGACATGCCCACAGGCCAATCTGATCTGGGAAATTCCTCAGCTGATACTCCTTTCTCAGGTGACTCCAGACTGTGTCAAGCTGACAGTTAAAGCTATCAACAGAGGCTGAGAACTCAGACTATTATCCCTATAACACAGCAATGGAGGTGAGATACCCTTATTCCCATGGGAACAGTGCTAGAGGAAGCCAGCTCAACAGAGACTTTCAGAAGATCCAGAGTGTTGTGATGTAATGCCTCAAACATTGAGGTTTCAACCAAAAGTCACCCATCATACCAAGAACCAGGAAGATGTCTAACTAAATGAAGATGACAAGCAACAGGGGTCAACCTGAGATGGTAGAGGCATGAGATTAGTGGACTCGGATTTTTAAAGCAGCCGCATCAAAAAATGCTTCAATGAGAAGCTATGAACATGCGTGAAACCACAATGAAATATTTTTACACACCCACCAGAACGGTCAGAATGGAAGGAGGGACATCGCCACAGCAAAACACTGGATTACCAACACACGACAAGAGGGTCTGTACAATGCCATAGCCATTCTAAAAGGAAGTTAGGCAAGTCCTTAACTATCAACATTAGCCACCATGTGGTCAGCAAAAGACCTTGTGGACAATTACTCTGAGAAATTAAAACCTGTATTCACACAAAATCCTGTACACAAAAGTTTAAAGTCATTTTACTGCTAATTGTCAAAAATAGAAAGGAATTCACCTATCCTTAAGTGGGTAACTGGCTATTCAAATTGTGGTATATCCATGGTGTAGAATGCGACTCAGGAATCATAAAGTGGACTTCCGACACATGATACAACCCAGATGAATCTCCAGAAAAATATGCCGAGTGGAAAAGCTGATTTCAAAGCTTGCATAGTATATGATTTCATTTATACAACATTGAAATATAAAATTATACAAATGGAGTACAGGTTGGTGTATGTGATCTGGGATTAAAGAGGGAGGAAAAAGGGAAGAAAGTGTGGCCAGAAAGAGCCACAAGAGGGACCCCTGTGGTGATGGAAGTGCTCTGCATCCTTTTTGTGTCAATGCAACTGTATCAAAATCCTATGTGCAATATTGTCCTACAGTTTTGCAACCTATTACCAAGAAGGGAAAGTAGAGTATTACGAGACCTCTGTATTATTCTTAACAACCACGTATGAATTTGTAATTCTCTTAAAGCAAAAAATTTAATTAAAAAACCAAAGCCCAAGAAATCACAGAATAAATTTTAAGTTAGATTCTAACAAAAGGATTTTAATATACGCCCCAGAAGCCTCTTTTCTTTTGCTTCTTATGCTTTTCAGTTGGTGTATAATAGACACACAGAGATCTAAGTACAGCAGCTTGCTAAATTACCACCAGATGAACCTGCTCATCCTTCATGAAGATTAAAAAATACAAGGCCTGCCTCCCAAAAGACCTGGAAAAAGTCTCCTATGTTTCTGCCAGACATTTTGACTTGCATTGGTTCAGCAGTAACTAATTAGCTTAACAGGATGGGGGCCTGTGGCTGGAGCCTGTGATGTGAGCACCGGCTTTCACAGATCAGTCTTCGGTGTCATCGCTACATGCTATCCTGGCCTGTGTTAAGTCCTAAGTATTTTGAACTGAATGCCTCAGAGGAGGGAAGACTTGAAGTTCCAACAGCAATGCCTTTTCTCTAAAATGAAAGGGAAGGCTGGAGAGATGGTCACATCCAGGGATCCCATCCCTCAGCACTTGCCAGGGGTTAAGAGTGCTTACTGCTCTTGCAGAGGACCTGTGTTCAATACCCAGAACCCACATCCGGTGGCTAATAACCACCTATAACTGCAGTTCCAGAAGATCCAATCTTCTCTTCTGGCCTCTGCCAGCATTACATGAAGACACTGCACATGAACTCATGCAGGCACGCATACACATAAATTAAAAAATTAATCTTTAAAAATAATAAAATGAAAGAAAATGGTTAAATTATCTTATGAAAACTGAAAAGCAATCACAAGCATATTTGATTTTTACAACAGTATAAATTTATACCAAAATGGATGCACTGGGGATTATTTATGTTTCTGCTTTAAGTGAAATCGATTAAAATTTACAGGAGTCATAATAAAATATTTGTCCGTAACTGTTACTGGGGTCTGGTTGAATTCAACTAGACCTGTCCTCTGAAAGGTCTTTTGGTACAACTCAACTATTCTTGGGCACAAATTTCAGCTCTCAGAAATTTGCAGTGTGCATACTAAGAAAAGGGTGTGATCCCTCACAAAGGGTGGACCAGCAGCCCAGCACATTGAGCATCTCCCTCAGGGGCTCAGGGTGGTGCAGCTGCCATAACTCAGAGGCTGGAGCTCAGCAAAACAATGTTCCTCTGCTGTGGTTACAACAAACTCCTCTTGAATGAAGGAAATAGAAAAATCCCAGCTCACTTCCCAGATACACAAAGCTCCACTGTGGGCATGAAGCCTAACCAGGTGGCTGACAGCAGAAACCAGAACTGGGGTTAAGCATGACCTCGGGGTCCCCTCTTCCTGGCCAAACTAAAGAAACTATACCCCACTTGTATTTTCTTAACCTCAATGAATGCTCTCCATTTATTGGGGCAAGCCTGTGTTTCAGGCTACCAAGGCACATACACGGGTCAGGAGGTGAGGGGAGGGAAAGGGAAGAGTCCGCCACTTTTAGAAGCGATCTGCCTGTACCAGTAGTCTTCCTGCCTTTCTGTTTTCAGGTCCTTGGTCCCAGGAATACATGATGGACTAGGATACATGCTCCAGTTGTTCCCTGCTGCCCCCCGGAGGGGCACTAGCAATCCTACAGGAGTGACAGTGGGTTAAAAACCAGTTCTGGAAATGCTATCAAATCAAACGGGATTTTAAGATTTGACTAGCTATAAATGTCCAGTAAGACCATTCCAAACCGACACCATTCAACAACACCATCGACTCCTTGACTTTGGCCATCAGGCAGGTACTATATCTCTTTCCTCAGCAGAATAGATCTCACCAGTTGCCCCACTTGACCAGCATGCCACAGCCAGGGATTCCATCCCTCAGTACTTGCCAGCACCCACAGCAGATGGGCTTCGACTGCTGGAAAGCAGAGATCTGTTTTCGTATTTCTCACGAAGAAAAGCACTAGTTGTGTGCAGTCGAGGAGGCTGCAGTGCTGAGGAGCCCTAACTCCCTTTCCCACTCCCATGGATATTTTTGACACGCACTGCCTAAAACCTCAGCTTATGCTTCATTGGATCCTGCCATCCAAACATCTCCTCAGCTGCCGTCATCTGGGTGGCTTGGACAAAGGGAAACAAGGATGGGAAATGGAACATTCCACAGAGCATGGAAAACAGCCAAGGCTGCATCTGCAGGAAGTGAAGGCCCCACGTGCCTTTTCTAAGCCTCGTGAGTTTGAGTGTGGGGTACATATTTTCCCTGAAGCTAAGATTTGAGGAGAAAGGCTAACATTCCAGTACCACTTTTCCCGCTTAGAGCTCTTCTCCTAATTATTTCCTGTATATTTCTTCTGCCATAAACCTTGTAGCCACTAGACAATATTTGCATTTAGTCTATGCTTAGTTCAAAATAAATGAATACTTTGAGTAAATAAATGAAACAATAAAATATAAATAAATGACAAGCGACATAAGGTGCCCATATGTATTAAATGAGTGTCACCCATCTTCTAAATTCAAGTAGGTCCTCAGCAGCAAACTTGCTTTAGGGTCCAAGTCACATCTAGGAATAAAGCCACATGCCAGTGACACCAGGAACTACTTGAAAGGCCCATCAATCATGAACCTGGAATGCTTTTCCTTCTCAATGACTCAACCCCTTGATTGACTGAACTGAAACTGAAACTCAAGCCCTAGAGGTCATTCTACAATTAGCAGACACAGCCAAGAGCCCAGATGACATGCCATCAGCAGGCTTCCCCTCTGTGGCTCCTGGCAGCTTTCACCCACTCTGGGAGAGACTGTCCCTTTCCCCAGAGCAGACTAAGGTTGCTCGATTGACTCTGTGTCCTCTTACCAGCAAAGGTGCAAAGCGGGACCTGGGGTCTGCCTCACACATCTGTGGGCACACCAAAGAGAGAACAGTCTAAGAGGCCTGGGAGAGACGCAGGTGGGCTCAGCTCCAGCAGAGATGGTAGGTGTAGGAACTGACACATTGTAACTCAAAACAGGACATTACAGCAACATTTGAGTGTAGCAACAAAGCTTTGAGTGCACCGTGATTGAACGTGGGGCGGGATGTCAGCATTTCTTAAACAGAGTCCTGACTGCTATTTCTTTTCTCTTTTCATGAATGAGATTTTGTTGTCTGAACACTGTGACTCCATGGGTTGTTTCCCATGGCCTCCAGAGGCAGAGGATCGTCCCTCCTCCCACCAGGCCTAGGTTCCCCAGCCCTCCCTCACTCCCCTACAAGTCCTTCATCTCATATGTGTCCATATTTCAAGTTCAGGACAGGAAACAGAACCTGATTCAACATTTTGCTAAGTATTGTCTTCACCACGTTTAAGAGGGTCCTCTTTTGATCTGTAGCCCACAGCTGGGCTGTTGTTCTCTCATCACTCATGGACTGGAACACTTCTTCCTGTGCTGATTTTGCGGTGTGAGCTGACCACTTCTCCATGTGTCACTGAGGGCCACTGTTCCATTGTTGGTGAGAACTGACAGAGGAGGGCAGCTGTACCCAGGAGGTCAGGGAGCAAAAAGAGTCCATTCCATCCACAACTTAAGTCTACTTTAAGGGATGGTGTGAACAGAAGATTCAGAGCTAAAGAAAATATTCATTTGGTATTCAAATATGCTAATTTAAGAAGCTGAGATATTTTTATTTTATTATGAAATTAAGGGTTGGGGAGATAGTTCAGTGGGTAAAGTATTTGCTAATGCAACATGAAGACCCAAGTTCCACCCCCAGAACTCCCCCTCAAAAAAACAACCAAACTCCAGTGTAGTGGTAAGTGCTTGTAATTCCAGGACTGGGCTGGGAGGCAGAGACAGGCAGATCGCTGCAGCGAACTGGCCAGTCACCTTAGTCTACTTGGTGAGTTCCAGTCCCATGAGAGACTCTGTCTCAAAATAAATGAAACCCAACATAGTGATGGCACCTGAGGCACACAAAATTGACCTCTGATCTCCACATGTGCACACACACCACTCACAAACACACATACAAAATGAAGTTGATGTATAAATGAAGATATACAACTGTTGGCTGTTGGGTTATTTTCTTCCTGAAAAGCCTCAACTATTACTAAAGTTGATAATTATCTGAAGCAAAAGAAACATAAATGTTTGTGTCAGTGAAGACTGCAGTTGGGTGATGCCTGGATGCTGGATTTTCCAAGAGCAAAGAACAAAATTTTTCTCTGTAGTTTCACAAAAACATGGAATGGATGAGACACAGGCAGCTTGGACTGAGGCCATGTTCTGATAGAGCTCAGGGCTCCATTATGGATCACCTCTGAATCAGCATTCTAGGATAAGAGCAGGAAGGAGGATAGTCCATTTCACAACTCAGTCCTTGGGACAGAAGAGCCTTGGACACCAGGTCCAGACCATAGAAGCCTTAGTTTCTATGTCTGCTGCTCAGTAATTGAACAAAGGGGCAACCTCAGAACCCCAGTGCTGAGAAGAGTAGCAGCTGTGGACACTGAGGGTGCTTTGCCCAAGATAATCAACAGCCCACCTTGTCAAGCTTGATGGGTGGTGGTGGGGTGAGCTTGAGTTGAAAAAGATAAAACAATCCAAATCCAATCCCTTCTCTGTAGGTCTCAGTTGGGCACTTGTGCTGTGTTCTGGCCATGTGGGTGGCACTTGCCTGCTCTGGGATGTCCTTCTGGCAAGGACTGAATCCTTAGGCTACACAGGGATGAACCTCTTCAGCTTAACCAGTCTTAACTGGAGCTAGGAGTCCATGGCTCTATGCTGAGCTAGAATCTTGTTCTCTCTCTCTCTCTCCTCTCTCTCTCTCTCTCTCAATTTTCTCTATTGCAATGGCCTATGAGCATATCCATGAAGCATTTTCTTGATTGTTGAGTGATGTGGGAGGGCCCAGCCCACTGCGGGTGGTCCACCCCTAGGCAGGTGGTCCTGGGTTGACTAAGAAAGTAGGCTGAGCTCAGGCCACTGGAGAAAGGCAGTAGGCAGAGTTCCTCCAGGGCCTGTGCTTCATCTTCTGCTTCTAGCTTCCTGCCTTGAGTTCCTGCCCTGGCTTCCCTCAGAGATGTCACTTGGAATTGTAAAATGCAATAAACCCTTCCCTCCCCAAGTTGGTTTGTTCAGAGTATTTTTTTTCTATTTTTACTTCCAAATTTCTTTTTTCTTTAATTTTTACAAAAACTTTATTGAGAATTTCATACATGCATATAAGGTGTCTTGACAAAATCCATACCCACTCCCTCCTCTCCAACATCCCCCCCCTCTGAAGAGGTAACCCTAAAATCTTTTAAACAAGCCCCCAAATACTTTTGACAATTTTTGGCCTTGGAACAGAGAATGTTGCTAATGGGCCCAAGGACATTTTGACTTTTAGCCAAGAAACTGGGTACATTTCTTTGGGGTCTTTTTACCCTAACTGCCTAGCCAATTCCTACCTCCTATTCTTATCACACCACCCTCTGAAGGGGTTAGCAAACTAGGGTACTTTCTTTTTTTTTTTCTCTTCTTTTTTGGTGTCTAGTATGTGTATGCACATGTGCCTACAGTTGTACATGCATGCATGTGTATGTGTGTATGTGTGTGTGTGTATTTGCATAGGTGTAGGTACATGGTAAAGGCCCATGTTTACTGTTTTCCTCAATTGCTCTCTACCTTATTTTTTGGGACAGTGTTTTCTTGAGCCCCAAACTCACAATTAGGTAGCCTAGCTCACCAGTGAGTTCCAGGGGATCTGCCATCTCTGTCCCTACCCCTTTGCACTAGGGTTAAACATGCCCAGCTTTTTAGGTTGGACACAAGGTCCTCCTTCTTGCAAGACAGGTACCTTACTGACTGAGCCATCTCCCCAGCCCCATGTACTGAGCTAAAGTCTTGGATGGTTGTTTACGTCTGTTTCTTAGTTTTATTCATGTGTAAAATGGGGATTATATCAGACCCACCTTGAAGTTCTTTATGAGAATTGTTCGGTACAGATATGTGCATTTCTAGTTATCCACAGACTTTAGCTTCAGCGTAACTCCCACTGTTCTGGAAATCCTTATCAGCTGGAATCAGCCCAGGTTGATTGCTCTGCCCCATGCTTTGTGGTTGTTGTGTTTGTAAACTTTCTATTTTGGAATGCTTTTAGATTTATAGAAATTTCTAAAGATAATAAGAGTTCTCATATACCCTTTATGTAGTTCCCCTACTATTAGCACCTTACATAACTCTGATCCATTATAAGACTACAAAGCCAGTATTAGTGCATGACCAGTAACTAAACTATATTTAGTTCATGTCTCTCAAGTTTTTCTACTAATGTCCTTTTCTGCTCCAGGATTCAGTCCTGGTTCTCACGTGGTGGCCGCTGCTCAGGTGTCTTCTGACCTGAGAGGGTTTCTCTCTTCCTTTGAGTTTCACTCACTGCCTGCTTTGCAATGTGCTCGTTGGGTGTTGTGTAGACACAACATCTTTCATGTTGGTTTGCCTGTTGTTTTTCCTCATGACTAGACTGGGGCTATAGGTTTAGGTAAGAAGGAAGTGCTTTTTTTATCACTTGATCCTGGGTGTATCACATGCTCCAAGCATATCCTGTCACTAGTGACAGTAACATTTACTCACATTGTTGAAGTGGGATCTGATAGGTTTCTCTGCTTAAAGTAACTGTTTTTCCTAATCATTGTCTTTTTCTTAATAGATTTAATTTATTTTAATTATGTGTATGTTTGTATGTGTCTGTGTATGGCTATGTGCACACTGAGTGCAGGTGCCCATGGAGGCCAGAAGAGGGTGCCAGAGGGTGCTGGAGTTACAGGTGGTTGTGTACCTCCTGACATGGGTACTGGGAATGTAATTCGGGACCTCTGGAAAGTAAAAAAAATACAAAAAAATAAAGATAATTGGGACTAGAGAGAATAGTTAGGAGTGCTTGCTGCTGAACATGATCAAAATATTTGGAAAACTATGGGCAATGTCTTCAAACCATCAGTGATTTGACTAATCCATAAAACCAATTTGATGAGAGAAAAAAGGGAAATGAGCAGCAATAAGGAAGAAAACACATTTTCCATTTACCATTTCCAGCAGAGCAGACAGCCTGATGGTGGCCCAGGCAGGGAAGGACGTGATGATCGTCAAACACCAGAGGCAGCCCCAGGTAAAAAGCTTAACTCGGGTACCCACGGCAGCAAGGGGAACAGCAGCCAACCCTGGGCAGGTGAAGCAATCCTCTCTTATTGTATGGATCTTCGAAGATACCTCAATCCTGGCATCTGGGTTAAGGTGTGGGTCTTCAGTTGAGTGTCTTTCAGAGTGCCTTACAAGGTGAAGTAACTTCAAAGAACTTCATATAAACGGTACAGATTACATTTCAAACAGTAGAAGATAGCTAAATGTACAGCTGGAGCAGCGGAAAAAGAAATAAACTCTTAGAGGCTTAACAATTTGACATTATTAGCTACAGACCATTAAACAACAATATTTCAATGTATAGAGAAATAAGTAAAAGACAACGTTAAATATATGTTTAGGGAATAGACTCTAAAAAGTGTCATGAGTAACATGACAAAAAGAAGGGAATGCTCAGATTCTAACAACTGGAATAAAAAATTGGGCTAGATGCACCTGAAGAATCGGTAAACTCAAAATATCAAGGGAAACAACACCTGGACCACTTTTAGGAACATGGAGCATCACAGTAGATCTCATTCAGTTTTGCCAGTGCTTGCCTACTAAGCATCCTTAATTGACTGAGGACTAGCCCTGGTGAAGAAAAGCTGCCAAGGGTTTCATAGAAGGTTCCTAGAAGGTGTGTTGTTGGAAATGGGGAAGGAGAATGCATGTTAAATCCCCCACTCTCTCCCTCTTGAGGACACCAGAAAAGGTGTTGTGTGCTTCAAATTGGCAGCCCAGAAATCTGACAAAGAGGGCTTTGAAATGTCTCATAGGCCTGAGCAACTCCAATTCAGCCTTGCAGATAAAGCTAGTTCTAAAGAACTGTCTCCTCCTTGCTAGGAGGGTCCAGCAAGTGTCAAGTGTGAAAGTCACATTGTGCTGTGTACTGGTGTACTGGTTGATATTTAACTGTTAACACAAGCTAGAATCAACTGGGAAGAGAGCCTTAATGAGGAATTCTCCATATCATGTTGGCCTGTGGGCATGTCTGTAGGGATTGTTTTGGTTGTTAATTGATGTAGGAAGGCCCAGCCAACTCTGGACAGTATCACTCCCAAGGCAGGGGGCCCCAAACAGTGTAAGAGGAGAAAGCTAAAGCAAGCAAGCAGGGATGCATTTATTCCCTCGGCTCTTGACTGTAGATGTGATGTGACCAGTTCCTTGAGTAACTGCCTTGACTTCCCCTCAGTAATGGATTGTAACCTGGAATTATAAACCAAATAAACCCTTCTTCCCCATGTTGCTTTTTGTCAGGGTGTTTTATCACAGCAACAGAACTGAAAATAGAGAACACTATAGATAAGAATACATTATAATGTGTATAATACAGAATGTATATAATACATAATGTTAATTAGTAGAGGTGATAAACATTACCATTGAAATCTACCCGATGACTTTATAGACATACACAGGTGCCAAGAATCCGAGTGCAACCGATTATGACTAGTAATAATCAGATACATACAGATTAGAGACACATGCACCAGCAGCATGTCAGTGTTAGTAGCAAAAACAATGAGTCTGTAAGAAACAGTATATTTTAAATTTTAAAAGAGATCTTTTTTAAAGGTTTGCATGCCTTATAGGCTTTATACTAAGTCCAATATTGTATAA
>NW_008356240.1:678422-692565 GCF_000622305.1 Nannospalax galili
TGTTCCCTTCTCCCTCTTCTTGTCAGGAAGTGCTTGTACAGTGAGTCAGTCCTTGTCACTTGAACTCAGGTAATAGGATCAGGACAGGCAGCAAAAACATGTGAATGAAGTCCCAGAGGCCTAAGGTCGGTGTGCAGAAGCTGGTAACAGATCAACAGGGCTGTTTTCTAAGAAAGCAAAGAGCCAAAGGCCGGTGCACAAGCATTGTTTTCTGTACCCAGGACTCTTACCTGACTCCTGATCTGCATGCTGGCCGTGGGCGTCAGGTATTTACGCTCTAAGTACCAGGCCTGTTCCTGGAACACCAGCTTGGTTCCATACAACAGACAAAACTGAGGAGTGGGAGACAGGAAAGAAACTGACAAAGTTAGAAAAGTTCAGAATAAAAGGAATCAAAGAGAAATGACATTCTATCACATTTTATAAAACCAGAATGTATTTCCTCAGTGTAGAAAGGCCGTGTTTGGGGAAATACAATATATGTTTTGTTTTTAAAATCTGTCTGCAGGACACTGAAAACATATCTACAAGTACAATGAACACCTCTGTGCCAACCCCCCATTCAAGAAATACTAAGTCATGATGGATCTTACCTCGCATGTAACTTCACCCTGCCCCCTTTCCCGGTTACTCAGAAGCCCCACATAGAATATATTTTGAAATGCATATTTAGCTCTATTTATTTCCCTTCTCAACTCTAAATGTTCATTCTCAGTAATGTCATCTTGCTATTTTCCATTGGGCAGCATTTGATAAACTTTCACAAAAATAGCACTCCTCATTTACATCTTGCTTCAGTAAGTTTTTTCTGTTATGTTTATGAAACTTGCATATAGAGGGACTGTGTGACATCACAGGCTAAGCAAAAATAAACTAGCTTTCCATAGGAAGAAGTGACTTTTTATTCACTTACTCATCCATTTAAGTTGTAATGCTCTAAAATTCCAAATCACATAGCAGAAGTGGGGGGCACTGTACAAGGGATCCTTGTGTCTCTACCCCTAGTTTCTGTAACCACAGACCTGACCTCTTCTAGTTACATCTGGATTCCCACTCATGCCTCACCCCCGGGGTATTGTGACACAGAGACTTTCTAGAAGGTAGTCAGGTTGGGGACATAGCTTGGTGGGACCATAATTGCCTCACATGTGCAGGTACTGACTTTGGATCCCCAGCCCAGCCTATCATGACACTTACAAACCCCTCCCTGCACATCTCTACAAGATAATGACTTTCTAGAAGGTAGTCAGGTTGGGGACATAGCCTGGTGGGACCATAATTGCCTCACATGTGCAGGTACTGACTTTGGATCCCCAGCACCCACTTAAACCAAAACAACAAAACAAAAAGCTGAGCATGGTGTCAAATGACTATAATCCTAGAACTGAGTGGCAGAGACCAGGCTAGCCTGTCTAGTCAATCAGTGAGCTCCAGGTTTGGTGAAAGACCTTGTCTCAAAAAATAAGATGGAGAATGACAGAAGATGCCCAATGTCAACCTCCAGCCTCCATACGCACATACATGGGTATGTGTACCTGCACACATGGGTGTGTACACTGCACACACATGTACATACACAGAGTGTGGGCAAGATGTAGAAGGAGCACAGGGGACAGTGTGGTGCCTTACATCTGGCAACTCCAGTTAGCACAGCCAGGTGGGAAGATGATGGCAGAGTGGCCACTGCATTCTGAAGGACACAGCAATGCAAACAGGGACACTCTAAGAGTTGTGACCTTCATCCAAGGTGACCCACCGATAGGGAGGAAAGTAGGGGACGGGGTCATTCTAACTGTACTGACTGTTATCTGAAGCCAATGGAGTTGAGAGGACAAGGATTTGGCCATGGTTTGAACATATCCTCTGGAAGTCCATATGTTGGGAACTTTAATCCTCAAGTTCCTCTGTTAATGGCATTTGGAGGTGAGGCCTTTGAAAGGTAGAGGTAAATGAGGATGGAACCCACATGATAGTATTTATAAGAAGAAAGAACAGAGCTAACACACTTGTTCTGTATTGCCCTGTGGTGCTCTCTGCCACACTGTGATGTAGCAAGAAGGCCACCACCAAGCGCCGGGCAGATGATAGTGCAGGAGTCTCAGACTTTCCAGCTTCCATGACTAGTGTGAGACAGACACAGCAACAGAAAAGAGACTGCGATACATTCCATTGATGAAAGCTAAAAAGGTCAGCCTCTCAGGTACACAAAAAGACAGAGAAGAGAGAAGAATTGGAAATGAGAAATCGTCACAAGTCACACTCTGACACGTGACCATTCAGCCTCTCATCCAGTCCTATCAGTGTAAGTCAAAGCCCACTGATCACAGCTCCTGGCAAGCCAACGTCTATCCCTATGTCCCAGACTCAGTTCCACACTTCAGGCTACACCACACATCCCCCAGAGGCTCAAGTATTTGAACTTGGTACATGGGCCCAGTTGGTGGCACTGTCTGGGGCAGTTGTGTAATCTTTAGGAGTTACAGCCATGCTGAAGGAAGTGTGCCACTGGGGTAGGCTTTGAGAGGCCAGGGCCTTGCCAGAACTCCAGTCTGCTCTCTCTCCTTCATGTTTGCATTAGAATATGTGAGTCCTCAGTTCCCTCCAGCCTCCATGCCTGCTGCCTGCTGCTATGCCTCCCTGCTATGCTGGGACTCTTACCTCTCTGGAACTGTAAACCCAAATAAACCCTCCATCCATAAGTTGTCTTGGCCAGGGTGTTTGTTTTATCACAGCAACAGAAAAGTAACTAATACACCATGTCTGCTCTTCCATTCTGTGGGCTCTCGAGCTGCCTTCCTGCTGACACTCTGGGGCTCTTGTACCCGATGCTCAGGGTCACTTTTCTGGCTTTAAATTTTTGCCTTGTTTCAGAGGCTGTCCTGTTTGTCTTGGCAATTAGGAGCACTGGTTCTTGATGTCTACTAGAATACTATATGTAGGTATAAATACCAAGAGCCCAGCCTCTGTCCCCAAACAGAATCTCCTCCTTTTGTGTCAGTTCTTTAGTGAGTCCCACTGCTAGAAGAGCTATTTATTTTGAAACATATCTTTATGTAGCATACAAGTTTATGCATGAACTCTGTGAAGTGAGAGAGTTGTTCCTGCTCAGCTCTGTCTACCTGTAGCAAAGGAACTATCAAACCCAATCTCCAGTAACTCATGCTATTGAACCTATGACTTCTCTTGCTTAAAGAACAAACAGAGTTCATGAAAATTTCCAAATACTAGACACTTAAAAATGTAGACACTTCCAGGTATGGTGAAGCACACCTTTAATCTCAGCACTCAGAAGGCAGAGGCAGGTGGATCTCTGTGAGTTCAAGGCCAGCTTGGTCTATATAGAGAGTTCAAGGCCAGTCCACTGCTGCATAGTGAGACTCTGTCTCAAAAAAGTAGATCTTTCCGCATTTCGACTTCTTCATTTTTTCTGTGTGTGTGTGTGTGTGTGTGTGTGTGTGTGTGTGTGTGTGTGTGTGTATGTGTGTGTGTGTGTGGTGTTGTGATGTGTATTTGTGAGTGTGTGTGGAGGCCAGAGGAGGATGCTGGGTGTCCTGCTCTGTCACTCTCTACTTTAGTCCCTTAACACAGAATTTCTCATCGAACCCACAGCAAGGCTGGTGTTGAGCAAGCCCCAGTGATCCCTGTCTCCACCTCCCACAGCACTGGGGTTACAGGCACCTGTGCAACCATACCTGGCTTTTCACAGTGCTGGGGATTCTAACTCAGGTCCTCATGCTGCACGGCAAGCATCTGCATTCGCTGGGCCATGTCTCTAGCTCTCCTTTTTGTCTTTGATAGAAACAGCTTTGACAGACTGTGACTTTCCTTTTACCATACAAGCTTAGTTCTTCTGTTTCCTTGAACTTGGGGGTTTCAAGATACTTGATTCTCTGTTTCAAGGTGACAGCAAGAAGCAAATGTATCCAAATGATGTCTCATCCCTGTGGCCTGTGCAGCCTCATTGCTTCCTGAGTTTGGAATCTATGCATTTATATGCAAAGAAAGATATACTGTGCTCTTATAGCAACCACACAACGTTTTTAAATAAATAAGCAGGAAAAGTGCATGCATATTTAGCTTGGATCAAATATTTGATCATTTAACACTGTCAACCAAGCCCTTTCCTTAATGAATGACTTTTACCCAATACATGCCAACATATCTACATCCCTAAGGAGGTGATTATCATTTATTCTTTTAAAATCATCGTGGTGTGCTTTACCTCATTGAACTCTCCAAAACTGATACAAATCTTGATTAGATCACCTGATACATTATGCCATTTACAAGTTTGTGAAAACCTGCCTATCATGCCATGGAACCTCTACTTTTCAGAACTTAAGAAAAATATCAGACAATTCTTTCTAATAAATATAGGATCTGAGCCAGGTGTAGTGGTGCAGGCCTTTAATCCCAGCACTCGGGAGGCAGAGGCATGCATATCTCTGTGAGATGGAGGCTAGCCTGCTCTACAGAGGGAGTTTCAGGTCAGCTGGGAGACTCTGTATCAAAAAAATAAATAGGGGTTCTGGTTTAGGGTAACATGAATGTGATGGTTAGTGATACTTACAACTTGACAGAACTTAAAATCACCTGGGGGCATGACTGGGGGGGATTATCTTGATTGAGGTATTTGAGTTGGGAAGACATACCCAGTGTGGCTGGCACCATTTCCTGTCTGGGATCCAGGGCTGCATACGTGGAGAAGGAGCTGAGCAGCAGCATCATCATGGACTCATTGCTGTCTGCTTTCTGACTGTGGCTGTGATGTGACAGCTGTTTCTAGCTCCTACTGCCTAGACTTTCTGGCCATGTGGACTCTACTTTTGAATTGTAGCCAGAGTAAATCCTTCCTTCCTTAAGCTGCTTTTGTCAGAGTATTTCATCACAGTAACAGAAGAGAAGATAAGTCAATGACGTGGATGATTTCCTTTAGCTCTTTCACTAAACATAGTTGTAACTCTCAGAAAGTATGCACAGAGAGGCCACATGAGGACCCTGAACAATAAATGGTGGCAACCAGACAGGGAAGAAGACCAGAATTCAAAGTATGTATGGCCGAACTGGTGATGAGTTTGGCCTGGAAGCAGGAGTACAAGAGCAGGTTAGCCAGACGCAGCTTTCTAGCTGCAAGGTGAGCCTTGGAGAACTGAGACTTCCAGGAAGGTCATGGAGAGGGTGGACTTGGATAAGTAGCCCTATGAAACTGTTTATGAACTTCTGAGCCCAGCCACAGGTAGGCATGAACTGATGCTACTTAGCACAAAAAGAATTTGAAAACTGAGCTAATAAACAGATGAGCATCCAGAGCCAGACTGGCCAGAGAGTAGTGCGTGAGTGGGAGATCCGAAAGGAGGAGCAAAGGCTCTAAACACCAAACTGACACTGGAACCACCACGGATGGAAGGGAGGTTGAAAAGGGCAGTCCAACACAGCCAGGTACATTACCTTCTCAAACAAAAGCACTGACATTCTCCATAACCTTTAGACCAGATCTAGACTCTCATAATATCCAGAATGTCTAGGAACAATACCTCTAAAAAAGCTTCAACATATAAAGGATCTACAGGGAGAAGAAAGTCATCAACAGATGCCAACAGAAAAGTGACACAGATGCAGGGATTGTCTACCAAAAACTTTAAACCTGCTGTTATAAAACTTGACCAAAAATCCCAAGCCCTCTCAAAACAAATGGTAACACGTTTCAGTAGAGAAGCAGAATCTATAAAAATCGGATGGGACACTTAGGCTGAAAAATATAATGAGCAAAATGAAAGTGAGCTCAACAGCAGAATGGAGACAGAAGAATCAGTGAGCTAGAAAAGAGAATAATCAAAATGTTCCTATCTGAACAGAAAAGAGAGGCACAGAGCGTCTGGGACCTGAGGACTAGAGCAAAAGGCTATAGCCCTCACATCATTGGAGCCACAGAAGAAGAGATGGAATGCAGGGCTGAAAAAGTGCTTAAAGATTCGATAGCTAAAACACTTCCCCAAATTTGCACCCCAGCCCACAAATAAGAAGCTTTCAGGTTCAGTGAGCCTCAAACAGCATAAACATAAAGAAATACACGCCCAGACACACCCTAATCGAGTACTAAGAAGCTGTATATGAAAAATAAAAATGAAAGCAGCTGTGATGGGGGTAGTGCATTATCTATAGAACAGTAATCTGATTGAATAGATTTCTTAAAAAAGATTTTGTCTCCGGGCGTGGTGGTGCACACCTTAATCCCAGCACTTGGGAAGAAGAGGCAGGCAGATCTTTGTGAGTTTGAGGCCAGCCTGGTCTACACAGTGAGTTCCAGGACAGCTGGGGCTACAAGGAGACCATGTCTCAAAAGAAAAAAAGACAAAAAAAAAAAAAGATTCTGTCTTTATTTTATGTGTATGAGTGTTTTGCCTGCCGTGCACCATGTGCATGCAATGCCCATGGAGGCCAGAAGAGAGCATCAGATCCCCTGGAACTAGACTTACAGATGGTTGTTAGCTGCCATGTAGGTGCTAGGAACTGAACCCAGGTCTCCTGGAAGAGCAGCCAGGGCTCTTAACCTCTGAGCCATCCCTCCATGATTGGATTTCTCATGGAGAACTACATAGTCCCAAAAGATGTGGCTCAACATTCTTATCTACCAAAAGCAACAACTGTCAAACTATATTCCTCTCTGCAGTAAAGACAGCCTTCAGGAATAAAGATGAAATAAAGACATTTCTATTGGGAAAAAAGCTGAGAATTTTATTGCCAGCAGACCTGCTCTAATTAAAAAAAAAAAAACTTCTGTCAGAGGAAATAAAAGAAATGACACAACAAAAATGACAAATATATGAATAAATATTCTTATCCTGAACTCGTTCAGAATATGCTTAATGATTGAAAGCAAAATTTACGATGTGCAATGTGGTTTCCAGTGCAAGCAGTTATGGGTAAGATGCCTATGACAGGAAGAGGAGAAATCACTCTGTGGTGGCAAAGTTTCTACATTCCCACTGAAGAGGAAAAAGTGTTGGTTCTAAGTAAACTGTGACAGTTAAGTATGTGTGTTATTAGAACAATCATTAAAAAGGCAAAAAAGGTGCAAAGGGCTGTAGACACATCAAAACAAAACCCTACATCCTGGTGATGCATCCCAGAGAAGGCTTAGGCTGTGTCTGCATAGTTATCATCCAAGGGTCCTCATTTCAGGGATTCGAAAACACCACTTTATGAGGAAAAAAAAGGGGGCTTTTTTCCAGTGTGATTCAGATTCTTAAACTGGAGAGGTTATTCTGGAAGATTCAGGAGGGTTCTAACTAAATCACATGTATCTTCAAAAGCAGAAGTGGAGACAGTGTGTCCACAGTGAGACGAGTGAGGTAGCCACAAGCCAAGGGATACCAGCAGCCCCCAGACCCCAGAAGAGTCAAGGGATTCCCCCACAGGGACTTCGAAGTCACAGTTCTGCCAATAATTTGATTTTGACTCAGTGATATTGATTTCAAACATCTGGCTCTGAAAAGATGAGACAATAAATTTCTGTTCTCTTAATCTACAGAATTTGTGAAAACTCATTAGCGCAGTCATAACAAATTAATCCAATATGTAAGGGGGGAAACAAAGGAATGGATATTGGAAGAAACAAACAGAAAAAAGAAATGGTAGACCTAAATCTAGGCATCAATAATCACAGTAAATATAAATTGTTTAAGCACACTATTTGAGACTGGGATTTTAAAAATAAAAATTTTTAGGTTTACTTTTATTTTAAAACTCTCTCTCTCTCTCTCTCTCTCTCTCTCTCTCTCTCTCTCTGTGTGAGTGTGTGTGTGTGGGGTGTATGTCTCTGTCTTGATGTTGGTATGTAGACATGAGTGCAGTGCCAGAGGAGGCCAGAAAAGGGCATCAGATCCCCTGGTTCTAAACTTACAGGTGGTTGTGAACCACCTGATTTGGGTGCTGCAAACCAAACTAGAGCTCTCATCAAGAGCAGTATGCGCTCTTACTTGCTGGGCCATCTCCCCGGCCCCCTCAAAATGAATTTTTAAAGAAGCTAAGTTGTATATAAGATCAGTTCACATATAATGGTAGAGATGAATTTAAACTAAGGTGATGGAACTCAATACAGCAAAAAGTAATCCAAAGAAAACTGCAGTGGCTCAGTCGACACTGATCAAGTTAGACTTGAGAGCAAAGAAACGTGCAGGAATACAGAGGGAATTACGTGATGATAAAGAGGATTGAAGAAGCAAGTAAACATAACAGCGCTAATATGAACGCACGGACAGACATTCAAAACAATTAGTCAGGCAGAGCTGAAGGGATGAGGAGACAGATCCACAGGTGTGACTGGAGATGTCTGTCTTACTCTCTTAGGTAACAGAGATGAGAGCAACAGCTGATGGACAGACTATTAGCAAGAACACAGGACTCAACAATTTTATTAACCACCTAGAGCTTACTGACATTATAACATTCTACCTCTCAAGCAGCATAAAACACATTTTTTCCCCTTGAGGGTTCATGAAACATTCACTGAGACAGATCATATCCTGGATCATAAGAAAAAAAAATTTAACAATTAAAAATGCAAATACTGCATGTTTTTAGTTCTGTCTGGGTTTTGCATCACGTATTTCCACCCCTTTGTTGCACATGTGTGTGCAGGTGTGCATGTCCATGTGCACACATGTGGTGGCCAGAGCAGGATGTTGGCTATTTTCCTCTATCAATTTCCATCTTATACTGTCTTGCGACAGGGTCTCTCCCTAAATTGGAAGCTTGCCTATCTCCTAGGAAGCTAGTTAGCTAGGGAACTGGCAGGATGTGCTTGTCTCTGTTCCCAACCCCCAATACTGAGGTTACAGGCACACATAGCCATGTCTAGTTTTTAGGTGGATACTGGGCATTTGAACTTAGGTCCTCATGCTACTAGAGCAAGCTTGCTCACCCACTGAATTGTCTCCCCAGCCTCCGTGTCATGTATTTTAAATGTGTGTGTACATTCATGTTTAGTGTTATTGTATCTTCTCGCTTCATTAACTCTTTTTTATCATTATGTATTATTTATCTTTATGCCTGGAAGTTTTCTTTTCTCTGAAGTCTAATTTGACTGACATTAAAACATTGTTCTGTAATTATCATAGGACTAAACCAGTAATCACTGACGAAACAACAAGACAATCTCTAGGCACTTGGAAATTAAACTTCATACTTTTAAATAATTCATATGAGGAAAATAATCTCAATGTAATTGAAGAAAATTAAAATATGTAAATACTTGTAAGATGTAGCAAAAGCAGTTCTCAGAGGCAAACTTTAACAACAGAAAAGAAGTCAACCACAAACCTAGAAAACTAAGAGCAAAATAAGCCCAAAGCAAACTGACAAGTAAATATAAAATATTTAAAAAGATATCAATAAAATAAAAATAGAAAAGCAATAGAGATAAATAAAATTGATATTCGTTATTTTATTTTTATTTTATGTGTATGAGTGTATCGCCTGCATATGTAGTGCATCCGTGTTATGCAATACCTGCAGAGGTCAGAAGAGGGCGTTGGATCCCCTGGAACTGAAGTTATGAACAGTTGTTAGCCTCCATGTGGGTGCTGGGAATCGAACCTGGGTCCTATGCTAGAGCAGCCAGTGCTCTTAGCCTCTGAGCCAGCTCTCTAGCCCAACATTCATTATTTTATAAGATGAACATAATCAACAAAATTCTAACAAGTTAAAAATGTGACCAAGCTGGGTGTGGTGGCACACGCCTTTAATCCCAGCACTTGGGAGGCAGAGGCAGGCAGATCTCTGTGAGTTCAAGGCCAGCCTGGTCTACATAGTGAGTTCCAGGACAGCTGGGGCTACAGGAAGACCATGTCTCAAAAAGACCAATATATATATATATATATATGGGTGTGGTGACACAGTCCTTTAATCCCAGTATTCGGGAGATGGAGGAAGGTGGATCTCTGTGAGTTCGAGGCCACCTCGGTCTACACAACAAATTCCAGCTGGGGCTACGGGGAGACCCTGTCTCAAAGAGACCAAAAAGGAAAAAAATGAAGACAGAGTGGCACTAGTTATTAACATGAAACCAAAAGGATAGGAAGGAAAAATGTGAACTTCACTCGTACAGAGCTCCTCATTTAGAAGAAATGAAGCAATTCCTAGAATACTGCATGCTACCAAGAACCACACAAGGTGAAATGCTCAACTAGAACAGTCTTACGAAGATTAAAGGAACTGAATCTATCACTTAAAACTTTTTGAAAAAGAAATCCCTATGCATTGATGGGTTTTCACGGGTGAGTTGCAACCATGTCTAATAAAGAAAAACACCAAATGTGTATAATGTCTTCCAGAAAATGGAATAACAGGGAGCCCTTCTCAATTCATTTCATGAGGCCAGGACTACTGTGATCAAAACTAGACAAAGACAGAATAGAAAAGTAAAACACAAAGCTATATTTCTCATGAACATAGACACAAAGTCTCCTACAAAACAGCAATATATTGGGTGTAGATACACACACACACACACACACACACACACACACACATACACTCACACACCATGACTGATTAATCTCCATCTTAAGAATGCAAGTTTAGTTATACACTCCAAAATCACTGCAATTTATTATATTAACAATTTTAATAAGAAGAAAACATGCTCTTATCAATTGATACAGAGAAAACCTTTGGAAAAACTTAAGATCCATTCATTATAACAAAAGCTCATAAGAAACTAGAAACAGAAGCAGCTTTTATAGCTTGAGAATAAGCACAAGAGGAAGAAGCCCACACACAGCCCTGAAGCTAATATAATATTTAATGACAAAGGTCAAATGCTTTTCTGACAAAGATAAAGGAAAAAAAAAAAACCTAAAATATCAATTCTCACCACTGATTTACCATCATCCTGGAAGTCCTAGCTAATGCAATAAGGCTTGTAAAAGAAAGCAAAGAGACAGAAATTGGAAAACAATTACGCTGTATCTCCATGATTGTTTGTATAGAAAAATTACAAGAAAACTTTAATGAATGCCCCAAAGTCCCGTGAAACTAATATGGTTTAGCTCAGCAGTCACTACATATAAGTTCGACACATGAAGCAACACTTTTATTTCTAGACACTGACAGTACACAAATATATTTAAAATATCTTTTTTTTTGTCTTTTTGAGACAGGGTCTCCCTGTAGCCCCCAGCTGTCCTGGAACTCACTATGTAGACCAGGGTGGCCTTGAACTCACAGAGATCCACCTGCATCTGCCTCCTGAGTGCTGGGACTAAAGGTGTGCGCCACCACGCCCAGCTAAAATGTCTTTTATAGTACTGGGGTAGTAGTATATAAATACTTAGGTATAGTGTACGGTACAGTTTGAATATGATTTTTCTTCTCTAAAACCCATGCTGGACTTTAATCACCTTTACGAGGTATGAAGAGGATGGAGATACAATCTAATATGTTGGTGGAGGTGGATGCACTGGGAAATGATTAGGACTGGATGAGGTCATTGAGAAGGAAGGCCACTGGAGGCTTTCTAAAATGGAATGAAAGAGACCAAAGGACACACATGCACACATGCACCTATGCACATACGCATGCATGCGCATGCACTCACTCTCTGTCACCATGTAATACCATGTGCTATCTTGAGACTCTGCCTGCTGGAAGGCCACCACCACCACACACAGAGCTCTTAGATTAGAACCATGAGCCAAAATAGAGCTTTTCTGTACAACTTATTCAGTCTGTAGAATTAAGTCATTAGTCATAGAAAACATGCTAATACAGATATAAATATGTAAGAATTTGTACATATATCTTTATGTTAAAAACTAAGCATGCTGAAAAAAATAGAAGTCAAAACAAGAACTAATAAAATGGACTTGGGCATGTCAGCCTAGTACATTTCTTGATTCTCTCCACCTCCATATGTAGATTTAACACAATTTCAATAAACATCAACAATTTGACAAGTAGATTCTAAGGCATGGAAAAGGAAAAGAAACTAATAGCTAAGACAGTTGATAAAAGGATGAAGTTGAATGAATTGCCTATTTTGATTACAAGCTTATACTCATTTATATTGATAAATATAGTACAGTTAAGGAACAAACACAGAGGTTAACTGAATAAAAGAGAAAATACATAAGATTCCCACACACACTCATGAGGTGTGGAGACAATGGTGTAAGAGGAATTCAGTGGAGGAATGATAGTGAAAAATCATTTTTTTTAATTTATTTTTATTTATTTGTTTTGAGTGTTTCGTCTACATGTATGTAAGTGCACCCATGCATGTAATGCCCACAGAGGTCAGAAGAGGGTATGGAATCCCCTGGAATTTGAGTTAAGGACAGCTGTTAGCCATCATGTGGGTGCGAGGAACTGAACCTGGGTACTCTGCAAGAGCAGCCAGTGCTTTTAACGGTGGAACCATCTCTCCAGCCCCAGGATAGTCTTAAAAAACTGATACTGAAAAAATTGGGTATCATTAGTCAAAAAGTGAGCAAAGCTGAACCCAGTCCTTCCATCTTCACACAAATTAAGTCAAAGTGAATTATAAATCTAAAGATAAAAACATAAAACTCAGGGGGACTGAAGAGATGGCTCAGCCATTAAGAGCGCTGGCTGCTCTTACAGAAGACTCAGGTTTGGTTCCCAGCATCCACATGGCAACTAACAACCATCCATAACTCCACCTCCAGAGGAATCTAACTTCATCTTCTGCTGTCTGTGGGCATTGCATGACGTGGGTGCACTTATACACATGCAGGCAATATAGTCATACACATAACATAAAAATAATAAATAAAATATTAAAAAAACATAAAACTCAAAAGCTCTTAAGGAAAAAAATTAGAGAAAACTTTCGTGGCCTGAAGTAAAACAGAGTTCTTGAAGATTTATTTATTCATTTTTTTTCTTTATTTGTATCTGGGGTGCATGTGCACATGTGTAGGAGCCTCTGGAGGCAAGAAGAAGGCATCAGATCCCTTGGAGCTAGAGTCACAGGAAGTTGTGAGCTGCACAAACTCTGGTCCTTTGCAAGAGCAGCAAGCTCTCTCTTAACTACAGAGGTATTTCTCCAGCCCCCAGAGTTCTTTTTAAAAATATTTTATTTTTATTATTTTTATTTTATGTGTATGAGTACACATGCATGTAAGTGCAACTGTGTGGTGCAATGCCTGTGGAGTACAGAAGAGGGCATAATATTCCCTGGAATTGGAGTTATGAACTGTTATTAGCTGCCATGTGAGTGCTGGGAACCAAACTTTTGCCCCATGCAGGAGCAGTCAGTGCTCTTAACCACTGAGTCATCTCTCCAGCTCCTGGAGTTCTTAAATATGATATCAAAGCATAATTCATAAAGGGAAAATTGATTAATTAAAGTCCACCCAAGTCAGAAATGCCTGCTCTGCAAAACAACCAACCAACTAAAGTCCCAAACTGTTCAGGGAATGGTGCCACATACTAGGAGGAAATTATTTGCAAATCACGTACCCAGAAAAAAATGTAATTTATAAAGAATTTTCAAAACTCAACAGTAGACAAATAAATTATCCAATTAAAAGTGAGCAAATGATGTGAATTACCTCTCTAAAGAGGATATATAGACAGCAAATAAACAAGCAGAAAGATCTGAGCATCATCAGCCATTGGGAATAAGACTTGAACCATGATTAACTGCCAGCACATACCTACTGGAACAGCAAAAATGAAAAGCGTTGGCAAGACCGAGTGTTGGAGAGGATGCTGAGTGACTAGACCCCTCAGACACTGGGAAAAGTTTCTTATGATGTTATACATTTGCCATATAATCCCGTAGGTTCAGTCCTGGGCATTTACCTGAGAAGAGTGGTTCTCAACCATGCATGGGTTTTGTATTTGGCAACAATGGTAGACATTTTGTTTGTCAAAACTGGGGAGTTCAATTGGCATCTAATAGATGGAAACCAGTGATGCAACCAAACAGTGTGTGGTGCACAGAGCAACTCCCTCCCCAAAAATAAAGATGTCAAAGTTGATGCACCAGTATGTTGGTCAGCTCTCTGCTACTGCAACAAACACCTGACATAACCAATGGGTAAGAGGCAAATCTTATTTGACTCATTGGTTTGGAGACTTTAGTCCATGATTGGGCAGAACAGCTGCTCTTTGG
>NW_008356240.1:692891-696675 GCF_000622305.1 Nannospalax galili
CCAAAGTTGAGAAACTCTGTCCTAGAGAAATAAAGGCTTACAGTCACATAATAGCCTCCACATGAGTATTTATAGCAATGCACATGTCTCAGTGGGTGAAAAAATAAACTGTGGTAGATTCATACAATGGAATACCACTCAGCAACAAAAAAGAATTAATCACTGATGGGTGCAACAAATTAACTGAATCTCAAGTTATCATGTACAAAAAAGGGAATTATAGATTGTGTAATTTCATTTACACATTCTCAAAAAGAGAAAATTGTAGTAACAAAGACTAGATCATTGAACTCCAAGCGGCATTAGAAAGTGAAGATGATAATGATAAAGCTATAGCATATGATTTTTTAAAAGAATGGTTAAATTGTGTTGTATCCTGGTTGTGGGAGTGGTTACATGAAGCTATGTGTGTGTCAAAACTCAGTACTGTACACCCTTGCAATTGTATGCATGAATCTATGTGTGTGTCAAAACTCATAATACTGTACTAAACCCTTATACTTGCATAGCCTTATTCTAACTTAAAATACATTTTTTGGGGGGTCTTTTTGAGACAGGGTCTCCCTGTAGCCCCAGCTGTCCTAGAACTCACTACGTAGACCAGGCTGGCCTCAAACTCACAAAGATCCGCCTGCCTCTGCCTCCTGAGTGCTGGGGTTAAAGGCGTGTGCCACCATGCCCGGCCTAAAATACATTCTTTTAAAACTTCAAATTCTGATGTTTTAGTGAACAAAAGACCCCATATGAACCCATAGTATTATAATGGAAACCGGATGTGGTAGCTCATACATGTAATTACAGTCCTGGGAGAATGTAGCAGGAGGATCACCATGAGTTCGAGTCCAGCCAGGGCTATGGAGTGAGACTGTCGTCTCAAGCAAGCAAAGCAAAATAAAATACCATAGTACATATGAAAAATTCCCACGACATAGTGACATCACAGACATCCTAACACTGTGGAGCAACACATCATCCACTTGGTCTTGCTGCTGTGAACAGACTTTACGTGCTACTAACTGTTGAAAAGTTCAGCTCATACAATTATGTATATTCCATAACATTTGATATATGAGCATGTAGGTTACCGATTTGATCATTGACTAGACTTTGTACTGTTATTTTAGACTACCTTTCTTCTACTTCTAAAAACAAGTTAGAGTGACACGGTCTTACCACAGCAGTCTCACGCAGCTTCTGTTTGCTGCGTCTCTAGACTGCTCAGGGTCCCTTTGGAGTGACTGACTTCTCCCAGCTAGGTGTGTATATTCTGATGCTGTGCAGCCAACATGATGGAACCATGCCCTTCTTAAACCATGTCCCTTTGTTCAGCACTGTGTGAGTGAATACAGGGCTCCCCATCACAGTCCATGCCCAAGTCCCTCTTCTTTGATATAGCCAACTCCAGGCTGAAATGGCTACATTCTCAGAGGGTCTCTGTAGTCAAACCTTGTCCAAGGACCCCTCCCCATCTTCCCTCCATTGAAAGTCGCTTCTTCCCTCTTTGGTTCTCTTAGCAATGTTTTTCCCTTCTGTTACAGAGTCTGCTTCCTAGTGTAATTATTTGCTCATGTGACTTGCATCTTGACTATACCATGGTCATACAGGCAGAACCATAGTTCATGCATCTTAGAGTGACCTACTGTGCCCGGCCTGGATCAGGGCCCCATGTGCATTCACGGAACTGAGGAGTTCAGAAAGCCTTGGTTCCCAGGAGCCTAAACCCACTGGGATCCAAAACAGAAAGAGGGGAAGTTGCTTGCAATTTATGACAAGCCAGCAGCCTACATCCATAGCCTGAGCTGCATAATCAGCCGGAAGATGAAGCGGGAGGACCGAGTTGGCCCACAGTGTCAGAGAAGATGAACAAAGCTTATTAACGCGTGGGAAGAGCAGCGTGAGCTCGGAGCAGCTTCCCCGGCAGCAACCCAGTTCTCTCACTGTGATGAAGTACCCTGCCTTCCGCCTTACACTTCAGCCACTTGGGATCTGCATTATTGCCTTATAAAATTGATGGGCGATGGTGTGATCTCCTGGTTTAAGGAATTTCTGTCAGCATTAGCAAAAAAGTACTGGCCTTGCAATTTCTAAGGGCATTCCTTGCAACAGGAAAATTGGGCCAGACCAGAACAAGACCTGCCTCTGGGCCTCCTGGTTCCCTTCTCAGTCCCCTCCAGGTCCCAGCTGTGGACACCAGAAAGGAAGTCTTGTTTATATTCAATTGAAAAGTAGGGGAGGGGAGTACCAAGTTTAGTGTCATTTGACCATGAGAAGAGATTGTTCAGGATCAAATGTTATCTTCCAAACTGCCTGGAGATATTTCCCAGTTTAAAAACCCCAGCCTATTCACCATCTTTGATGTCAATAGCCTCCCTCCTTTACACACATCACAGTCTCTGGCAGTGGATCATTCTGGTAGCCCAGTTCTAGGGAGCAGAGGGTGAAGATGGAGTATCCTTATGACTTTTTGGATCCTCAGGAGCCTAGCTGGCTCTCTCCAGCCCCACATTCTGCAGTAGAGATGCAGCGTGAACACTATCTCCTCACTCTGGGCTACACGCTGGTGTCATGGTAGATCAAACATACAGGACTTGGCAAAAGGCAGAGACAGGCCACAGCCAGCCAGCCCCAAGGTACAGTCTGCTTTTTGCCTTATTGAAAGGCGTAGGCATAACTATATCCTGGCCTCCTCAGATGACAGGAAATGAAAAGTCCAGAAAAATCTGTCTGCAGGAAATGAAACCAACAATCACAAAGGGAGATGAGGAAAGGCTGTGGAGAAGGCTGTGGGGGCCATCCTTTTAGTGAAGGGGCTGGGACAGGGCGGCTTCTCAGTGCCAGGGGTGGGTGATAGGAAGATGCTTCTCCTGCGCCTGGGCCTCACAGCTGGCCTGTGGTCACCATACTTGGGCAAACCCATCCTCTCTCTCCCTTATGGAGTTGAGGGTGCACTGGCCTTACGATGCCCAGTGAGAGTGAGCAAATTCAGCAAGCTAGCTGTGTAGGTGGGGGTGGGCCACTCTCCTGTGGGCTTCTGTGTAACCCAGGCTGGCTGGGATAGCTTGGATCTTAAATGGCCTCCAAAGGCCTGTGTCTTAGAGACTTTGTATTCAACTTGGAATCTATGAGAGGCAGGGCCCGGGGAGCACATCTTCTGGTCCTTGGAGCACCCTTGACTGCATACTGGGAAACTGGGCTCTTCTCCATACCAGAGTGTTCTGGCTCAGGGATGACTGTTTGCTCTACTGTACATTACCAGCATGATCTACTGTCTCCCCACCAAGGGCCTAAAAACATGATCCTGGACAGAAACCTTTGAAACTGTGAGCCAAGATAAACCTTTTCCCTTTTTCCACTTTTTTCCTTTTTGTGGTGCTGGGGATCAAATCTAGGGTTTTGTGCATGCTACGCAAGCATTTTACCACTGAACTATATACCCAGATCTTGTTTCTCTAAGACAGGGTCTTACTAAGCGGAGTAGGTTCAGTCCTGGGCATTTACCTGAGAAGAGTGGTTCTCAACCATGCATGGGTTTTGTATTTGGCAACAATGGTAGACATTTTGTTTGTCAAAACTGGGGAGTTCAATTGGCATCTAATAGATGGAAGCCAGTGATGCAACCAAACAGTGTGTGGTGCACAGAGCAACTCCCTCCCCCAAAATAAAGATGTCAAAGTTGATGCACCAGTATGTTGGTCAGCTCTCTGCTACTGCAACAAACACCTGACATAACCAATGGGTAAGAGGCAAATCTTATTTGACTCATTGGGTTGGAGACTTTAGTCCA
>NW_008356240.1:697606-700926 GCF_000622305.1 Nannospalax galili
GGCCTAAACCTCACAAAGATCCGCCTGCCTCTGCCTCCTGAGTGCTGGGGTTAAAGGCGTGTGCCACCATGCCCGGCCTAAAATACATTCTTTTAAAACTTCAAATTCTGATGTTTTAGTGAACAAAAGACCCCATATGAACCCATAGTATTATAATGGAAACTGGATGTGGTAGCTCATACCTGTAATTACAGTCCTGGGAGAATGTAGCAGGAGGATCACCATGAGTTCTAGTCCAGCCAGGGCTATGGAGTGAGACTGTCGTCTCAAGCAAGCAAAGCAAAATAAAATACCATAGTACATATGAAAAATTCCCACGACATAGTGACATCACAGACATCCTAACACTGTGGAGCAACACATCATCCACTTGGTCTTGCTGCTGTGAACAGACTTTATGTGCTACTAACTGTTGAAAAGTTCAGCTCATACAATTATGTATATTCCATAACATTTGATATATGAGCATGTAGGTTACCGATTTGATCATTGACTAGACTTTGTACTGTTATTTTAGACTACCTTTCTTCTACTTCTAAAAACAAGTTAGAGTGACACGGTCTTACCACAGCAGTCTCACGCAGCTTCTGTTTGCTGCGTCTCTAGACTGCCCAGGGTCCCTTTGGAGTGACTGACTTCTCCCAGCTAGGTGTGTATATTCTGATGCTGTGCAGCCAACATGATGGAACCATGCCCTTCTTAAACCATGTCCCTTTGTTCAGCACTGTGTGAGTGAATACAGGGCTCCCCATCACAGTCCATGCCCAAGTCCCTCTTCTTTGATATAGCCAACTCCAGGCTGAAATGGCTACATTCTCAGAGGGTCTCTGTAGTCAAACCTTGTCCAAGGACCCCTCCCCATCTTCCCTCCATTGAAAGTCGCTTCTTCCCTCTTTGGTTCTCTTAGCAATGTTTTTCCCTTCTGTTACAGAGTCTGCTTCCTAGTGTAATTATTTGCTCATGTGACTTGCATCTTGACTATACCATGGTCATACAGGCAGAACCATAGTTCATGCATCTTAGAGTGACCTACTGTGCCCGGCCTGGATCAGGGCCCCATGTGCATTCACGGAACTGAGGAGTTCAGAAAGCCTTGGTTCCCAGGAGCCTAAACCCACTGGGATCCAAAACAGAAAGAGGGGAAGTTGCTTGCAATTTATGACAAGCCAGCAGCCTACATCCATAGCCTGAGCTGCATAATCAGCCGGAAGATGAAGCGGGAGGACCGAGTTGGCCCACAGTGTCAGAGAAGATGAACAAAGCTTATTAACGCGTGGGAAGAGCAGCGTGAGCTCGGAGCAGCTTCCCCGGCAGCAACCCAGTTCTCTCACTGTGATGAAGTACCCTGCCTTCCGCCTTACACTTCAGCCACTTGGGATCTGCATTATTGCCTTATAAAATTGATGGGCGATGGTGTGATCTCCTGGTTTAAGGAATTTCTGTCAGCATTAGCAAAAAAGTACTGGCCTTGCAATTTCTAAGGGCATTCCTTGCAACAGGAAAATTGGGCCAGACCAGAACAAGACCTGCCTCTGGGCCTCCTGGTTCCCTTCTCAGTCCCCTCCAGGTCCCAGCTGTGGACACCAGAAAGGAAGTCTTGTTTATATTCAATTGAAAAGTAGGGGAGGGGAGTACCAAGTTTAGTGTCATTTGACCATGAGAAGAGATTGTTCAGGATCAAATGTTATCTTCCAAACTGCCTGGAGATATTTCCCAGTTTAAAAACCCCAGCCTATTCACCATCTTTGATGTCAATAGCCTCCCTCCTTTACACACATCACAGTCTCTGGCAGTGGATCATTCTGGTAGCCCAGTTCTAGGGAGCAGAGGGTGAAGATGGAGTATCCTTATGACTTTTTGGATCCTCAGGAGCCTAGCTGGCTCTCTCCAGCCCCACATTCTGCAGTAGAGATGCAGCGTGAACACTATCTCCTCACTCTGGGCTACACGCTGGTGTCATGGTAGATCAAACATACAGGACTTGGCAAAAGGCAGAGACAGGCCACAGCCAGCCAGCCCCAAGGTACAGTCTGCTTTTTGCCTTATTGAAAGGCGTAGGCATAACTATATCCTGGCCTCCTCAGATGACAGGAAATGAAAAGTCCAGAAAAATCTGTCTGCAGGAAATGAAACCAACAATCACAAAGGGAGATGAGGGAAGGCTGTGGAGAAGGCTGTGGGGGCCATCCTTTTAGTGAAGGGGCTGGGACAGGGCGGCTTCTCAGTGCCAGGGGTGGGTGATAGGAAGATGCTTCTCCTGCGCCTGGGCCTCACAGCTGGCCTGTGGTCACCATACTTGGGCAAACCCATCCTCTCTCTCCCTTATGGAGTTGAGGGTGCACTGGCCTTACGATGCCCAGTGAGAGTGAGCAAATTCAGCAAGCTAGCTGTGTAGGTGGGGGTGGGCCACTCTCCTGTGGGCTTCTGTGTAACCCAGGCTGGCTGGGATAGCTTGGATCTTAAATGGCCTCCAAAGGCCTGTGTCTTAGAGACTTTGTATTCAACTTGGAATCTATGAGAGGCAGGGCCCGGGGAGCACATCTTCTGGTCCTTGGAGCACCCTTGACTGCATACTGGGAAACTGGGCTCTTCTCCATACCAGAGTGTTCTGGCTCAGGGATGACTGTTTGCTCTACTGTACATTACCAGCATGATCTACTGTCTCCCCACCAAGGGCCTAAAAACATGATCCTGGACAGAAACCTTTGAAACTGTGAGCCAAGATAAACCTTTTCCCTTTTTCCACTTTTTTCCTTTTTGTGGTGCTGGGGATCAAATCTAGGGTTTTGTGCATGCTACGCAAGCATTTTACCACTGAACTATATACCCAGATCTTGTTTCTCTAAGACAGGGTCTTACTAAGCGGACCAGCTAGCCTGGAACTTAGGGTTTTCTTGTCTCCACCTCTTGAGTGCTGGGATGAAAGGCTTGCATTACCACATTCCTAACCTCTTCTCTGTATAAGTTTTTGAGTTTGGGTGTTTGTTATAGTCATGGAAAGGTGACTTCTACATTGGCACAGAAGCATATCCTTATTGCATGGAGAAAGGCCCGAGACTTGTAGAGAAGCCTTCAGTCAGGCTCATCTACCTGAATCTTTTCAATCCAGAATTAGATTGATTCCAACTGAATTTACTATCATCCTTAATTCCCTACCTGTCCTTGGCAGTCCCTCTTGCTTATTTTGTCTGTGTGTCCGATTTCTGCAGCACTATTTGCTAGAGCACTTTCTTCCATTGGAATTGATTTTGCCATTTTGCCATTTCATCAAGCCAGGTGGCCATGTGTGTGTGTGTGTGTGTGTGTGTGTGTGTGTGTGT
>NW_008356240.1:700943-742886 GCF_000622305.1 Nannospalax galili
GTGTGTGTGTGTGTGTGTGTGTGTGTGTATGTGTATGTGTGGGGGGGTATGCATGTGTTTCTGCATTCCCTGGGTTGATCCACTGAGCTGTGTGGGAACACAACTACCAAAACTGTAGTCTTGATTACTCTGGCTATACTCATTGAAACTTTCGACGGCTACCTCCCATTTCATGTTTTTTCAAAGTTCTTTGAGCTCTTACAGGTACTTTGCCATTGCTAAAACTCCAGAATAACTATGCCCATAGCAAAAGATTTTGACAAAAATTATGTTAAAGCTGTATATCAATGTGAGGAGAAGTAATGGGTTTACCATGTGTAATCTTCTAGCTGTTGAACATAGTTGTCCTCTCCGTCTATATAGATCTGATTAATCTACTTTGATTAACCAGATTCTAATCAATTTCTAGCATTCAAGTCCTACTTGTATTTTGGTAGGTTTATCTTTATGTATTTGTTTTTGGAGATATTGTACACAGTATTTTAAAAAAATTTTCAGGGTCCAAGTATCCACTACTAGTATCTAAAAACAAAATAGGTGTTTTCATGTGGATCTTGTATCTGTAACCTTAGAAGCTCAAGTTTTAGTTCCAGGAGTTAATTTATTTCTTCCTTTTAATCTGTCTTTATTTTTGTTTTTGTTTTGTTTTGTTTTGTTTTTTTGTAGATGTCTTACAAGTGTGTCCAGTCTTTTGCCATTGTGATACAATATTGTCTTCTACAAAGTTCACACTAGAGAACTGTGCAATACAGTTGCAAAAAAATCACATAATGTTTTAAGTAAGTTTACTATTTTATGATGGGAACATTCATAGCTATCCTGAGCCACATGGAGCCTGCAGGCTGTGGGTTGGACTTGCCTGCTAGGTGTTTCTGAATAGTTATGTCACTAGCAAATAGGTTTTTTTTTCCATTCTTGCTTAACTAAAAGGCTATGGCTTTTTTTTTTTTCTGTTTCTTGCCTTACTACACTGCTTCCAGAACCACAGTCTTGTCTGGTCCCTGACATGAGGAATTTAATCTCTTGACACCAAATAGGAACTTGTGAAGATCTAGCAAGCTGGGGAAGTCTACTTTCTTCCTATAACTCTAAGAGTTGTTAAAACAAATGGGTATTGGATTTTGTCTAATGCTTTTCTTGCATTGATTGATATGATAATGTGATCTTTATGCCCTTTTGTTAATATAATCAGATTTATTTATTTTATTACATTTTAAAATTAATTTTATATGTGTTTGTGTGTATGTATGTGTATGGGAATGGGTGTGCCATAGCACTCCTGTGAAGGTCAGAGGACAACATGTGGTAGTCGGTTCTTTCCTTCTACCATGTGAGACCAGGGATCAAACTCATTTCACCAGGCTGGGTGGTGCCCTTACCCACTGAGCCATTCCACTGGCCCCGATTTATTTTTAAAAGTGGAACCAGACTTGTATCTTTGGGGTAAGCCATACATTATTGTGCATGTCCTGAAAATGATTTAGAATTCCATGTTAATTATGTGGTATTTTTTTTAACTAACTTAGTTCTTTGACAGTTTGATACATGAATATCACACACCAGATGACTTTTTCTCTCCACTGTTTCTTTTCTTCCTCTCATCCCCATTAAAGACTGTCCTCCCTACAAATCCCTTTCCCAAATTCATGACTTTTGGTTTTGTTTTGTGGGCCATTTAGTTTAAGCATTTGTGTTGGATGGATAGCTTTAGTGTCAACTTGACACACCTGGGTTGAGGGAGCCTCAACTGGGGAATTGCCTCTATTGAACTGGCCTGTGGCCATGTCTGTGGGCACCTTCTTGATTGTTGAGTGATGTGGGAAGGCCCAGCCCACTGTGGGTGGTGCCACCCCTGGGCAGGTGGGCCTGTGTTGTATAAGAAAGCAGGCTGAGCAGGGGCCAAGGGAGCAAGCCAGTAAGCAGTTCCTCCATGGCCTCTGCTCCAGCTCCTGCCTCCAGGTTCCTGCCCTGAATTCCACTGTTGGGCTCTCTGATGAACTGTGACCTGGGAGATGTAAGACAAATTAACCCTTTCCTCCCCAAGTTGGTAGTGGTCAGAGTGTTCTGTCACAGCAATGGAGAGACAAAACTAGAACATCATCTGTGTGACCATTGGATTGGAACAATTCACTGGAGCTTGATGGGGTCACCAGTGGGTACAAAACTGAAAGCAATGACTCCCCTTCTCCCTGGATGTATCTTGAAGTGCATCTCTGAGGAGTTTTTAGTAAGTTTCTCTAGGCACATTTTATGTATATAATTTATGAGTCTACTTGTATTAACAGTTCAAACAAAGTGTAAGACCTTACCACCTCGAATCTCATTAGTCACCCTTATTTATAATTTCAAAGCCACTCTAAATTCTCTGAGAATTACATTAGACAGTGTTATAATCTTCCCTTCATTTGTCAAACAATTTAGAAACTCCAAAGAAGGAAATCTGTATTGACTGTTTATTGTAGCTTTCTTCTTTCCTGTTGTCCCACAATTCCTTTTATCGTGAACATTTCTCTATCTGAAGAACTTTCATCTCATCATTTAGTTACGTAGTCTAATGGCAAATTATTTTAGTTCTTTTTCATCTAAGAGTACTTTGATTTCCTCTTAATTCCTGAAGCATCTTTTCACTGGGTATGAGATTCTGGTTGGCAAGATTTTCCCCACATTTTAAACATTTATTTTATTTCTATTTATGAATATGTGTCTATGTGTTAGTATGCACATGTGTGTGTGTGTGTGTGTGTGTATGTGTGTATGTGTGCCCACAAAAGGCAGAATAGGATGGCAGATCCCCTGGAGATGTAGGTATAGGTGACTGTGAGTTGTCTGACATGGATGTTGGCAACCAAACTCAGGTCCTCTGCAAGGGCAGTATGTGCTCTTAACCACTGAGCCGTCTCTACAGCCCCTTCTGAGGTTATTTTCTTGGTGGTATTTTCTATTGTTGCATTTGTTTCTAGCATGTTCAGAATTTCTCACTGAGGCATTTTATAATGGCTCAGATCACTTTAACACCACTGTCATCTTAGAGACTATTTGGTTTGAAATGGCCCTGGTTCTTGATACTATGATTTTTTTTTTGTTGAAACTTGCATACTGTGGGTGCTCTATGATACAACTCTGAATTAATTTAGAGACAGGGTCTCATGTGTTCGATCTCAAGTTTATTATGTAGCTAGACATAACCTTGAACTTTTAAAAAGATTTACTTTTATTTATGTGTGTGTGCGCGCGCGCATGTGTGCGCATATGTTGGATGGAACACAATGTCCAGGCTCCACAGTTGATCTCCAAAGACACAGTAGTGGGGCAGAGGGTAGGGAGACCTTGTTACTGCCAAGTGAAGATGAAAATCTCAGCTTGCTAGCAGGCCTCCTCAGACACGCCCCTATTGGTGTGGCTGTAATGCCTCATTATAGCCTAGTGAGGGTGGAAGTTTGCATTTCCCACCTGGCCTTTCCTGGCAGAGGTGAAGGTGGGGCCACAGAGCCTTGTGTGATGTTTGGTTAGAGTATGGCAACTATTGTCTAAAAGTCATAGTCTTTATAGGCTGCTTCTTGAGTCACTGAGTATATAGTAAGCAGCTTCTTCCTCCTCCTCCTCCTCTTCCTCCTCCTCTTCCTCCTCCTCGTCTTCTTCCTCCTCCTCTTTGCTTTCTGTCATAGCTTCAGTTATCAACTTGACATACATGGAATGAGGGAGCCTCAACTGATGAATTTCCTCCACGGTGTGGCTTGTGGGCATGTCTGTGGAGCATTTTCTTGATTGCTAATTGATGGAGGAGGGCAGTATCATCCCCGGGCCTGGGCTGTATAAAAAAGGAAACTGAGCAAGCCCAGGGGAAACAAGCAGCATTCCTCCATTGTCTCTGTCTCAGTTCCAGTTTCCTGCTTTGGTTTCCCTTAATGACCGACTCTAACCTGTAAGCCAAATAAACCCTTTTCTACCCAAGTTGCCTTTGATCATAGTGTTCATCACAGCAACAGAGATAACAAACTCGAACCTCCTCCTCCTCCTCCTCCTCCTCCTTTTCTTCTTCCTCCTCCGTCTTCTCTTCCTCTTTCTCCTCCTCCTCTCTCCTTCCTCTTCTTCCTCTTCCTTCTCCCTCTCTTCCTCCTCTTTGTTCTTCACACTGCTAAAAGTCATAGTCTTTATAGGCTGTGTGCAGTAGACTTTTCCAGACTGCCAGTCCTGCCCGAATCAATTCAGGGATATTTGAAGCATCCCAAGAACCCAGAAAACTCACATGTTACTCCTTGGGCCTGAATAACTAGTCTGTTTTCTAGTGTCCGTCTTTCAGTGCCTTCTCACATTTAACAGAAGAATAAGGGTCAGTCTGATTTTTTCACCCAGTCTGAGTGAACAATAGGCTTGTCATATATTGTTCTTAGTCTTGGCATTTAATATTATCTTTTCTGTGAAAGTTCCTTCAAAATGTAATACATTAAAGGATTATGGGTAGGCTGTTCCTAGCTGCCCTTCCCATCTGGTTTCAGAACCTGAGGTGCCCTGTCCTGCCCTATCCTTTAACAGTCCAGAAGAGACAAAGGTAGAAAGATCTTCCAAGCATGAGAAGATCGGATCAGGAAACCTGGAGAAAGAGCAGCCATTGATTGGCTAGTGCCTTCATACTGACCATCTTCCGGACATTCTAACCCAGAAATAATCCTCCACCTTTCTTCTTTCTCCTTCTCCTCCTCACCTCCTGTGTGCCAGGCATTTCCTCAATTGGCAGAAGAAAGGACTAGAAATAACTTGTCTCTCTGCCCTCCTCCTCACTCCGTGCTTTAACTCTTATCTATGGTTTTTTATTTTAATGGACATTCAAGCATTATAAAATTAACCAAAGTAAAGCAGCTAAAATTTAGTAAAGGGAAAAAGGAAGAGTTCAGGTGGTCAAGAGCAGAAGTCATTAAATCTCAAACAATTCCAGTTTTTACTCAGGGTGCAGATGTGACTGGTGGGAGCTGCCTCATGCAGGTGCTGGGCTTTGCCGCCTTCCTCAGTCACCCAGTGTGACTTTTCACATAACCATAGCACTAACGTCCCCTTCACTGTCTGCTGAGAAGTGTGCATTCTTCTAGCCACCTGGCAACTCTGTGAACGTCTGCTAGCCTGGATGCACAGTACAGAAAACCTCTAGTGAATTTCTCCACGCATACTCTGGGTGGTCACCTGTGCCCTTCCGATGTGGATCTCTATGATGGTGAAATGGCAAGTGCTGGCCAGGCTCCATTTTCTACTTAGATTAAGGATAGTCTCTTAGCCCCAGACGCTGTTCTCAGCTTCCTATATATGATTCCCACCAAATCCTTCTAATTTTCTTTTGTTTTGTGAAGTTGCTTCCCCTACTGTCCTATCTTCTAAAGCTGCAGCTTGAAATGAAATCTGCTCCATACAGTTGTGCAGAGAGGAAATGGGGGACAGAGTGTGCCAGGAGGCCCACCCTGCCACAGGCCCTGTGCCCGACATGCCTGGGTAGGACTCCTCAGAGGTCCAGCCCTCCATGCTTGCAGGAGTATCTTGCTGCATTTCCAAACATGAGGATTTGTGCTTCCTAGCTGCTTCTCTGTGTAGCTGTTGATGCTCAACAATGAAGTATCAAGGATCAAGGGCAGAGTCCTGTAATGTCCTCATATGGCTAGTATGTGTGTGTGTGTGTGTGTGTGTGTGTGTGTGTGTGTGTGTGTGTGTGTCCTGGGTACTCAAGGAACACAGAGAGCCTGTCCCTGATGGCATTTGGGCAAGAATACAATTGGCCCCTTTCTCATATGAGGAGAGTTTTTTGAGGAGTTAGCTGGAGTGTAGACTTCCACAGCAGAGCAGACCCTCTTAAGAAAAGAAACCCCTTTACCTTTCTCTTCTGAACTCTCCACCCATCTCTCTCTGTTCCCCTGGCCTCTGGTTTGGAGACTGCACTCTTGGAACAATTCTATGGCAACGGTTAGTTGATGATGGCCTCTGCTGGATTCTCTTCCAGAATCACCTTACTTTGATATCCACTTAAGAAAACCACAAAGTCTTCTTAGCAAGGAAAGAACATTGTATGCTGTCTTTTCAAGACATCTCTAGGTCAATCAAAGAAAAGTGCACATTGGGACTGGAATGATCTAGACATCCTCCTCTGGCAAGGCAGTTACCTGGACCCCTGTTTTGGCAGCCAGCTTTTAAAGCATGCATCAGTGCACTTAAAATATTCTATAAGTTGAAAACTCAGAACACAACTTGTCACATAAATACCACTGGTGAGTGTGGAAGAACCCATATGATTGGCTAAATTAAATTTCCTTCAGTGATACAGAGACTTAGCTCAAATGTCACCTCCTCTGGGGAGTCCTCCCTAAGTCCATGTTGATTTGGAGTTTAGTCCAGTGCTCCCTCTCATTGAAATCCCTCCTCAGCACTTGCCTCATTCCAGGGTATTAGCATGTTGGGGTACAGTGATGTCTTTGAGTCACCTATTTACTACATGCGACCTAAAAGTAGCTGGTAAAACAGCTTACTGACATTTGCACGCTCAGTGCTAGCATAGTGCCTGACACGTAACAGGTACTCACCAGTGTTTCAGGAGAGGAGTTGTGGCAGATATGTGCAGGAAACAGCTTACTGACATTTGCACGCTCAGTGCTAGCATAGTGCCTGACACATAACAGGTACTCACCAGTGTTTCAGGAGAGGAGTTGTGGCAGATATGTGCAGACAGCCACCAAAATAACTTTTCTGCCTGTTCACTGTAGAACCTAACATTGCACCATTATCACTTGAGTCAAAAAGTTAGCCCTGTGAGCCGAAAAGTTTGTTATATATACCAAAGATCCCTTCCAAAATTAAAGTGTCACTGTGATAAATAACTGTCACTGAGCTTTGGGGGTGTTGTTTAAACTGATCCCAGAGGACCTAGGCACAGGCACCAGAGGGTAGATCTATAGGAGGAAGGCATCTTGCAGGGTTCCATTGTCACAGAGGCAGGAAAAAGAAAAAAAATTTGTTTCTGGAAGTCAAGTTCTGACAGTTGATTTCTCTGTCACCAGCAGCTGGTCCTCCTTCTTATACATTAATTATTGAGGTATAATTCTTCAAGGGAGCCCAGCACTAGATAAGCATTGCCTGCCACACAACAGATGCTCAGTCAACTTTTTTGTCAAGCAGCTTTTCTTGGAACCACTGGCAGCTAAGCACTCATTCCTGTCTGTAAGGTCCTTACTTGCGAGGGTAGTGGAGCAGTATCTGAAAGCTGGGTTCTATCATCAGAGACCCTAACACTGATCATTGGTGCTAAAAGAATTCAGAACATGGACTGATGCTATTTACCTTGGACTGGCTTTAGAAATGTGGTCAAGCCCCAGATGAGAAGCTTTTCCATCCTGTGTTGGAGTTCTGATCCCATGACCAGCCCCAAATGACTGACTGGTGGCTGTGGGCGTATGTGGGGCATACATCCTGTGTGGCAGCCCCTAAGGGCCTTGACTTGAGTCAGAGGGAAACCTTTGCTGCCCAGAAGCTGAAGACACTCCCCAAGACACAGAGCTAAGATGGGGTCCTTGGGACTGAAACGGCCACCTGCAGAAGAAAGGATATCATACATGGCCCTGTGCCTGAGGAGAGGTGTTTGCAATTAACCATTGGTTGCTAGGTTTGGTTCTTAAACTAGCTACCTCCCACACACATTGAGAGAAGGAAGAAAGAACAGTTAGAATGCAGGAAAGAGGGAAAAACCCACCTCGCCCACTTGACAGGCACAAATTGCTGCTCGCTAGCAGCCTGTAAGGGCGGGACAGTCCCCTGTGAACACCCTGCTTAGGGGTTCGGTTGCCGTGGTGAGCACACTCTGGGAACCGAAGGTCTCTAAGCACAAAGGCACACAAAGGACACCTGTGTGGATGCTCAAGACCATGCCCCACTCTGGCTCTGGATGCTGAACGACTCAGTCACCGTTCCTTGACCAGGCAGTGTGGGGGGTGGGGAACTTTGAGAGAAGTGAAGCAGAAAGAAATCTTTGTGACAATGACAACTTAAGAAACACTAGACAACCAGCTTTCTGGGTGCTTCTGAGCTTTCTGAGGGTGGGGGGAGCGGAGCAGTAGAGCGGTCATGTGGAAAATTCCCTTTCTCCCCAGCGCAGTCCTTCCCAAGTGAAGGAAGGGTCATTGTGTTTCTGGTGAAAGCCCTCATTCCTGACAGGATTCCATCAGGCCAGAAGAAAATGCTTGTTTCTGGGAAGAAGTTGAGCTGGCAAATGTGGAAGACTGAGAGGCTGGGTGAGTATCTACCACCAGAAGATTTTTGGTTTGAAGCAGGTTCTGGTTTCTTAGAACATCGCTAGACAGAAAAACGGTTGCATCTGGCCAGACCATAGTAGAAAGAAAATGCGTGGGAGGGAGGCCTGGGGTCCTCTTTCCACATCTGCCCAGATTCCTCTATGCACCTGGGGCAGCACTAATGCTTGTGGGCGGCATGAAATGCTAAGGAAGCTTCCAGCAGCATTTAGCCCTGCCTGCATACCCAACCATGGTCTCTGTGGGTTTTCTCGGCCTGGGCCTCACACCTGCCAACAACCCCAGTGGGCCCTGTACATGCTGCTGGGTAGATGGAAACAGGAGAGATGTTCGGCATGTCTCCTTGTGCCAAAGTATCATCATCTCACCACCAGCCAGCCCAGATGGTCACCTTCCTCCTCCCAACCAGCACTCCAGAGAACATGCCAGAACACTGTGGTTGTTAGCTTGTGGCAGCCCTACCAAAGGTCTGTAATTTGGGGATAGAAATACAAGGCAGTATTATAAGGCAGCCCAGCTGGCTGTTTGTTTGTTTATTTACTTATTTTCATAGACAGCTTTGTTTCTGTTACTGTTTCCTATGGGCCATCACCCTCACAAGGTGGTGCCTGAACCAGACCTGAGCTGGAGGCTGCTGTGTGGGGAGAATTCTGGGGGCTCACTCAGCACTGCTGTGTAGGGAAACCTTGCTCTGGGTTTACCCTTGCTCCACTACCTTGCTTCAGGGATAATGTCAGCCACATCTCCCTCAGCAGTAGCTCTTGCCTCGTAGGAGCCACTGCAGCTCCTAGGAAGGACCAGTATCCCCCACCATCCTAACTTTTCCAGCTTAGCTAAGGAAGGCATGGAGGGCCCGAAGAAAGTTTTAGACCCACTGAGGCTCCTGACTGGGGCTGCTGAATCCTACCCAGATTGGAAGGAGACACTCTGGACCAGATGTGTAAGAAAGTATAAGATCTGCAACAACAAAATTAGGAGGCATAATTGTTTACGTTCAGATGAGAAAATGGTGCTTCAAATGCAGACTGACACCAAGAGAGCTATCTTTCTACCGTTTGTCATCCTGAAAAGAAGGTGCAGCCTTTCAAAGAGTCAGGACAGTCCTGGAGGGAGTGGGGACAGGGGAGTCACTGAGAAAGAACATAGATAAGCGATCACTGTTTGAATGAGTATATTAGTTACTTTGCATCACTGGGACCTAAATACCAAACAGAAACAACTTGAAGGAGGAAAAGCTTATTTTTGCCTCATAGGTTCAGAGAATTTCAGTTCATCATGGTGGGGAAGGCAACATTCATGGCAGTGGGAGCAGGTACTGGGGGTTCCTCACATCACACAGAGCATGGGCAGAGCCCACTGGCAGGAGCTGGGCTATGACCATAAAAAGCCACCCTTCCCCCAATTCTGCCAGCTAAGTTCCACCTTCTAAAAGTTCCATGACCTCCCAAAAACAGTGTCACCAGCTGAGGAACAAGCATTTGAAATGTAAGTCTATAGGTAGCATTTTAGATTTAAACCATAAACGGGATTTTGAACTTGACTAAGAAAGAGGGGGGCCAGATGCTCTGGTTTGCCTAGGACAGCCAAGGCTTATGCCTGTCATCCATGCTAAGTATCACTCACAAAAATAATAATCTAGATTTGGATGATAAATTCTGTGATCCTTTCCAAAAGGAGGGATGGAGTTAGGTCTGGAAATGAATCCAGAGAGCGAGGCATGAGACACAGGGCTCCTGAGGCAGGGCCTGAAGGAAAAACGCAGGTGAGAAGGGCCAGGTAGATGCTCTCTGAAGCACGTTTAGTATCACAGGTTGTTGGCTATGTGCAGCCACATATCTGCAGGGAGGGGGGGCATCAACTCACCTCTTTTTATTAAAAGAGGATATGTGGGGCGTGGTGGCGCACACCTTTAATCCCAGCACTTGGGAGGCAGAGGCAAAACTCATCTCTGTGAGTTCAAGGCCAGCCTGGTCTACATAGTGAGTTCCAGGACAGCTGGGGCCATAGGAAGACCCTGTCTCAAAAAGACCAAAACAACAAAAAAAGAGGATACAAGGCTAAGAGAGATAAAAGTGAACTGCCCAAGGTCTTAGGCTGCTTCCTGGCAGAGAGGAGACTGGAGCTTGCCCTTGAGGGGTCAAGTCCAGGTGCTCTTTTCTGGGACAGAAGGAAAGGGATGGCTCTGAAAGATATCACAGAAGATGAACAGACATGGGGCCTGGAGCAGCAGCCCCCCCACACAGAGAAGAGCCATCTATTACTTTAGCTTTGAGGCCAGCAGTGGGGAAGACTGTGAAGGGAAACTGGAGGGAAGATTGAAATGAGTGTAGACATGTTCAGATGTTAATCTGGACTCTGGATGTGATCTAGAGCCACAGGGGATGGTAGGCAGAGCCAGGTAGGCAGGCTCTCCAGGATGTAACACCAGGGACTGGAGGGAGTAGCGCACTCAGGACCCCAAATGAATGAAGAGACAGGTAAACAGGAGACAGAAGAGTAAATGGGGCCTAGTGAATGGTTCACAGCATTCCCTCTGATCCATACAGTAGTCAGACATCACTGCAATCCCCTTTCCTAGTAACCTCTATCTCTCCCCTCACCACTCCTTCATGGTTTCAGTGGTGGGAAAAGCCTTAATAAAGTACTATCCTTAACCCCTGCTTGGCAGATGGGAAACTGAGTGACAGAGAAATTACTCTCCCTTGTTTTCTGGTTTCCCAAGTTTTGGCTAAACAGCATGTCTTGTACCTCCATCATGGTCTGGCCTCCTATACATGCTCTTAGGATGCAGGGGAAGAGGGGGAGAAGGCAGTAAGGCTCATTGCTTATCTTGGTTGCTGGGTGCACTAAGGAGAGGCCCAGTCAAAGGGTCCAGAGGCCCTGGCTCTCTGGTTCCAGCTCTACTGCTTGCTAACTTGTGCCATGGTCAGGAGTTGCCTCATCCTCCCCTCCTGCTTGTCCTAGTCATGAATGAAGGCTCTGGCCTCTGCCATCTTGAGTCCCACTGCTTCTTTTTCTTCCGGGAGTATATGGCTTTGGCTCGGCCAGCTTCTTATATGTGTGTTCGTTCCTTCTATCTTCTTGGAAGTTCATATACGGAGCACTTTCGCAGAGTAGAATGAAGTATCTGTCCTCGGGTCTCAATAACCGTTGACAGTATAGGATTCAACAAGATACACAGAAAATGTAATTAAAAAAATATCATCTTGGTCCAGATATGTGGGTTGTTTGTTTGTTTGTTTGTTTGTTTGTTTGTTTTCCTCCAACAAATTTTCATGAAATTTGAAATTGAAATTTACTGCAGATAAACCACAAAATGTTCTAGGGCAACATAAGACAGCTGAGCTGCCGTGTTTAAAATGATCTACTGGCTGGGGCATGCCTTTAATCCCAGCACTTGGGAGGCAGAGGCAGGCAGATCTCTGTGAGTTCAAGGCCAACCTGGTCTCCATTGTAAATCCAGGCCAGCTCGGGCTACAGGGAGACCCTGTCTCAAAAAAACCAAAAGAAAAAAAAAAAAAAATCTACTGTCTCCTAAGCTCTCCTCACACATATCCACAATAATCCTACACACCACCATCACACCCACATGGTGGCCTCTTGTAGGTGACATGAAAAAAACCTCAATCTCCTGAAAAAAATCATAAAGTAGCTTTAGTTCAGATGAATTGTGCACACATTTTTGTTCAGTGAAACTTCTTTGATGAGGCCTGTTCAGATACCTTGAAGATACTGTAAAAACACCCACAGACATTTCTCAAAGTTACTGTGGTCACATGGTCTGTAGAAACAACAGGGAAAACACAAAATACTGAGTGGTATGCACATTTTGGGACATCTCAGAACATCTTAATCTTCTCTGAAGTCTGAATGTTAGTTTCTAACCAAGTAGACTAGGGAAGCCAGCCCAGGCCAGTGTGAGGGGGCCAGATTGTGGAAGGTGGAGGGGGCTTCAGGTAGCATCTGTTTCCACCTACTAGCCTCAGACCAGAAGAAACTTTGAGAGGGACTGTGGTGTCCCACGGCATATCGCCACAAGAACAGGTAGAAGCAAGCCTGGCAGTGTGGGCCCCTGAGCTGAGTGTAGTCTCTGCTGTCTGTCCCACACTGCCTCTGAGATGCCCACATAAGCTCCAGGTGAGGTTCACTGGTAGGACCCAGTGGGTCCCAGGAGTTTAACGTCCTGAAAATGTGTCACAATGAACAGGAGAGATATATAATAAGAGAAGAGGGCAGAAAATTCTGGACAGAACGGGGAGAAGGGGTCAAAGGCTCTGGGTCCTCAACACTTTGAACAGTAAAATGGTGAGTGTCTGGAATCCAAGGTTGCTTCAAGGTCACAGAAAGACCAGCCTGCCCCCTGAAGGAAAGATCCTGGAGGAGAGAATTCAGAGCAGGGAACAGAGAGTCTGGTGCGGGAAACCTCAGACTAGCAAGATGAGTTCACATGCTTGAATCTCAGTCATGCCAAGTCAGTGCAGTGTATACCCCAGACTCCCAGACCAACCCAATACTTGGAATCAGTAGTCCTTCCTTATTACAAAATTAACACCACTGAAAGCTTTACAAAAAACAGACAGACCAAAAATATCACATCTTAGGCAAATGAGTTAAAAATCCCTTGCAGAGACATCCTATTTTTTTCCCACCCATTTCTCAAATCAGAAGACACCTGGTAAAGAAACTGTATTTGGGTAAAGAAATGCAATTCCTGGTATACATGGTTTCCTGATGGTGCAGAATGGAAATGACATAATGGAAATGTTGGCACTCAAGATCAGTCTGTACGTTTCTAGGTGAAAACAGGAGGCTGAGTCATCAGTGGAAGTGTGTGTGTGTGTGTGTGTGTGTGTGTGTGTGTGTGTATCCCTGTGACCAGCTGCTATATGCTCCTTTCTGCATTCAAAGACATGGTTTTCATTAAACTCACTAAACCTATTTGCCAGGTCTTTCCATCTTTTGGATCCTAGATGCACAACCTAAATGTGGGTGATAGCACACCTCTGCTTATGTCATCTGAGAGGAAATAAAATAATTGTTTTTGAAAAGAAAAGAAGTTTGTCTTCAACTCAAGGACAGGGAGCCTATGACATGAGGTGACTATCTCAGTAGTTGATATGAGTGATCTAATTTGTGTTGCATTCCCTCTGGTGACAAAAGACAGGATGGGGCAGACTGGGAAGGTGTAGGACCCTTTGTCTTAATTAAAAAGTATAGTGGGAGACATGAAATTTGACCAAGTCTCATAAATCTGCTAAAAGAATTGAGACTGTCAGATAAGTTTAAATAAAACCAACTGAGTCCTCTGAGAATAACATAGGCTCCCTGCTAGTTGTCAACACCCACTTTCCTGTCACTTCTGTGCTCCACGGACGATGGTGTGCTCATTAACCAGCCACCCGACCGCCCGCCACTGACAAGTGCATCCCCACAGAGCACAAAACTCAGAGATGATAAATTTACTCCAGCTTGTAAAAACAGGACTCTCCTCTGGGCAATCAAAATGCTAGGAGGCGTTAAGGAAATGAGAACTTTATCTGTAAACCTACCTTCATTAGCAAAGCTTGGTCCTCCCTGTCAGGACAGCACCTCACCGGTCCTCCCTGTCAGGACAGCACCTCACCACCAGCGAGAATTGCCCTAGTGCAACTGGAAGGGAAGAGACAGGTAGGTGAGAGGCCTCCCTGATGACTCCCAGGTCAGTGTATGTAGGGACGACCTCTTGCTTATGGCAGAAACAAATGGCATGTTGGTTGTGCTCCTTGTGGACATGCAGAGCTCCCCACATGCCCACTATGCAGGTTAGTGTCTGTGCTCAGTGACTTCTCCATACAGTCAGTTGGGAGGATAGTGAGGTCTCTACAATCACCCAAGCTCCACAGGAATGATCAGAAAGTCCTGAGTTCAGTTACTGTGAACAGCTCCATCCCTCTGACTTTTATAAAGAGGACCCCAACTGCTTTGTTAAGTTTGGCAGTGGTAAACTTTCTACAGCTCTTGACCATTGTGATTTCCATGGAGTTAACTCTTTGCTTGGTAAAAACATATAATATGGTCCCAAATGTTGACTCAAGCAATCCCCCAAACTCCCCAAAAGATCTACTTATCTTTTCTCATCCAACAGAATGATGGGGGAAGCCCAAGAAGGTTTACAGAAAATGCTTTAATGATCCATTTAAATTGATCTTGAAGGCCTTGGATGTCATAATTTCCATAAAGTACCCTCTTCTTCTCTGTACTCATGGTTGGTCTCTCAACAGAGGCCTACTGTGTGAGCACCATGCTTTGTTTAGGGCTAAATAAGCATTGAAACAGACTACCTCCCCAGCATGTGGTTTTGACTACATTAGCTCACTCTTGAAGATGCTCCCATGATTCCCTGCCACCCCTGGATTTCAATCCACTTCCTATGACAGGGACTAAGTGGATTGAAGTCCACAGGTGACAGAAAATCATGGGATTCTTCTTGCAAGAACGACAAGGGAAAACTGAAGTTACCTGCTGACAGCTGCCACTGGTCAGGTGCAGTGGAGATTTTAGATACCTCTGAAAGCTGAAGCTATGAGCGCTGAAGCTCCCTAAAACAGCTATTTGTGACAATTATCAGAAGAACCCAAGTCTACACTCATGGCCTGCAATGGGTTGGCATGCAGTTAAATTTGTCTTAATCTGTTCAGGATGGAAGACTAAAATGTGCACAAGGCAAGACACTGGGATAGTCACTGTATCAAGAAATTGCTTCACAACATGGAACTACAGCCAGTGTGAACATTCTGAAAAGCCATTGCTCCTGCCGTGCTGATCTGTTGATTGATTTGTTTATGGGATTTGAGGACTTGGACCCTCAGGTTCACAGTAAGACCTGCTGAGAAGCCATCTCTACAAGTCCTCTGTGTGGTACTCCTGGGCACAGAAGAATAGTCACATATACTTATAACATCTGTGGAATTTCTTGAATACTGAGGCTGTCAATTAAGAGAGAATTTTTGGAGTGATTTTGAGGTGCAAATAGATACAATGAACATAATACACGTGTCATCTATTTTTCTACATATCTTAAGATATCGTCACCAGTTATTTACACTGACCTTTAAAAAAAGTCTCCCACCAAGTATTCAATATCATCTCTGCTATACCTGCTTAGGGGTTTTAAGTCAGCAGATAAAGGTAAAATATTGGTTTTAAAAAAGCCTCACTCTGGGGACTAGAATGATGGCCCAGTAGTTAACAGCACTTGCTATCTTTCTAGAGGACCTGAGTTCGGTTCCCAGAACCCACATTAGGCAGTTCACAGTCATCAGTAACTGCAGCCCAGGGGATCTGACACCTCTGGACTCTGGTGGCACCCACACAAATGGCCTATACTGTCTCACATACACATACACACAAATAAAAATAAATAGAATAAACTTTTTTTTAAAAAAAAAACTTCACTTTTAGTTATCTTGTGCTCTTTCCCCCATTTAACACACATGCAACTTTAAGCAGATAGCAAACCTGTTAATCCATTCTTAGGATGAATGCTTCTTTTTCCCTTCAGTTCTCATGTTTCTGTGCAAAAGCCATCATTTTCCAGTTAATAGAGCATTATGTTTTCTCTGAAAATAAAACCCCATAAGTCATAGGCAAGGAGAGAGGTAAATTCATGGAGAGAAGACAAGACACTATTTCTCCTGCTGACATTTGGGATCTGTGATAAGTTCAAAATGATGTTTTTATCTCTAGTGATTTATCAAGCTCAAGATTTCACAAAAGATAAACAGATGCACTGAAAAAGGAATACATCATCTCAATGTTTCATTTTGATGCTTGGGGTACCTAAAAGCATGTATCTTAAACAGCCCCCCTCTAAAAACTTAATAGATTCCACGATTCACACGTTTAATTCTTATTTTTAAGACACACTAAACTGAGACCATGTCAGAAGGGGCTGTTGAAGACAATGGTCAGACCTGAAACACACAGATTATTTATAGACAAAAAACTCAAGAGCTGAAAGAAAATCTGGTTGTCAGCAGACAGTTGCTTTGCGATGTTTTTTTTTCTCTGTAGTTCATTTTGGTTTTTGTGTGGGTGGCTCATGTGAACTCAAAGGTTATTTGCTAAATGTTTTGAAGATTAGAATATGCTGTCCTTTAAAACATAAGTTTAAATTTATACTCAATGAAAATATACTTAACTTTATAATATGCAGTATAGGATAGTATTTTTAATAGAACATCATATCCAGAATTGCTGTGATAAGACAAGAGCTCCTACACCTCTGTTTTTTATGAATGATGTAGAAGGTCCTATTCTTAAGTTTGAGGCCAATAGAAAAGAAAGAATATGTACTCAATAAATTTGGATTTCTGTTTTGTTTTACTTTTTTGGATGTCTTCTTGCCATCATGGATTATTTTGAGATGCCCTAAGTGTCAGAAGGTAAATATTCAGCTCGGAATGCTGCTGACCCAGATATCTGCAGTTCACTGTTCAAGATACATTTTTTAAATCACATGGTAGGAAACAAAGGAGCAAACACACATCTTAAAGGTAAGGGGGCATATTTCTGTTGTCTTTTCAGCAGTTCTGAGTGGTCAGACTCAGGTGGAGCATTGTCTCTGGGCTCTCCCCTATGGACGGAGAGCAGCAGTCTGCTAGGATCTGAATTTTTCTTCAGTCCCTGTGGCTGTATGGGCTTGGGTATTACATATAACCTCTCTGTGTCTTGCTGGACTTTGTGAGTTGCTGGTGGAGATTAAACAAATCATAATTGCTAACCATTCACCGTAGCTGGGACACAAAGCAAATGCTCCATAGAAAAGGACTGCTGTGATCTTTACAGTGGGTCAAGAGTGCTGAGGATAAGTGACATTCCATTAGCATCAGAGTAAAGCACAGCTACTAAATCCCATTCTTCACATCCCTCCAAAACAAGGAGCCAAGCCTTCGTCTCCTCTTCCACTCTTTCCAAAGGGATGCAGTCTTCTGTTGCACGTGATAAATTTGCGCCCCCCTCATCTCTTTCCAAAGTGAGTGTGTCAGGAACTCTACAGACAGCTGTGCTCAGTGACAAACTCATAAGGGCTGGGCGGTCAGTATAATGGAACTTCTTCAGAAAGCAACGCTTGTAGTCCTGAGGTCCAGCGCACACAAACCTCAAGTTCACTGTCATGACCACGGGGTGAAGGGAAGACTTTGGTTCCTGATAGACCAAGAACTTCTTGTGATACTGGCAGTCTGTGGGTTTTTGTTTGCTGGGTTTGTTTTGGCTTCTTTTGTTTTTTAAGAAAAGGTCTTGCTGTATAGCACAGGCTGATCTGGAAGTCACTTCTTCCTGTCGCCCACCTCCATGTTCTCTTTTTTTCCGCCTTCATGTTCATGTTCTTAAACTTCCTCTTTTTCTTTATTTGATTTTCTGGAGGGTCACAAGATTAATCCTAATTCAGCAAAGTTGCACGCCCTGACAACCCATTACGGACCACCCCATCTCAGATTTAGTCAAATTCTTTGTCTTTTTGGAGAGCCCAAAGTATATGACATTACACTCTTGCTTCGAATGGGCTCCATGTCTGGGGCCTGGCCCAGCCATCTATCTTCACAGCCCTTCCTGTTGAGCAGCATAGCGAGAAAGTTGGTTTTTGCTTTTTCCCACCCCATTGAATTTTCCTGATTTCAAATGTGTGAGACTCACAGGCCCAGGACTTCCCAGGATCCTTTAGAGTATGTGTTTCCAAGACCCATCATTGTACACTCTATGAAATAGTGACTCTCCACCCCCAGAAGCATATTTTTCTCAGAGAGTCCATCTGCAGGTCTGAGCTGAGTATGTGATTTGGATAAAGAGGACAAAGCTTCTAGCATAGGGCTTCTGACATTCCTTCCTTCTGGGGGTTCCCAGGATCTCTGGACTTGCAGAGATCTGCCAGCCAATTGTATCAGCTCCTTCTCAGCACCTCAGACCCCTGGCCAGCCCCATTGTTCATATACCTGAAAGGAGCTAGACATTAAGTACAATAGTACTCACTCACTCCCTCCAGCCACCTGCATTGGTATGATGGTTAGTGTTGTTGGCTTGACAGAACCTGGTATCACCTGGGAGATGGACCTCTGCACTTGATTATGTTAATTGCTGTGGGAAGACCTACCACAGGCACTGTGGGTGGCACTCAGTCCTTGGTTGGAATCCTGGACTGTCTGAATGAAGAAGTGGAACCGAGCAGCAGGATGCATTTATTCTCTTTGCTTCCTGACTGCGGATGAGATAAGGCCAGCTGCTTCAAGCTGCTGCTGCCTTGAGTTCCAGGCAGTGATGGCCTGTGTTGTCTAACTGTGAGCCATAATAAAGCTTTCTCCCTTAGGTTGTTTTTGTCGGGGTATTTTATCAACAGCAACACGAAAAGAGACTAAGACACAGATGGTGTCTACATAGACCAGGACTTTAAAACTCATCCCACCTGTTGATGTGAACCAGTGAGAAGGGAAGAATTCACTGTTACAGCTGACATAGGGCTTCTGGTTCTCTCCTCTGAAGGCACCCCTGACATCTCCATCCCTGTACCACCAACAGGAACAGCATAGCACTGCACAAACTCATGATTCAAACGGTAATATAAGTTGACTTAATTTCTATTTCTACTTCTACCCCTGAACAAATCTGTCCTTAAACTTAGAGGGTTGGGAGTGAGGGGGGAAGTAACACTTCAGTAGCTGTGTAGGTAGGTGACAAGTTCCTAGATTCATACAGGATTTCCAGTTGAAGCGGTGACATTCAGTGTTTCTGAGCTTATATTCAAGGAGGTGGAATGTTTTCATAATTTCATAGAAGATGAATGCAAAGCTTAGACTAAATCAAGGTGAATGCAATTTGTATAAAGAATAACCTCATTAACAACTGGGAGGAAAATGCTAATCCCATGAAGAATATTGGAACAAGCACTAATGGGCAAAACACGATATAACGTTTTAAATAATGCATGGGATCATGTTTTTATTAACAAAGAAAGCCTCATTTCAAAACACACGTCCTTGAAAGAAGTCTGAAATTAATCCTCAGTAGGCAGAAACCCACCACATTATATGTTCTAATTATAATTACAACCTGCTCTTAATGTGAACATTTGAAATTATTAGGCCCTTTATTAAGAACCAGAAAAAGGACTTCCTGCTGCATAAAGCTCACCAGCTTTGAGAGAGGAGCCAGAGATGGCTCTGCACAGAACTGGAAAAGTGTGGGTGCCATTTCTTTAACGAATGCCTGTTTTCTGTTTTGCCTGGAATTGGCTCACCCTTAGGGGCTCAGACACCACCAGGTTTCAGAGCTGCTGTTTCTAGGGCAAGATAAAAATGCATATCACAGGAAAATACCAATTTATCATTGTAATGGTTACATCCCACTACAGAAACCACTGGAGACTGCTTAACATTTTTTATTTCAAGCACGGTTTTCCCTAGTCTTCAGGTGACAAACAGATACCGATGCCAGAAGGCTTTTTCCCATTTGTTCCTAATAAAACTGGCTCAATTCTTAGTTCATTCTCATCTGAAGTGATTCTAAGCTCTAAGTTTTAACAGACTGATTCTTCTCTTCCGTTCTGGGTGTTCCTCCTTTGAAAGCCTCCACAGGCAACATCTGGGCTGGTTAGCAAGAACAGATGGGTTCTTGTAGTCCTTCTCCCTTCCCCTGGAGACCTCTGCTGGAGGGCAGCATGAGATCTGAATGCAATGACACTGGCTAGATCTTGGCTGGCACAGGCTTAGTGCTCTCACGTCCTTAGGACCTGTTATGTATCTGTTAAAACCTTCCCACCGCATGTTTGGTTTGTTTTCTGTTTGTGTATGTATACGTATGCACATGTGTATGTGTATGTATATGGTATATACACATGTGTGCAGGTATGCATGCTTGTGCATGCAGAGGCCCGAGGAGGATATTGGATGCTCTGTTCTACCACATCCCGCCTATTCCCTTGAGACAGGGTTTCTTGTTGGATCTGGAACTAGGCTGACAAGGCAGCAAGCTGCAGTGATCCTCCTGTTTCAACAGTGCTGGGATTACAGCTGCATGCCTGCATGCCTAGTTTTTTACATAGGTGCTGGGACCTGATCCTCATGCTTGTGCAGTAAGTGCTTTTACTCCCTGAGCCATCTTTCCAGCCCCCAAAACCTTCACATTGTAGATGGAGTTCTCTATTTCAAAAAATTCCTGAGTTTTCTAAATGCTGTCCTTGAATTCATTACTTTTCTTCTTCTACTTTATACATGCAAGTCCTTCTTATTTTATTTTTAATGTGAGGGTAATTTCCTGAAAGCAATCAATTTAGTTTCTTTGGTTATCATCCAATAAAAGGTTCAGAATGGAGTTGAATTTCTTTTGTGTTAAGGTGACTGAGCATTGAGGTCTACTTTGGTTATAGAAAGTATTTTATTTATAGAGTAATGGTTAGCCTATTTTTCCCTTTTTAAAATATTTTCTTTATTATTTTTATTTTATGTGCATGAGTATATTGACTAAATGTATGTAAGTGCACCTTCATTATGCAATGTCCACAGAGAGTCAGAAGAGGGCATTGGATGCCCTGGAACTAGAGTTACAGACAGTTGTTAGCTGCCATGTAGGTGCTGGGAGTTGAACCCAGGTCCTCTGCAAGAGCAGCCAGTGCTCTTAACCACTGAACCATCTCTTCAGCCTCTCTCTTTTTTTCTTTTTTCTTAAATAATCTGTGTCTGACACTAAGACCAGGACTTCAGAGAATCATCTCAGTTAATCTTTGCCACAGTCTCCTGGGTAAAAATAGCTCTGTAAATGAGGACACAATTGAAGCTCAGAGGTTAGGTGATTTACAGAGCAGGTAGAGGGAAAGCCAGGGCATGAACCCATATCAGTCTGCATACTAAGCTCAATTATGCTTGTAACAAGGAGACTGAGCCACTGGAAGCTTCACAGTCCTGGTTCCCAGGTAACAGCATGGTAAGTCTTTGACCTTCACTCCTCATAAGTAATCACATTTCTGAATAGCTGTCAGCTTTCCATCTGGAGTCATATGGTTCATCCACATGTTCCAGGATGTGTAGTATCTGTGGTCAGTACACAGGGGCCAGAGCACCTGGGCCTCAGTATCCCCAAGAGTAAGGCCAGTGAAAGGCACACACAGTAGATGAGAGGCTTGGGACATACCTGCCTTCACTACAGGCTTTGGGATGCTGCTCTATATTCTAGCATGTTTCAGCCTAATCAATAAATATGGGGAAAAAAGCCCTCCAATGAAAGGGTAGCTTGCATCAATTTCTTAGTGAATGAGGCTGAAACCAAGGACAGCACAACAGTCCAGAGTCATGGACATCCCATGTGCTGCAGGATACATGGTGGATGGCAGTGGACCCTCAGATCTGCAGCCAGACCTAGATGCATGAGCTATGCAGATGGTGCAACCTGCTGCACCTTCCCAGCTACAACTGAAGTCCATGTGGAGCTCCGCCATGGGAGAGATGGCATGTGTAGATGACTCAGCAGTTGGGTTTTGACTTGAAGAATAAACTGGCTGTCTGGTTCATATCTCAGTCATTTCCAAGTTCAGTGAACATGAATCAATTTCCCTCTGGCCAACATACTGTGGGGTATACAGATAAAATTTCTGGATCAGCAAATGAGGGAATTCAATCCTGTGTCTTAGTAACTTGTAGGAGCGTCAAGCCCCACCGTCCATTTCTGATCCTCCCTGCCCCTCTTCTTGCCCCTCCTCCTTGTCCCAGGGAGTAGAAGGTGGAATTCAGTCAGAATCAGAGATGCTGATGTGGTCCTTGTTACTCCAGGGTCAGGTCACTGTGGTCAAGGGCCACCCTGAGATGATGGTCCTGTGGCCCACCTGCTTCCTGTCTCCAGGAAGACCCTGGGCTCCTGGCACATCATCCATATTCCAGCCTTTGCTCACCATCCCTGAATTATGATGCTCACTCAACCACACAAGGTCCCTAGAGCTGGTCCTCAGAGGGAGGGAAGAAATCAGGTGCCATTTGAGCCCAAACTGCTCCCTGTAGTCCTGTTCTTAGTGATGGTATCGAGCATCCCTATAGCTACCATAGCATGGTACAGAATCTTGTGCCACTCTGTTCTTTTGGAATGTCCTGGCTGGAGAGAGGGGATAGTGAACAGATTGGCAGGTCAGGTCAGATGCAGGTATTCCCAGGTTACTGGCTGCAATACTTGCCCTAACTCTTAGCAAGTCCATTGAAGAATCCACCCCTGTAGATGGTGCCTGAGAAGCACCAGGAGCCAGGCTCCTTCAGCTGTGGTGGTCCAGAACTGACCCTGCCTTCTGTGACCAACAGTGGCCCAATGTGATGGAAACCCCACACAGCCGGTAACCTTAGCTAGAGCCTGGCTTTTTCTTTTAATACTTCCCCATCATACTGGGTCATGCTGTGGAAAAAAAAAAAAAAGATTCTTGAGATCAAACAATTTCAGGGTGGATCTTGGTATACTTAATATTTCATTTTATTGTGTTATTTTAGTCTCTTTTTTTAGGCCAAAATGAATATTCAGGTTTCCTAATCTCAGAATCATTGACATACTGGACTGTAGGGGATTGGCCTCTGCCCTATAGGACACTTGGCAGGATTCCTGGCTTCTACTTACTACCCACCATTAACACTGCTCCCCAGACAAGTCAAAACTTCTCCAAACATTGCCAAATGTTTCCTTGAGGGTGCAGTTGTCCCTGGTTGAGAATCACTGAGAGGTTGGTACAGCTTCTTGCTAACTTGAAGATGAGGTTTAAATAGTGAATGCTGTGCTCAGAATTCTTCAGACAGTGGCCGCATCTGTCACTCTTGACTCTTCCATGTATGGAGCCCACCCCACCCCGCCCCACCATTTGTATATGCAGGAATGTCAGTCATTGCTGGGTAAAGGGCCACTTCTGAGTGGCTGGCATTCGTAAACTGGTTCGTGTCTGGAAAATGGGTACTGGTAGGCTTTGTGGTATTAGTTAGTGTTCTTAGTAAGTGGAGAGTTGAGTTACCACAGGCTTCAAGTCTTTTAAAGTTATTTGGTGTCCTAAATCCAATAGGAGGCTCAGACTGGTGGGAAGATTTCTTTTTATACAGAGCTATGTTCTCCCATGGCCTTCAGGGCCTTGAGATACCAACCATAAATATTCAGCAAAAACTGACTCGTACCTCTGTGAATGTATGCCAGAGACAGGGAAGTGATGTGATGCAAACAGGAGTTCCAGGCACTGAAGAAGTCCTCCTTCTTGGTCACCACCTGTCAAATGGATGGAAAGAAAATATCTACTAATGATATTGGAGAGAATTGAACTTAGTAGCCAGATAAACCACAAATATTCAAATTTTCTTTTTTTGTGTGTAGTTCTAGGGTTTTACAAAATGGGCCTTGTACATGCTAGGCAAAGACTCAAATACTGAATCTCTATTTTTTATTTTCTATTTTAGATAAAGGGTTTTATTAGGTTGTCCAGGTTGGCCCTGAACTGGTGATCCTCTTGCCATAGTCTCCCCAGTAACTGGGATAACCAGGCCAGGCAAATATCCAAACTTTCAATATTAAACACAGGTGTTGTGAAAAGTCTTTGGTAGGCTGGTTTGATGACATGCAAGAGCAAACAAAGAGTTAAATGAATGTCATGAACAATGTCCAGGCAGTCCCGTCTCCACATATATGTTAATTCCTTACACATTAAACATGGTGACTAGTCATGTTTAATACTTTGTAGGTAATAGACAGTCAAGGAATGATTTAAGCTCGGCCTAGTGGTATAGGCTGATAATCTTAGCTACTCAGGAATCTGAGGCAGGGGGATCAAAAGTGCAAGGCCATTCTTGGCTATATAGCAAATTCAAGGCCAGCCCGGACAACTTAGTAAAACCTTGTCTTAAAAGGGTAGAAAGAGGACAGGTAGGATGGCTTAGTGGTAGAGCATTTACCTAGCATGGGTAAAGTTCAAAACCCAGTACCATGAAACAAAAGAAAGAAATTACTTAAATTAGCTAAGCACATGCATAAATGGGTAAGATCATTTGAACAGGATTATTCATTGCCTGAAGATTTCTTTTTTATGTCATATTTTTATTATTTTTTCAGAATTTCATACAATATATTTTTATCATATTTACTTCCCACTTCTCCCCCTAACTCCTCCCAGATCCACCCCCACCTCCCTACTCCCCAACTTCATGTTCTATTTTTTGTCTCAATAACCCACTCAGTCCAATTTGTGCTGCCCGTATACTGATGGGTATGGGACAATCCACTGGAGCAGAGACAACCTTCTAGGGGCCACATCTTTAAAGAAAACTGACCGTTCCTCCCCCAGAAGCCATCAACTATCCATAGCTCCTCAGTTGGCGGGGGGCTTATGAGCCCCTCTTTCCTCTGTGCTGGAATGTTTTGACTGGCTTGATCTTGTACAGATTTTGTGCAAGCTACCACAGCTGTTGTGAAGTTTTGAGTACAGTGCACCTCTCATGTCCTAAAGACACTGTTTCACTCTGATCCTCCCTGACCTCTGACCCCTTATATTCTTTCTGACCCTCTTCCAGATGGCCCCTGAGCCTTTGGAGGGGGGCGAGTCGTGATACAGATGTTCCATTTGTGGCTGAGCACTCAACAAACATACATTTTTCACACTTTGACCAGTTTCCGCATTGACTACCATTCACTATACAAAGAAACTTCTCTAATGAGGTCTGAGAGCTGCATTAATCTATGGGTATAGAGATTTGAATTTTGAAGGCAGCTTGATACTATGTCCACTGGGCAGAATAATAGTAGTAGGTTCACCCCTGTGTGCCTAAAGAATTCATTCTAAAGACCACACTGATTACTTAGATGTGCCCCTCAGTGTGCACACCTGCATCCTCTCCTGCCTCGCCTCCACTGCCATCTGGTGCTTCCATCTGTTTTCAGGTTGCTTCCTGTAGGCCTGCCTGCTCCACCTCGAGAATTGGTATTTGGCAGTCTCCGTGTCCAATCCATTCGAGGAAATATCAGAAATGTGGAAACAGAATCTGCAGCATGTCTGTACTTTACCTAACAGATACTATTAGTTAACACTGTTCAACTAGTGAAGCACTTTTGTGGGTCCCCGACGCATAAGACTCTTTAATCACCCCAGTGCAGGAAGTTATTTTCCTTGGCTTCATTTTTCAGTTGGAGAAAAGTAAAGAAACACAACTGGAATAAAATAAGAATGCAGAAAGTACACAGAAGACAGAGATGCTGCATCATGAAGCCAGGTCTGGTGCTCACTTAGGTGGAGCACAAGACACAGCCTATTTAACCAGAGAAAAGAGTTAATTTTGGCACTTCTGACTTCTTGCCTTTCTTTGTTTCAGAAACCTAATGGTTTGATATTTAAACTTTTAGCGATTTTGTGCATGTGTGTGTGTGTGTGTGTGTGTGTGTGTGTGTGTATGCGTGTGCGCATGTGTGTGCTCGAGGAAATAACACTCACATAGGAAGTTAGATTTGATGTATCTACTTCCCATTTGCATCACCCCCATGCTGAGGGGACTCTCAGTTGGAAAGTAACCTGTTTTCGGTCGCTCTGCTGTTGGTCCTGCAGAGCCTAGAGCTCTCGCTGTGTGAGATGCCTCCTCTAACAGTGTGCTTTGTGTTCTAGTGGAAAAACAGCCCTGCAGAAAGCATCTGCCCATGTATAATTCAGTATGATCACCTGGGGCGGTGGGCACAGGAGAACAATGTCACACGAAGCTCCAGTTCCACACCTAATAGGGTGTCTTATGACAGTTAGGGGAAATGTCAGCATCTGCCTGAATCAATACCTCCCTGTACTGGTGCCACAGTTACAACAGAGAGGGTAAGCCAGAAAACGGTGACTCTCAGGGAGCAGGTTGCAGAATATTGACGGAAGTTCACGAAGGAAGTCTGGAAACAGTACTCATCACACTACAGGATGCCAGGAAACCTCCTGACAGGCTCTGCTAAAGATCGAATGGGAGGCAGAAGGGAAGAACGAAACACTACAGATGGTCCAAACAGAACCAAGGGCACTTAAAAAGAATAATACAGAATGTAGAGTCAGTTTTTCACTGGCCTGATCAACAGAAAAATGGGGACATACAACTGCCTGGAGAAGGTTTCAGCCAGGAAAAAAACTCTCAGAGGGCTCTTAGAAAAGCCTCCTCAAAAAGTACAAGAAGGAGGGAGGAACCAAGGTGAGGAAGACCCTCCTTGCTGGCTCCTGAGTGAGACCTCTTCCTCATGTGTCTGGGTACTGTCGCATCTCTGCTGGTAAGTGGCTCCCTGCTCACCTCCAAACCTGCCCCAGGCAGGCAGGAACTCCAGGTGTATCAATAAAGTGGCCGATGGAAAAACCTGGGTCTCCTTAAAATAAAATTTACCAGCAGGAAATGACAGGCTAGAGCCAACTGGGACTACATGGTGACAGACACATAGAGAGTGGCTGAAGCAGGAGCAGTGTGGGGAGGGTGGGGGCCTTACTGCACCCTACCAGCAAGGGGTCAAAATGAACAGGTCATAAAGTCAAACTCTGCCTGACCTCCAAACAAACAGTGTCAGCGTCAAGAATGTCACTGCCACAGTTAAAACCCTCATTGCCTGGGCAATGCATGTGATTTTGAAGCGTATTTATTGCACAAATGGTATTGTGAAACAACGGAAATGAACCCTCCCACCTTAAAACACCTTCATGTGAGGTTTTAGGAGAAAGGACTTTGAAAATGACAAAGCAGTCCTTTATTTCAGGCAGTAAACAGCTATTCAAAACCTTTGTTTAAACTGAGCGTATGCAAACTAAGTCATTTAAAGGCCCCAGGCAACAGGCACTGTTTTCAGCATTTAATTTTATTTGTTCATTGAGTCTTCAGGAGCCTTCAAGGTAGGTTATTACTGATGCTTTCATTTTGCAGGTGGGAAACAGTGACCTGGAGAGGTTGAGCAATTTGTCTAAGACTGAGAATAGAGCTGGAACTGGTACACAGACTTTGGAGCCCATGTTGCTACCCATAGACTACAGGCCTCCCAATGGACTGAGCGTGGGTAGCTCCCTGGAAAAGCCTGCCCTTCTCATGGGTACTATTTATAGAGGTGCATTAACATAGATGGCCACACTTACTGTACACCATTCCATCCTAAAGTGTCTAATGACAAGACATACTCATCTCACAACCAAGACAGCACCGAAATGCAGAAACACCTTCCTTGTGCTATATGCTTACAGTCACTCCCTTTCTTTCTAGGAAAACAAAACAAAACAAAAAAACCACCTCAAATGGGTTTGAGCAGCAGTGCAGCCAGTTAAAAACAATTCTATAGTGGATCTGTAAGAAAGGCCCCCTCAGCTAACATTGTACTTAATGGTAATGGTATAAGTGCTTTATAGCCTGAAAAGGATGGTGAAGATGTCTGTCAGCCCCGTGTTTTGTAATGTTCTGTTGGAGGATCTAGCCAGGGCAATAAGGCAAGAAAAAGAAATTAAAGGAACAAGAAAAACCATTTTAATTTAAAAGGACACATTTGTCTATGCAGAAAAGGTTAAGGAATGTGTAATATGCTAGGTACTAGACCTAATAAGACCTAGTTAAGCACAGTCACGAGGTGTAAGATTAATATTTAAAAACATTCTAGCAGTAAGCAATTGGGAACATGAAATAAAAATGCCACCATAACAACATGAAAATATGAACTATTTAGAAACACATTTTACAAAGTACATATAAAATCTATACATGAAAACTGAAAAACATTGTATAGGGACATTTAAAAAGACCCCCTAAATGAAAGGAAATATTGCTGTGTTCATAGATCAGAAACCTTAACATTACCACAATGTCACTTCTCACATTGATCTGTAGAGTTAATACATATATCAATCAAACGTCCAGCAGATTTTGGGTTTTGATATAATTTATGAGATGATTATGAAAGTTGTGAGGAAGTCTAGAAGACCTGGGATAGTCAAAACAATTTTGAAAGGGTAAAAATTGAAGAATTCACATGACAGATTTCCTGTATCTTCATGCGCATTCTCCAAGCTGAAAACGTAGTCTAAAGCCATCCTGGAATGATAATATTCCCAGGCTTTGGGAACCAAACTAAATTCTTCTCTGAAGAAAACACAGTAAGCCTAGGTTTCCCAAAGTAATAATAAAAAACACATGAACAGGTTGGGCATGGTGGCACAAGCCTTTAACTCCAGCACTTGGGAGGCAGAAGCAGGCAATCTCTGTGAGGCTGAGCCCAACCTGGTCTACATGGCAAGTTCCAGACCAGCGGGGGCTATAGGAAAACCCTTTCAAAAAAAAGAAAAAAAGAAAGAAAGAAAGAAAGATACAAATAATGGATGAGGAGAAAATATTTGCCAATCGCATATATAATAAAGGACTTGTATATACAATTTATAAAACACAAAATCATAAAAAGGAAAACCCACTTAAACACATGAGCAAAAGCTTTGGACAGACACTTCACCAGAGAAGATACATGAAATGGAAAATAAACACATGAAAAGGGTTTGAGAAATGCAAATCAAGACCACAGTAAGATGCCATTTCACACCCACTGGAAGGCTGCAGTGAGAAGACTGAACACTAGTGAAGATGCACAGCGGCTAGAAGTCATTGCCAGTGAGTTGCCAGATACTGCAGCCACTCTGGAAGCAGTCTGAAAATTTCTTATAAAAGGTAAACATGGACCCATCATAGAAGCCAGTCTTTCCACTCCTAGATGAATAAAAATGTGTGTCTATGTAAAGACTTGTAAGAAAATGTTTGTTGAAGTTTTATTCATAATTGTCAAAGAGGTATCAATCCATATATCCAGCAACTGGTTAATGGACGAACAAAGCATATAGACCCGTCTAAAGAACTACTGCTCCACAGAGAAAAGGAATGGGCTACCCAGACACAGCCACAACTGCATGATCTCAGAGGCACACTGTGAAGTGACAGAAGCCAGAAACAAGAGACTGCATACTTTGCTATTCCATTTACAATAAATAAGGTGAAATGAAAAGGAAAGTAATGGATTAGTGAGTTTATAACAAAGAAAAGATCAGTATTTTTCAGGAACCAGGTTTGGGCGAAGAGATTGACCACAAAGTGGTTTGAAGGAACATTCTCGGGTGCCGGATATATATTCTGCATGTATGTAGATTTGGTGAGGGTTATAAGACAACATACAATTTGTTCAAACTCAGTGACCAAATAAATGCCCAAGATTGGCAAATTTTAATATAATATACAGAATATAAATTTCGTGTGTGTGTGTATGTGCATATATACATTTATAATAGAGAAGGCAATTTTCTAGAAACTACTTTTGTCTGCAACTAGGGTTGAACACACAACCTCCATGACCAGCAAGAGACAGCTGTCTACTAGGCATTGCTTCTGTGAAAGCTATTGTTTTCCTATAAAAAAGAGATCACCCAAGCTGCCATGTGCCTTTTCTTTGTCCTTTCCCTACTGACTTGCTTGGAAACCGGCCACCTCATGACTGTGAGAACAGTTGAAAGCTGTGTTGTAGAAGAACACTGGCTTCCTAAGACTACTGCAAGAAATGGCTGCAGCCTCAAGGGCCTAAGACAGCAGGCATGGATTCTCCCACAGTTTGGGAAGCTAGGTGTCCCAAGGCAGGGCACCAGTGGGGCCTCACTCCCTCCAAAGACGCTGCCTTCCTTGCTCAACTTGGGGTGGTAGCTGGCTGTGTCTGCTCTTCTTGGCTTGCCATAGCATGGCTCCCATCTCTGCCCCCATTACCACCGGCCTTCTCCCCTATGTGTGTCTCTCTTTGTCTTATGAAGACACCAGGTATGTTAGATCAGGGCTCATTCTACCCCAGTATGTCCTCCTAACTTGATTTACATCTGTACATACTCTTTTCCAACCCCATTTACACCCATAGGTCCTGGGGATTAGGACTTGAACATCTTTCTGTTGGACAGAGTTTAACTCATATGAGGGCAGAGAGGAAGGCCAGAATGAACCCAGCCATATTCTGGTCATGGAGTCACAGAGGGTTCTTGGGCTGCTGGCCTTGGTTTTCTTATTGTAAGAAAACAAGCCTGTTTTTAAATAAACCACTGTGACTCAGCATCTTGGCTCATATTCTCCTTCTATGTGTTTGAAAGGCACCCCAGTCCCTTTCTGACCTGTTCGATGGGAACATGGATACTTCAACTCTAGCATCATGCCTAGCCTGAGGGGGTAGTTGTTTGGATGAGTAGACAGCCAGTTCTTAATTGTCATGGTCTCCTGACCCAGACATCCTCTTTCAACCATCTCTACCCTGGGCTTTCCCTCTTTATCTCCAAAGTCATGAGGCCTTCTTTCCAGCAACCCCATTTTAAGGCTCCCCAACAGAGTAGGCATAGTCTGGCCCAGGTCTGCTCCCAGGCCCTGTGTTCTGTGCCCACCATGTTTTCTAGCCATGCTGATGAGCTCAGAGTTCTTCTTGGCAATTACCCTCCTTCTTGTTCCTACCCAGGTCCCTCTGCAGCTCAGCACCTGCTCACCATCTATGGGTCCCTCTCGTTATGAAGCCTCTAGCTTCTTAGACTGATAGCTAATGGTGTCCCAGCCTACAAAATTCTCCAGTCTACAAATGTCTACCCCTGGGCATGTAAGCCAATTTAATAAGTCGCCTCTTATAGTTACATATACAGTTTATTGGTTCTGTTCCTTTGAAAAATTCTATTACTTTGGAGGGGAGAGAAGTTGTATAGAGGGAGTTAATTCTCCCTTCAACCATATTCATCCTGGGGATGGAGTTCAGGTGTTTAGGCTAAGCACCAAGTGCCCGTACCACCTGAGCCATTTCACTAGCCCCAGGAGGATCCTATTACACAGAATAAATGCCCCAGACAGAGCTATTCCTGGCTTCAGGAACCTGAAGGGAAGGACTAACTGTGGACTCTTGACTGGTTTCTGAGGACTCAGAAGATGCTGAGACCCAATCAGAGCTCCAGCTCATGCACTTTGCTCGTGTGTCTTGCTCCTCCCCTTGCCCAGATCCCTGCTGTCCCCCAGCTGTGTGCCAGCTTCTGTTGTACCAGAATCTTCCCTTCCTCAGAAGGAGGCATCCCTGCCCAGCAGGGGAGGAGCTAGAACTAGAATTCCTTATCATGTTCCCAGAGAAACACAGAGCAAAAATTCTAGATGCTGTGACAGTATGGAGGGGTCTGGTACCTGGGACACACTGAGGACATTCCATGTTGGCACTGAAGTGTTTGTCATATGTAAGGAAGATAGTCTGATTTTACAAAGGATGACTCCAGAAATTGTCCCTAGGTCACACCTTGGAACTCAGGAGGATCTGGTTCCAAGGAATATGTCTAGTGAACTTCGCTGTGCCTTTTGTCCTCTGTCCACCACAGGGCTGTGGCCTGGGCCCTATACCACCATTTACAGGGGTCTCCTGTGCTATCCACAGCAGCAGAGGCATCATCTTGCCAATGGTTCCTGGCAGATGGTATATTCTCTACAAATGTGGACTCAAAGCTGGTATAGTAGCTCATACCTGCAATCCCAGCTGAAACAGAAGGAAGGAAGACTATCACAAGTTCAAGGCCAGCCCTGCTGTGCAAAGAGTTCTAGGCCAGCCTGACTACAGAGTGAGACCCTGTATCAAATACGGTAGCAACGGAGGCTTGAGAGATGCCTCAGCAGTTCCGAGCACTGGCTGTTCTTGCAGAGGACCTGGATTCCAGTCCCAGCACCCATATGGTGGCTAACAACCATCTATAACTCCAGTTCCAGGGGAATCCAATACCCTCTTCTGACCTTTACAGGCATTGCACAACACAGATGCACTTACATACATGTAGGCAATATGCTCATACACATAAAATAAAAATAATAAATAAAATTTAAAATATCATCAAAAGATATACACAGACACGCGACACACACACATACACACACACACACACACACACACACACACACACGGCTCCCCTCTATCCAAATCTGTGTTCAGTTCTAGAACACATGCTACCCTTTCTTGATCCAGATATAATTTTTTTTTGAAACAAGGTCTCATGTATCCAAAGCTGGCCTCAATCTCCCTATGTAACAGATGACCTTGAATTTCTAATCCTCCTGCCTCAACCTCAAGAGTGCTGGGATTACAAGTGTATGCCACCACATTTGGTCTATGTGCACTGACTCAGTGCCTTGCACACATTAGGCAAGCAGTCTACCAACAGAGCTACATCTCCAGCCCTTGCTTCAGATATTTATACATGCATTTCTCTCCACCAGAATGTCTTCCTCCTCTACCCAACTGGCTTCAAGAATTTTGCCTTCTCTCAGAAGCCTTCCAGCATCCCCCTGTCTTTCAGTGTGATGTTCAGTGCTCTCCTCTACATTCCCATCCAGCTGGCATATCCATCCATCAAAGCCTCTGGCATTCTGTGGTGAATGTTTCTCTGGTTGTTCACAATCCCAGCACCCAGCACAGGGCTGTCCCGTCAGAGCCACCAACTACACGAGAGTACGGCCCCCTGTATATGGGTGCCCAGAGTAGAGGAAGACACATGGCAGAGACAGGAAGAGTGAATCAGGCAGAGAGGGCCAGACTCTCCCGACACGGCAATGGCAGCCCCACACTGTCCTACAAACACATTGAACAGATCCCAAAGATGGAGCTCATGCCCAGTGGAGACATAACCACTTTCGTTTCACCCCAGAGTCCCAGCAGTGGGAACCTGTGAGTTTTGGATGTGACCTGTTTCTGAAGTGTTTCCCCACTGAGGCTTAACTGAAGTTGTCAGAACATGAAATCAATACAGTCTTGGCAAAGGGCTTCTACAACTGAATACATCGCTTCCTAATTTCCCTTCCTTTCCCTGCTTTCATGTTCAATGAAGAGTCTGCTTTTCATTACTCAGCCTTCAGGAATAGAAAATGATTGTAGATGATACATTGTCTTTGGTCATTTAGAGTATGTTTGAACTCTCTGCTCCTGAAACGGATCTTGATGATATCCAACAACAGATTTGTAAATAAATGTTTGCTTCCTGCTCCCTTTCCTGACGGCTTCCTCATTTTTAAAGTTCCTCTTCGCTGCTCTTTTGGAGGGAGGAATGGGAAGTGTGCAGTCAGTGGGCTGTAAGGTTTTATAGGCTCCAAGGCATGCAGCTAGAGTCCCGTCAGCTAGATCTTATTTCAAGAGCATTGCTCTTCCCGTCTAGCTGAAGACTATGTTATGGAACCTGACTGCCTTTAGTGACTGCTTCAAGCTGACAGAGGCAGAAAAGTGGACATTTTAATATGGGAAAGAGATTGTGCCTCGAGATCTTTGTTTCCTGAATCTTCTATGGGCCTGGAAGGCAGTGGGAGGAGGCACTAGTGGGACAAGGAATAAAAGGCCCTTCACCCAGAAAACGTACCCTGGGATATTTGGGGGAATCCAGAGAGAAGGCAACTGGAATGGAAAGCACCACCCTGATGAAATGTGGGGCTCCTCAGGGCTCTTCATTCTCTGCTAACAGCATCCTATATTCCCAGTAAGCAAGTCGGGGGGAGGCACTGTTGGCTCCCTTTTGATTTGCTTCCTACCAAGTGACCCCAACTCTGTCAAGCATTTCTCTGGCTTCTCTACTACCATTTCAACTCAGGCTCATCCCCTGGGCTGCTGGTCACTGTGGACTTCACACGGGTTACTCTCTCCCACTGGTCACAGGAGGACCTTCACATGACACCTGTGTGATCAGGCCACAGTCCGTGTCCTGAAGAGAAGGCTTCAGAAGATCCCCAGTGCTGTGTGCAGGATATATAAGGCAATGGGTCCATCAGTCACCACTGTCATCTTCACTTACTGGTCTCTCTAGCTTATGATCTGGAAAGCAGACTAACTTGGTGCCTAGGGTGAATGTGCCAGTTGTCTACTGTCATCCCCAAGCCTTGCCTGGAAGGTCCAGTCTTACGCTGTGTCTGAGGCTGGGAGGACACCAAACACTGTGCCATTCATCATCACTCAGGACTGTTCTCACTGCCAGCCCCATTTGTCCAGAACCTGGGAATGGTGGCCCTCTGTCTATTCCATATTTCTCTGTAGAATTCAAGCTACCCATTCCTCCCACAGGACAAGGATTATGTCTTCATACCCTAGATCTCTCACAGTACCTGGTACATGTGAGTCCCTGTGAACATTTTTCAAGCAGTCAAAACAAAATGCCTATCTGTCTTTCCTGTCTTGCTTACTTAAATACATACCCCAACTTCCAACAAAGCATTTCTGTTTTTCTTACTGCTACTAAAGAACTTGCTTTTTTTCTTTCTTCAGTTGTTTTTTGAGACAAGGACTCAGGCTGCTCAGGCTAACCACAAACTTGCTATGTAGTCAAGGACGACTTTGAACTTCTGACCCTATTCCCTCCACCTCCCAAATGCTAGGATTACAGGTATGCACCACCATGCTGATTTTGTGTGGTGCTGGGGATTGAACCCAGGGCTTCATGAATGCTAGGCAAGCACTCTATCAACTAAGCTAAATACCCAGCCATCAGAACCAGGCTATTCTAATTGCCATTAAGCAGGGAGGGAGAGCAGAAGGAATCGCAGCAGGTCCACAAGACCTAGGAATCTAGGAAGCTAGGATGAGGAATTCTAGGTCAGTAAGGGGCCGCTCATCCCTCTCGTCGAGGCTCTAAGTAGAATGGTACCTCTGGAGTTAGCACTCCTTACCAAGTGGGCAGACCAGGCCTGAACTTGGATAGGGACAATTTAACTCTCTTCTCTGTACTAGGTTATGTTCTCATGCCACATGGCACCCCTGTGTTTGGTTCTAAACATCTTGTCCTTAATGATAACTGCTGCTCCAACCTGGCCTATGGGGAGCAAAAGTCTCCCTGCCTGACAGTGCTGCTGTAAGCGGATGGGCTGCTGCACCATTGAGCTAACACCAAGCTGGTGAGGGCGTGTGCTCTGATCACTTCATCAGTTCCCTTCATTTAGTCCTGCAGCCAGGTGCTGGCTCTGTGGCCAAACGCCGGGTTCACAACAGCAGGAAATCCACCAATGACTGTGATCTCAGTTGACCACAAGGGTCTGCCTACTGGCTTTGGAGAGAGCAGTCTTGACACAGAGTGACAGGTGCATTCCTGCATAAACTAATATTTTTATCTCTGTGTCAGCACTGGTCAGGGAAAACTTCAAGGAACTAAGGGTCAGAGTTCCATTCACTCACCTCAAGTCAAGTTCACCAGTAATTGGTGTATCATAAAATAGAAAAATGCCTTTTACTGTTGGGCTCTTCAGTCATAAACTCAGCCTCTGGCTCATGTCCTCGCAGCTTTTCCTGTTTTGAAACTAAGCTCTGTCTAGTCACCTCATCCTGTGTGGGAGACTTGCCCAACTCTCAGAACTGGCCCCCTCCTCATCATCTCACCAGAGCTGTTTCCTGAGGTCCAGCCTCCTGTGACAAGGTCAGTGTCATAGTAAAATGTCCAGGCTCTCTGGGCTCACCTGCCTGCTATTAGGGCAAGCCCTCCACAGCTCACCTCTGGCTGTCTAGTCTGTCTCCCTGCTCTCTAGATTCCCCTGCTGCTGGTTGGCCTGGGCACTGCCTGCTATTTTGCCATGTGACATTGAAAAGTGTCTAGCACAGAGTCTGGCACAGAATAAACTGTGGTTCATTGATACCATTTTCCTCACTCAGTCAATCAAAAGTCAACAGCTGAGCCTACCCGTTTGACCTCAAAGTTTCCAACTTATTTGGAAAGAAGGAGCAACTGAAATGTAGACAGCCTAACTGCCAGAAGGCCTTGTTAGATTATTAAATGTTTTCATTGAGCTATACCATATGCACAGCAAGATGTGTAGAATGTATCAACCCTAGCTTTACAGCTTGATTTTTTTAAAAAAAAGTATGTGTGTTTGTGTGTGATGTATGTACCATGTGTATGTGTTCATGTGTGTACCTATGCATGTAGAGGTCAAAGGTCGACATCAATGTCTTCCTCAATTGTTCAGCTATTTTTTGAGACAGGCTCTCTTGCTGAACCTGGAGCTCACCAATTTAATGAGACTAGCTGGTCAGCAAGCTCCAGGGAGCCTCTTGACTCTACCTCCCCAGCACCAACAAGGACTACAGGAGTACACCACTACCATGCCTGGATTTTTATGTGGGTACTTGGAATTGAACTCGGGTACTTGTGTTTGCACAGCAGGCACTTTACTGATTGAGTCACCTCCCCCATCAATGATTTTTAACCCATGGAACCATGTCAATCAAGAGGCAAGACTTTCCAGATCCTTTCTGAGCTCCCCTACAAAGTACCACCCCCTCCCTCTCTGACTGTGACTACCTTATCACCCTCACCTAGTTTTGCCCTTCCATGGATAAATGAATCCATTAGTGTTGACTCTTTAATACCACAAAACATGTCTGTAAAATTCATATAGCTGTGCTGAGTGGAATTCACTGTGTGAAATCAACCACAATTTACTTATCTAGTTTCATATCTATAAGCATTTGGTTTCCAGTTTCCAGTTTGGGGTTATTAATAAAACTGCTATGAATATTCCGGCATGATGTGAGGAGGTATTTTTTGTTTCTCTTGGCCAAATCTCTAGGAAGGGAATTTCAGAGTCACGGGATAGATGTATCTTTTACTGAAACTCCCAAACTGTCTTCCAGAGTGTATATTTCCTCCTCTCCCCCCTCCTCCCCCTCCCCTTCCTCTCCTTCTCCCCTTCCTTCTTTTTCTTTTTCTGGTGCCAGGAATTGAACTCAGAGCTTTGTGCATGATAGGCGAATGCTCTACCTCTAAGCCATTCCCCCAGCTCCCGTGTTTCCATCCTAGAATGTCCCCAGCAATGACGAGCTCTGCATCATAGCTGGGATTGAGTGCTGTTAAGCACTTGAACTGAAACTCGCCAGTGGGTGGGTCGTGGTATTTTGCTGTGGTTTTGTTTTCTATTTCCCTATGACTAGTAAGTTAAGCAAAGTCTCATGTGCTCATTAGCTCTTCTTTTATCTTCTTTTCTGAGGTGTCTTTTCAAGCTTTTGTGTACATTCTTCTTAGATCATATCTCTTCATCATTGCATTACAAGAGCTCTTCATTGTTCTGGAGTCAGACACATCACAAACAACTATGCCAAGGCTAGTGTCGGCCTGGCATATTCTTACTGGTGCCTTTCAGAGGATAACATTTTGATTTGGGAGAAATACAATTTATCAAAAGCTATTGTAAAGATTGGTGACTTCTGAGCTTTTCTAAGGAATCTTAGCTTACCCCAACTTCCAGTGATGCTCTCCTATTTCCCTGGAAGAATTTTATAGTTACCCCCTTTACATTTGCGTCTATAATCAATCTTTAACTTTTGTGCATCGTGTAGGAAACAGACTACAGTTCATTTCTGATCCATTCAATTATCTACTTTACTACTCTGTTGAAAAAGTTGTTTTCTCATCCTTGAATTTCTCTCAGATTTGTCAGAAATTGGGTGAACAAATGCATGTGGCTGTTTCTGGACGCAGCAGTACCCTGGAGGTCTGTTTATCTTCATGCCAATGCCATGCCTCAACATAAGCTTTGAAGTCAGGTAGTGCCAGTCCTCCACTTTCTTCAGAGCTCTGTGGGCTAGTTTTACCTCATTTGCATTATATGAACTGTCTAGTCTGCTTGCAAGTTCACAAACATTCTTTCCATGATTTTAATTGATGTGGAGCTGACTTTATTGGATAGTGTGGACATCTCTTTGTAATGTTAAGTCTCACACAGGAATGTGGTGTGCCTCTCTGATTACGATATTCTTTGAATTATTCCACACACATTTTGTAGTTTTCTGTGCACAGATCTTGCATGCCTTAGAGATTTTTTTTACTATTAAATATATTTGTAAGAAGCTCATGTTTTTTGTGTTACTGTGAATTGAATTTTATTTTCCAGTTGCTTATTGGGAGTATATAAAAACAAGATTTGTTTTGAATATTGAGTTTGTTTCTTATAATCATATAATGCTCTTTTAATTCTCGTAGAGTTTTTTTTTGTTAAGTTCTTTTAGATTTTCTTTTCATCTTTTAGTTTATTTATTATTATGTGTGTGTGTGTGTGTGTGTGTGTGTGTGTGTGTGTGTGTGTGTGTGTGTGCGTGGTGGCATATGTGCACGTGGTGGTTAGAGAACAACTCTGTGGAGTTCATTCTCTCCTGCTTTTACATGGGTTCTGGGATCAAATTCAGGTCATCAGGTTTGCATAACAAACTCCTTTAACTACGGAGCCATCTTGCTGGCTCATCTTTTAGATTTTCCAGGAAGAAAAAAAAATGTTATTTTGCCTGCAAATTAAGACAGCTTTATTTCTTCCTTAACAACCTTTATACCTCCTTCCTTTCTTCTCCTTCCTGCCTCTCTCCCTTCCTCATCCTTTCCTTCCTCCCTCTGTCACTCCTTCTCTCCCTCTCCTCTCTCTGGCCTGCTACACTGGCAAGGCTCTGAAGCACAGTGTTAGGTAGAAGTGGTAAACTCAACCGTCTCACCTTCTTCTTCTTTCGGAGGAAAGTATAACTTTCCACCATTAGATATAATGTTAGCTTTGTATTTTCTACAGATTGAGGACATTTCTCTATTTCTAGTGCTATTAACTAAGACGTTTTATCATGAACTCATATTGGGTTTGGGAAAAATGTTTTGTATTATACAATCATACACATGGTCTAATTTGTTAATACTATAACTTTCATCAACTGATGTTTATATCATTGGCTGATGTTTAGTGTTAAATCTATCTTACAGTGCTGGAATAAACACCTCTTGACTATGATGTAATTTCTTTTAAAATTCATTGTGGAGTTAATCATTATATGTTTGTTATGCATTTTCACCTATATTTATGAAGAATACGCGTTTGCAATGTTTTCCTTGTAATCTTACACTATTTTTAAAAGCAGGCTTGCATTATGGTCTGAATGTGAAATGTCCCTCACAGAGTCATGTGGTAAAGGATTTATCCTGAGCTTGTGGTGCTATTTTGGGAGGTGGTGGAAACTTTAAGGGTGTGGGGCTTGTTGAAAGAAGGAGGTCAATGGGATGTGCTTCTGAACAGGGATGTACTCTGTGGTCCCTTCCCTTCTTCTCCTGCTTCCTGGCTGCTCTGAGGTGAGCCTCACATGCCCCCACCATGATGCTCTGCCTCACCACAGGCACAGAAACAGAATGTCAGTCAGCACAGACTGGGACCTCGGAGACTATGAGTCCAAACAAAACTTTCCTTCACTCAGTTATGTTCCTCAGGTACTTTGCAACAGCAACAAAATACTGACCAATAGACCTGATATTATTTTATTTAAAATGAGGGACAGGATTCAAGCAAAACTGATATGAATCTGGAGCTTTTCTTGTACAGGAATGCATCCTTAAAATTAAATTTGTTTAATAAATAATAAACACTTTAAGATCTTTTATTTCTGTTAGCTGCTTCCTCCTCCCCCTCCCCCTCCCTCCTCTCCTCCTCCTCCTCTACCACCACTGCTGTGCTGCTGTTTTTGTGTGAGTCGGAGTCTCATTATGTAGACCCAGCTGACCTAGAACTTGCTTCATAGACCAGGCTGGCCTCAAACTCACAGAGATCTACCTGCTTCTGCCTCCCAAATTCCAGGCATAAAGCTTCTGTTAGCGTTTGAGAATTATGTTGTTCCAGGATTTCATTCTCACACTCACTTGGGTTAAGTTGTTCACACTCTTCCCTGGTGTGCTGTACTGTAGTGTCTGCAGTGTACGGCAGGGCGTTGGGCTAACTCCCTGAACGCCATTTGCTCGTTCCTTGCCTCTCTTTTTCTTGATCAGCCTTACTGATCAGTCTATTTTGACAGTCATTTTTAAAGGACCAGTTGTTAAGTTGGTTGATTTTTTCCATGTGTTTTATGTTTCATGGTTTCTCTCTGATTTGTGTTGCTGTCTTTACTTATCTGCTCCTCCATTTCTGCCTTTTTAAGATGGGCATTTACAACATCATTTCAAACCTTTTTTTTTCATTTCCCTCTAAAAACTCCCTTTACTGCACTCCACAAAATTTGGTATGCTCTATTTTCATTATCATTCAGGTTGAATGTTTTCTGATTTCTCTTAATTCTTTCTTTGCTTCACAGGTTATTTTTAAATGTGTTGCTTAATATCCAAATATTTGGGAGATTTTTCCAAATTAAGAGGCTCCGTGGGTTCAGTCTTCAGCACATGTAAAAAAATTGATGCGTGTGATTCCAGTGCCTCATGGAGAAAGGGGAAATGGTGCAAGCACAGCATGTGAAAAGTACATTGAAGTGGCCTCACACACAAAGATCCCTCAGTCACACATACTTACAACAGCACAGAGACGACACTCCTCATCCATCACACAGCAAAGATAAATAAAGCATGAGAACAGATTCTGTTCTGTCACTGGGACTCCAGGAAGCAGACACAGCTGATGTCACTCTTTCCCTCTCTGTGGCGTTTCAGTAATTACAAAATACTGAGGGGGAGCAAAATGCATAAGAGAGACTGAGTGAGCCGAAGTGCAACCTCAGACTAGATTACTCTGCAGCTGAAAGAAAATGAATGAGGTGGATCTCTGTGAAGTCATGCGAGCCATCTGGATGATTAAGAAAAAAACAAAACACAAGGCACATCTATAGCAGGCTGCCCTTCATATAAGAAAGACAGCAATATAAGAATATATACACTTATACACTCATCTGTTGCAAAGAGTTAAGAGGTGAAAAAGGAAGAGATGGAAATGGAAGCCAGGATGAGACAGGTGAGCGTGTCAGGCTTTTCCCACTAGGACAAAGTCCGAGATAAACAATGTCAGGGAGGGAAGATATATTTAGGCTCATGGTTTGAGACGTTTCAGCCTGTGGCTAGTTGGGTTCATTGCTTCTGGGCCATACTAAAGTAGAGTATCACGGCAGGGAGCATACTCACCTCAGGGTGACTGAGGAGGTGGAGGGGAGAGGAAGAAGCAGGGGAGGGTAAGGGAGGGAGGAAGGGAGGATTCAAGAGAGACTCAAAGTTCGCACTCCCAGTGACTCAGTTCCTCCAAGTCCTGTCTCCTAGTTTCTACCATGTACCAGTAATGCTATAAAACTATGAATCCATATATGAATGACTACACTGATCAGGTCAGAATCCTTGTTACCTCTTAAGAGCTCTTCCATTTGGGGGTTAAGTCTTTACTGCATCAGCCTGAGTGGGAGACATTTCATAATCAAACCATAACAGTGAAGAAAACCAGAGATGAGGTAGTCAGCATAAGAAAGGGGCGACAGTTCCCCTATCTTTCTGTATGGCAATAAGTCTTAGAAAGTCTGAAGTTTTTCATATAGACCCGTAAAAAAAAAAAAGAAAAATGAAAATGAAAATCACCCAGGATATAGGGGAAACTGAAAGAAGAATGCAAATAGTAATGCATCTGTGTGTTAGAAATGAATGAGATAGCCAGACAGAAGAGGAAAGAAATGTGAGAGGTGTTGTTTTAACTGGATGATGGGGGGCTAAAGTCACAAATAAAGATATTATATTCTGATTAGTAAATGTGTTTCTCACAGGGAACAGTACTATAAACTGCTTAATGCATGTCTCTCTCCATGGCAAAGCTTGGAACAATTAGAGCAAGAAAATAAATAATTGATAGTATTGAAGTATATCTCATATTATGAAATTAATATATATGAATCCATACTGATATAAATATATAAA
>NW_008356240.1:742930-744364 GCF_000622305.1 Nannospalax galili
ATATAAATTTTCTGGAATAAGCATATAAGTAAACACCTAAGAGAATGAAAGGAAAGTTTCCATTTTCTCAGAGAAAGAGGTTATAAATGGAAAAGAGAATTAATTAACCCTGCGATTTAGAGCAGAACCAGAGCTATTAGCACAACCTCATGATTTCTAATATACACAAGTTAATACACACACCTGTGTATTCCCAGCTTTGAACAGACCTGGAAGGCAGTGGCAACCTTGGGATCAAACACTAGATTATAAATACCACTTTCCACAAAAGGAAACACGGCTTCTTGAAGAAATGACCAACACAGAGTTGCCAGCAAGAAAGGAAGTAAGAGAGTGCTAATAAAAAAGATGGGGAAGGGGACATCAAAGGGACATAGAGACCAGTCTAAAGGAGCTCTCTCGCCATGGCAGAGCTTGGAACAATTAGAGCAGGAAAATAAATAATTGATAGCATTGAAGTATATCTCATACTATGAAATTAATATATATGAATCCATACTGATATAAATAACAATTCATTAAATAAATAAATAATTTGGTAATAAGATTTGCTTCCATGTAATACATGTGGCAGGAATAAGGGAAATAGAAAACCCCCATAGGCAAGCAGCACAGTAGAAATGGTTTCAAGGAAGATCTACTGATAGGTACTAGAAGTAGTTTAAGGAAAAACATCCTATCTTCATAGTCAATATAGACCTTCATCTTTCCCATAGGTGACTGAGACCATAAAGAAACCATTATTTTTCTTGATCGTCAGGCTAACTATAGTGTGTGGGCTTGGCTAGGTGAAACCATGGGTCCCTTCTAGCTCCAATATGCCTGAGGAAATAGTCATAGCTCCCATGAAACCATCAGGAGTCTAACTTCCTTTTCCTTTCCCTCATCTTCTACTTCCTGTTTTCATTTCCATCCCCTTATCAGAAAAAGAATTTAGGGCTGTCTGTGTGAGAAAGGAGAGTGTTGTGTGGCTATTTCCTCCAAATTGAAATACTCCTTCCTGGAGGCAGGAGGGAAGCTCATAAAACTCAGGAAGTAAACAAAACTTACAAGGCTCAGGAAGCTGCTGAAGCTTACAAGATTCACAAGGCCCCCTGCACAAGGTGATATAAGCAGTAATGCTTGCTGGAAAGAGGAGGCAGGGATACAGCTTTCCCAAGTCATCATTCATGATGCGATGAGCTTTCCAGTGATGCAGCTACCCATGAGTCACCTATGTTCCTGTAGGTAATCCCGCACCTATTTTCCTGTAAGTAACCCAATAAACTTGAGAGTTCACTGGACTAGACTTAGGTGGATTATTATTATTATTATTATTATTATTATTATTATTATTATTATTTTTTGGTCCTTCATGGGTGTTATCACATACAGTGTTAACCAATGTTAGTTTTTTTCCTATGAGTTCATTGCTTCTACGAATGTTCAATAAGA
>NW_008356240.1:745029-760867 GCF_000622305.1 Nannospalax galili
TCCTTCATGGGTGTCCTGTATGGAGTGAATAGACATTTGCTCATCTTTCTGGGAAGAGTCATGCACAGAGAGGGTTGGAAATGAGGAAAAGAAAAATATATTAGCCATTGTATGGGATGCTGTGGGTGAAGAATGGAGCTAGAGGGAAAGAACACAAAGCAGTGATAGTGTTCATGACATGCCACATCAAGGGAAGGGCAAGCAAGCACTTGGGAGCACTGAAAACTGGGAGGTAAGCACAGCCTACCTTGGATCCTCCTGCCTGTCCAGTCCTAGATTCTACAGACCACCACCTACTCTTTCTTAAGCCATGTCACCCCTTCTGTGTCTCAAGAGTTTTGTGATTTAAATCCTAATTTCTCACTGAGCAAGGGGAATCTGATCCACATTCCAGAGTTTTTAAGCTTTAGTCAACAGAGAAGGAGTTGCACAAAGTGGCCTTGCATAGACACATGCTCCAAAGACACAAAAACTTCAACACAAACTATGAACTCTGGAAATTTGGGTTTTCATTGCATTTCCTGCCTCTGATGATTGATGTCTGGACCAAAGTTCTTGGTATTTCTCATGAGACTTTTAGGAAAGGACCTGTTGTTAAAATCATTGCATTTTTTTTTTTTCGTTTTGTTACTTGTTTACAGATTTTATTTTTATTTCTAATTATTATGTGTGTGGGGGTGTGTGTCTGTGTATTTGTGTACATGGCTGCAGTGCTCATGGAGGTCACAGAAGAGGGTGACAAATACCCTGAAGGTGAAGTTACAGATCATTGTGAACCAACATGTGTGTTAGGAACCAAATTCAGGTCCTCTGCAACAGCGGTATGTACTCTTTACAACTGAGCCCTCTCTTCAACCCGTTTGTTTGTTTATAAATTTAACAAACAGACTGGTGGCCATCATTAAGTCCCCTGTTTCTCCCCTCGAATTCTCAGTGGAGTACAGGCAAGTCAGGTCGATTTTGTCTGGGCTGACTGACAATCACATTTCCCAGCTGTTCTCTGGATCCATCAGCTACCATCTAACCAAAGCTCCTGAAGACTCCTGACTGAAGGATTCTCTGATGGTCCTTCTACCAGGAATGTGCCACTCATGAGCTCTCTAGTTCCCAATGTAGGCAGCTTGCCTCTTCCCACAGATGAGAACTTAGATGAGATTCCCCAACCAGATGGACCTGAGCAGATAGTGTCAACAAACAGAATAGCTGCCACAGTCTGCTTGAAAGGCCTCCCACTGCAGAAGCCCTGTGGTTTCATTACATTTTAAAGATCTAAATCAAAAGCTTTAAAGCCATAGACAGAGCACTCAGGTTGTGCACTGACCACAACAATAAAAATTGGAGGTAACAGTAATTTTTCTAAATAGAAAGCTCTACAAAGTAATGTCTCTAACAATCTTATTTTCACCCTTCCATCAGTTCTTTACCCAAGTCTCTAAATAAGGAAAAATAACCTAAATACTAGTTTTCACATAAGTTTACTGTCCTAGATTGTGAGGATAATTCATGATGTTCACTTGTAAAGCACCTTCCCTTTCCTTTCAACTTGGACTTGTGGTATGGTGGTGGATAACTGCATTAGATCTCTTAAATCAGTCTTTCCTAGTGGTTCTTACATACTCCAAAGTAGATGCATAGCTAGTGTGGTAAGAGAATAGTAAAAGTGCTGAGAGGCAGATCATGAATCCTAGGTTAACCAGGATTATTTTTCGCCTACCTATAGTCCCACCTCTCTACCTATGCAATTTTTGTCATGTACATTTGAAAGTAAAGTCATTTTTCAAACATATCAATTACTGGTAATCTATCTTTTCTACAGATTTTCTCTATAGAATGGCAGTTTTCCCTGATGGACTATTTTCAGTGTGACAAGCCATTGTTCATTAGTTTATATGTTCCCCTACCAGTGGGGAGATAATAGAGCATCCATGAAGTCTTTGAAATACAAGTTTGGAAAACTGGAGAAACGAGCTCCCAAGAGAATCCAGGGGGCTGATGAGGCTAGGAGGCAGATGGGCTGTGCAGTGTACTCAGAAGGGTTGGCCAAATGTGTCTATAATGAAATGTGCTTTTGAAGAAAAGTCAAGGACATTACCAAAGAGCTAGAAAGACAGCAGATTTCTGAAGACCGCTCATGGTTTTGCCTTTTTTATTTAGAAGCTCTGAACCAAGTATCAGGGTTGTTTTTAGGAGAATTTGGGATTGTAGATGAACTTAACTTCCTTGGCCACTATCCAAAGACTATTTGTCTGGCCTCTGCTTAGGTCAGATGTTCAAATTTTATTATTATGTACACTAAATTTATGAAGGCAGACACAAACCAATGTATAGCTAGCTGAGCAAAAAGTTGGGCTAAAAACACAAACCAAAATAACAGAAGTTCATATTCTTTCTTCTAACCTTGTAGGTTTGCCTTAATTTAACACATATTTCATTTTGCCTCAGGCTAAAACTAGATGTGGACTTTTCCCAAGACAGGATCTCTTTTTGACAATCTTTGTGGTCTTTCTATGATTAGTCCTAGAAAAAACTGTGCCCTACGAATACTTAATTTCATTGTCTATAAACAGGTTACATAGAAATTAAGGTAAATAACATGAATGCTAGAGTTTAACAACACCTATTTTACATATTCAATCGTATTCTGTTCATGCAACCGATTTGCATTGTACTTAGCCTTGTTATTCCAAATTACAAAAGAGGACACTGAAGCTCAGCAGTGGGGGAAGCTAATTGTCTGATTCTAAAACCCTTTCCATTTTTTCACCACATCATCTGCTTAATGTTTATTTGATGTTTGGAAAACACACTCGGATGTGTCAAAGTTTTCTTGTCTCAACATCAGAAAAAAGGCTTTAATGGAGGAGACAACTTCTCCTCCGGCAGAGAACAGTTGTATGTAGACAATATTTCTGAATATTTAGGCAGTTTCAGAGCATCTGACACTATGATGGAAATAGAATCAAGAGCAGAGATCTTACACTGAGCTTAATTCGCCAACATCAGTGACATGGAACTATGAAAAGAAGATGACAGACAGTTAAACCCTGAAGATACAAAGTCAGGAAGTTGGAGAAATAAACAGCAACCTGTGGAGCAATGCAAACTCCAATATAGTGTGAGGAAAGTACAATTTGCTTTAATATTGGTTGAGAGCAAATTGGCAGCATATAAAATCTAAAGGCTACATACTGTTAAGAATATTCATTAAGGCACATTAAGGCACGTAAAATCTCAAAAAGCTATACATGTCAGAATCCTGACAAATCATGTTCTTAGCGATTGCAGTGCATATTACATTATGCTATTAAGTGGAAATATGTAGTATGCCACTTAGTTTTTTGCCAGTCTGACACAAACTGCTACCACCTGGTAAGAGGGAACCTCAATTGAGGAATTTCCTCCATCAGACTGACCTATGGGCATGTTTGTGGAGAGCATTTCCTTGATTTCTAGTCAATTTAAGAGAGCCTAGCCCACTGTGGGAAGTTCCATACATGGGCACATGGGCCTGGGCTATATAAGAAAAGTAGCTGATCAAGCCTGGTGAGCAAGCCAGTAGGAAGCATTCCTCCATGGTCTCTGCTTCAGTTTCTGCCTCCAGATTCCTGTCTTGCCTTCCCTTTATGATGGACTGTAACCTGAAGCCAAGTAAACCCTTTCCTCACCATGTTGCTTTTGGTCAGTGTTTTATCATAACAACACAAGGGCAATAAAACACATAGGCTATAATCCCAGTTATATTTTGTTTCAGAAAACATGTGCATCAATGCTAAAACTATTGAAGTTTTTGTTTGGGATGCTCTGGTATCTATGACTATGAAGAAATCATCTCCAGATTTAGCATCTTAAAAAGCTTCCATGAACTCAAGGTCTCTGAAGATTTGGAGTAGGGGCATGCCTTCTGGCTCAGGCTCTCTGAAGAGATCTCAGCCTTGCTGATGATATCCAGTCCTTGCAGTCTCTGAAGATTTAACTAAGGCTGAAGGAAACACTTCCACATTCATTTGTATAACTTTGGTAAGAAGTCCTGTCCCTCATCACATGGGGTGCTCATGATATGATCTCTCTTAGAATGAGTTATCAAAAAGAGAAGGAAAGAGGGTAGACGAGAAAGAGGGAGGGAGGGAGGGAGAAGGAATGATACAGAGGAGAGAGAGAGAGAGAGAGAGAGAGAGAGAGAGAGAGCAGAAACTAAGCCACAAGTCACAGTATCTTTTTATTTTCTGATTTTCTATTTATGTGTGTGTGTGTGTATGTGTATGCCACATGCATGTGGGTGCCTGTGGGAGCCAGAAGAGGGCATCAGATCCTCCTGGAGCTGGAGTTACAGGTGGCTGTGAGCTGCTCAGTGTGGGTTGGGGGGGGAGCTGGGGGGGCAAACTCAGATCCTCTGAAAAAGCAACAAGCACTTTCAGCCACTGATCCATCTCTCCCATCCCCATACTATCTCATTTTCCTGAACTTCAGAACTCTATGCACTTTGTTTCTATTTTCCCACAGTACTTTTTATAACTTAATCTCAGAAAACACCACCACTTCTAGTGTGTTCTGAGGTCACAAAGACCAACCTTGATACAATGTAGGGACTATGTGAGAGTATGACTACCAGGATGCAGGATCATTGGAAAGCCATTTGGGATCCCGGCTAGCAAAGCACATTCTCTGGAACACCAAAGTTCACATTCCTCCAAAATAAAGCACCTTTTCACAAAGGTTTCATCCTTTTACTGTATTGGATCAAAGTCTAGACCCCATCATCAAATCAAGTCTAGGTGTAGCTAAGGCTCCTCAGGAGCTTCTTCTTAACTATAGTTGTTCTTGCTAAGAGCACTAACTAAAGAGACAATTTATCTGTCCTCACTGTGTCCAATAGATAATGGTGAGTGTACTGATGTGTTTTTATCAACTTGATTCAAACTAGAGTCAATTGGGAGAGGACAACCTCAATTGGGGAATTGCCTCCATTGGACTGGCCTGTGGGCATGTCTATGGGGCATTTTCTTGACTGCTGGTTGATATAGGAGGGCTCAACCCACTGTGGGTGGTACCATCGGCAAGTTGGCCCTGGGCTGTATTTAAAAAAGGTAGATAGCATGCCTGTAGTCCCAGCACTTGGAAGGCAGAAGCAGGCAGATCTCTGTGAGTTCAAGGCCAGCCTGGTCTAAATAGTGAGTTCCAGGACAGCTGGGGCTACAGGGAGAACCTGCTTCAAAAAGACAAAAAAAAAAAAATAATAATAAAGGTAGTTGAGCAAGCCAGATGAAGCAAACCAGTAAGCTGGGTTCCCCCGTGGTTTCTGTTTCAGTTATGCCTCCAGGATCCTTTCCTTGACCATGAACTGTAATGTGGAGGCTGAAATCAACCTTTTCCTCCCCTGAGTTGGCTTTGGTCAGTATTCATCACAGAAACAGAAATCAAACTAGAGTAGCGGGACAGGAAAGGATAAACGTCTTCTTGTTTAAAAAGAAAATAAATGAGAGGAACACAGGAGCTGGTGGTGAGACATTGTGAAATCCAGCTGAGCAATCATTGGCATTTTCCTGATTAGGGCTCAGTTGTACTTGAACCTAGAACAATTTAATTGATTCTCCAGGACTGTGGACTCTTGGTTCTTCCCTTGAGACATCTTTCATTTTTTCATGGAAAGCAGCACATATTTGTGGTTAGGAGTTTTTCTCAGTCCGATTCCTGATTGTGGGAATATGATGGTCCAAAGGCTCTATTCATTTTGTACAATCTCAGCACCTCCAAGTCAAAGGACGGTTAGCTGACAAGATTTTCTTAAAAGCTTTGAGCATCTTCTGTTAACCCTTTTTAGAGTGTCAGCCAATTAGACAAGAACCATACCCACAAATCTCACTGATATTTGTCCCTGGAGTATAGAGGAGGCTTCAAAACATTGTCTTTAATCTTTCTAGTTCAACCAAGAGTATCTGTGAGGTATAACTTTAGCTTCCTTAATGGGCTTTTGGCCTGACTGAAGACCCACCTTTGATATTTCTCAATTCTTTAAGAATTTTGAAGTCAGATTTTGGGATTTATCTTCGAATCGTGCATTTCAGAGAGTGTTCTAGATTATATTTTTGTTTCGAAGCCTTTTTTATTTATTTTTATTTTATTTATTAGTTTTATTTTATGTGTTTGAGGGTATTGCCTGCATGTATGTGAGTGACCCATGTCATGCAATGCCACGGAGGTCAGAAGAGGGCTTTGGATTCCCCTGGAACTGGAGTTAAGAACAGTTCATAGCCCCCATGTGGGTGCTAGGAATCGAACCCGGGTCCTCTGCAAGAGTAGTCAGTGCTCTTAACTACTGAGCTACCTTAACTACTGAGATACCTCTCCAGCCCTGAAGCCTTTTTTATTAAACTTTTTGTTTAGCGCTCTTTGCTGCTTTGGGCTGAGTTGCGTCTTCCACAAAAAATATGTTGATGTACTCACCCCCCAGTTACCTGTGAATATAACTGCTTTGGAAATAGGGCCTTTGAAGATGGGCTCAAGGTGAGGTACTTAGGGTGGGTCCTGATCCTGTAGGACTGGAGTATTTACAGGAAGAAGAGGCACCAAGGACACAAAGGCAGAGGGACTGCCCTGAGAGCCAAGAGAGTGGCCGCCTACAAACCAAAGACAGGGGTCTCCAAGGAAACCAGCCCTGCTTATACCTGGATCTTGGATTTCCAGCTCTTGAAAAGGTGAAATTCCTATTGTCTAGGGTACTCCATCTGTGGTATTTCATTATGACAGCCTGACCTGACTAAAAAACACCTTCTGAAGATACCTTAAAATATCTTGCAATAAATAATAACACACCATTCTCTGAAAGTCGTTTGTGTTTTGATGTAATTATATATCAGTGTATATAGAATACTGAGATTTGTTTCTATGAAAAATGTATATAGTTGATTTGATTCTGATCTAATGTGACAGCCTGTGCTTCTATTAGCGGACAGACACCTCTTTTACTTCATGCTATAACCTTCCAATCTAATCCTTTACCTTCTTACAGTGGAAGCTGGGGGGATTTATAGCTTTCTGGGATCAAAAGGTGCCAGAAGCTGCCTTGCCTCAGCTTGCTGTGGCTTGAAATAAGGGATCATATTGTGATGAGACGTTGGGCTCAAGGAATTACCAGATCAGGGTGGTTCTATATCAAAGTACTTATTGCTGGGGGCAGGCTCATACTGAGCCAAGTTAGACAGACACAGAAGCAACATCACAATTACTGGGAACCAGATTTGGGGAAGAAATCCCTGAGACATTTTCAAAACAAGGAGAAATTGGCAGCAGGACCCTTTAAAGTAGCTGTCTGTGTCCAGGTACAGGCGTATTTGACTGACTTTCAAGAACATGCTTTCTGACTTGTTCTTTGCCCTGCCTCCTACTACACACACTTCTGGTCACTTATCTTCTTTGCTCTGTTTTCTGCAGAGATTTGAAAACAAGCACCCTGTGTTCACCACTCACGTTAGCTTTCAGCTTAATGAAATATGTATTTAACTTATGTTTCTCTAATCATTAAAATCAGAACAAACCAAGGTCTTTTGTCTACTCTGAAGTTCAAGAAAGAAAGTGAACATGATTTTACTTGAAAAAATGCATTTATTTTATTTATTTGTGTGTATGCATGTGTATATGTCTGTTTGGGTCCACAGAGGGCCAGAATAGGGCATCTGAGCCTTCAGAGCTGGAGTTATAGTTTTGTGTGGAATCCTTGTTTGTTATGTCGGTGCTGGGCTCTGAACTCCAGTCCCCATGACTGGGAAATAATCACTCTTAAATACAGTCAAGTTGGGAATGCAGATTGACTATCACAGGTTCTATTTTTAACTTTATGATTAAAAAATACATACACATATACTTCACAGGGACCACCAATATTTATACATCTTTACTCCCTTGTTTTTGACTTAGTAATTGTGGTTCTTTTAAATATCCTATCATGTAGGTTTTAGAATGAGGGTTTCAAGAAGCTCATGTGGCCCTGTTCCCATTGGCTGTCTTTGGGCCCAGGCCCCTTCCCACTTTTGCTTGCCCAAGTAGCCTGATGAGTTAGCTAGGTCCCACCCACTGGGTAACCATCCCCCTGCTTTGGGCCCAGCCCACTGGGGTTGCTCCAGGGCTCAGAGTCAGAACCAGCCCACCTTGTCTCATCTGCTGGCCTGGGACCTACGCCCCTTCCCACTGCCACTACTGGAGGGCTCCTAACTAGCCTGGTTAGATATCCAATCCCACCTACAAGGTCAGCACTCCCCTGCTTTGGGATAAACTCCAACAAAGCTGCTGCAGTGCTCATGTCTACTCTCCTTCGCTAGTCAGAATGCACCCACCTCATCCCCGCCAACCCAACTGGGCCTAGACTACTTTGTCTTGCCAGAGAGCTGCCTACTTACTGGCCTGGAACCATCTGGTCCCTCTAATTAAAAAAAATCTCCCAGTACCCACCTCATCCCCACCAACCCAACTGGGCCTAGACTACTTTGTCTTGCCAGAGAGCTGCCAACTTACTGGCCTGGAACCATCTGGTCCCTCTAATTAAAAAAAATCTCCCAGAACATGGGAGGCAGAGGCAGGTGGATCTCTGTGAGTTCAAGGCCAGCCTGGTCTATATAGTCAGTTCCAGGTTAGCTAGGAATACAGGGAGACCCTGTCTCAAAAAGAAAAAAAAATCAAAAGTGAGAACTTGAAGCACAGACTAACTAACTACTCATACTTGATCAAAAAGCAACCAATAAAACAGAACTCAGCAAAGGCAGGCTAGAATTTCATATTAGACACATAAACCACAAAGAAATCCATATGCCCAGGTCACAACACGAAAACAAAAATGAAATGAAAAACAAGATAACATGCCCCCACCAAATCCCATCAGTCCTACAGAAGTGTTCTACAATGAGAACTACCCAGAGGAGACCCAGGTCACAGAATTTAAAGGAACAGTTATAAACATGATCAATTAATTCAATGACTTTAAAGAATACACAAACAACTCAGAAAACTCAAAGAGGATAGGGATAAACTCCTGTCTGAAGTTCAAGAAAATCCAAATATAAGAATGATTGAAATGACAAAGACAATTCAGGATTTGAAAAGTGAATTCATGAAAGAGATGGAAATATTGAAGAAAACTCAGACCGAAATGAAGATGGATTTGAAAAACTCAATATGCCAACTTGAGATGACAGAAGCAAGCCCTACCAGCAGAATGAATCAAATGGAAAACAGAATATCAAGACTGGACAACAAAGTTGAAGAATTGGACCACTCAAGCAAGGAATATGAAAAAAATTAAAACACAGGAATAGAGTATGCAGGAAATGTGGGACATCAACAAAAACAAAGACTAACTCTATGCTTCATAGACATACAGGAATGAGGAGAATCTTGGGTTAATTGCATTGACTAGATCTTCAACAGAATTATAGAAGAAAATGTCCCCAAATCAAAGAAAGACATATCTATACAGATACAAGAAGCATAGAGAACACCAAATAGATAGGAGCAGAATAGAAATTCCCCACAACTTATAATAGTGAAAACAGTAAATGTACAGAACAAAGAGAGAATACCGAAAGCTGCAAGTGAAAAGCAATGAGTCACATATAAAGGAAAACCCATCGGGACTACAGTCGACTTTTCAGTGCGAAGTGTGAAAGCCAGAAGATGCTGGAGCAAAGTATTCCAAGTTCTAAATGATCATAGGTGCCAACCCAGAATACTTTACTCAGCAAAACTGTCTATCATAAAGGGGAAAGAAAACTCTTCCATGATACAAATAGGCTGAAAGAATTCTTGTCTATCAAACCAGTCCTACAGAGCCTGCTCAAAGCAATACAAAAGACTGAAGAGAGGAATGGCGGTACCCAAGAGGCTACAGAAAGAAAACAAATGAAGGTATAATTACAGAAACGCAAACAGAACTAAGAACACAAACAGAAAATAAAATGACAGTAACACATTTTCATTACACCTTTCAACAATAACTTCAAATATCAGTGGCCTCAACACACCAGTAAAAAGACAAAGGCTAGTTGAACAGATTAAGAAACAAGATTCATCTTTTTGTGGTATATAACAAATTCATCTTACCTTCCAGGATAGGTACCACTTTAGGGTGAAAGGATGAAAAAAATATTGCTTAGTGCCAAGCAAATGGCACTAAGAAAAAAGTAAGCTTTGTGATTCTAATATCTGACAAAAGTCTTCAAATTAAAATTAATGAGAACATATCAGGGGCTGGAGAGATGGCTCAGTGGTTAAGAACACTGGTTGTTCTTGCAGAAGACCTGGGTTTGAATCCCAGCACCCACATGGCAGGTAACAACTGTCTGTAACTCCAGTCCCAGGGGATCCGAAAGCCTCTCTGACCTCCGTGGGCATTGCATGACATGGGTGTACTTACCTACATGCAGGCAATACATGCATACACATAAAATTAAAATAATAAACAAAATAAAAAAATTAATCAGAACATATCAAGAAGGTCACTTCATTCTGAGCAAGGGAACAATTGACCAAGAAGACATCACAATCATGAATATATAAACAGCAAACTCTGGTGCACCCAACTTCATAAAAACAGTACTACTGAACTTTAAGACATAGATTAACTCAAACTCAGTAATGGGTAACTTCAGCACTCCATTCTTTCCAACTGGACAAAGAATAAACAGAGAAATGTCTGAATTAAATGATATCATACATCAAATGGACCTAACAGACAGCTACAGAATAGTCTACCCAAGCACCAAAGAATACACATTCTATTAACCAGCCTATGGAAGTTTCTCCAAAATAGATGACATACTGGGGCACAAAACAAACGTCAACAAATACTAATTCCATGTATTCAATTGGAACACAACACAATAAAGCTTAAAATCAACAGTAAAAGAAGCTCTAGTAACTATACAAACTCATGGAGATTAAACCACACACTCTTGAATGATGAATGGGTTGAAGAAGAAATCATGAAAGAAAGAAAAGTACTCTTGAAAGTAAACGAAGATGATAATACAACACAACAAAACCTCTGGGACATGTTAAAAGCAGTCCTAAGAGGGAAGTTTATAGCTCTAAGCATCTGTATTAAAAAATCAGAAACCACAACTAAATGACTTAATGGCACAACTCAAGAATCTGGAAAAGCAGGAACAAAGCAAACCCAGCAGATGAGAAGAAATAATAAAAATCAGAACAAAAATCAAATATGTATCCTTATATATACAGACAAGTACCTCTCACAACTCATCAAAGAAGCTTCTTATTACAAGACAGAGATTACTACAGAGTTCTACAACTGGTCAAATGCAGAGAATAAGTATCTGAGATGCCCAGCCCTAAGTGACACGTATACAATGTAACCCCTACACCTAAGGCTCAGGGAACATAGTGGAACCAGGGGCAGAAAGAATATTTATGCATCTCTCAACTCTCACCAGCCAAGCTTCCTCATGCAACAGATGGTGATTTACAAAGAAAGCCACAACTGACCAAACTGCAGAGAATAAGTCTACAGAGTGTGTGCATCTGGATAGAGGACTCCTATATTAAACCTCTACCACCCTGGGTTCAGGGACCAAAGCAGAAGACGGGGCAGAAAAACTATAAGAGTGAGGGGTGGTGGATGACCACAAGGAAAAAGGGTTTTATAGGAGGCTGGGAAATTGCTCATATGAATTCACAGCAATGGGGACAGCATGTACAAGACCAATGCAAGCTCAAACCAGACAAAAATCTAGCATAGAAGTAGGAAATAGTAGGAAATAGGTAGGAAGCCCCGATCCTAGCTGAGGAACTGTTGGCAGTGGATGAGTACTAGGGGAGGGAGAGTTGCTTTTCTTTAAGGGAGTGATGCTAAATAGGTTGACCAGGCACCAGTGGATGAACTTATACTGGGGGACTTTTGGGGACACAAACTTGGCTTGACAGGCCTTAACATATGTGACAGAATGCATGAAATCTGGTGGTGGGGTATGGGGTTAGGGGAGATGGTCTAAATAGGATCAAGATGCATGAAATTCATAAAAATTCAGTAAATTAAAAAAAAATGTCATGTGAGTGAAACAGCTTCTGACTTTTATATATCTGTAAACACTGCCTTTACCCAGTGCATTAGATCTGGTTTGGGATAGTCTGCACAGATCATGAAGTTATCTCTTCAGAGGAATACGTGTTACTCCACTTCTATACGGTCAGTGAAAACTGAAGCTAGCCTAATATTTTCAATTTTTAACCATCAGCTATTATTTTCTATCTGGTTATTTACACAGTATTTCTTTCCTTCATTCTATATTCTTAGGTTTTTATGGATAATCTTCACTGTCTGATTGGATTTAGAATCTCATGGAAACACATTTGTAGGTGTATTTATGAGAGTGTTTAACTGAAAAGGAACATCTTACCCCAAATATGGGTAGTACCATCCCATCACCTGGGGTCCCTGACTGAATAAAAAAGGAGAAAGTGAATTGAGCACCAGTATTCATCACTCTGCATCCTGACTGCAGATTCAGTGTGACCAGCTGCCTCACACCCGTGCAGCCAGGCCTCCTGTACCACAGTGGGCTGTACCCATAAACTGTGAACCCAAATAATCCCTTCCTTCTGAAGTTACTTTTGTTAGGTATTTTGTCACAATAGTGAGAAAAAAACTAATATACAGGCTATAGGCATGGGTTTTCCCCATTAGTATGTTTTTTAAACACCAAGGAAAATATTTTTCCATTGTCTGTGATTATACTATGACTTTCTTCTGGCATTTTCAGGAATACTTGTTTTCCACTGGTTGGATTTCGACCATTTTCCACTCTATTTTCTTCTCTTGCAATTTCACTTTAAGCTTTTTCTTCTATGGTGTTGAAAGGATGGTTTGCAGGTTGCATTCTCTCCATTGTTAACTCTGCATGAATAGGATCTTTGCCCTGAATTGTATCCTTCCCTTTTTGTGTCTGTCTCCATGTATGAAAAGGTCAGGATATGTGGAGTGACTGATACCCACTGATTGTATCCTTGTGGTGTAGCAGAGCCTTACTGCAGGTCTCTGGAGAATGGATTGTAGCAGAATTCGAGCCCAGCTTCCAGCAAGTTCTTACCCAGTATGGCTCTGTTATGTAAGGTGGGTCTTAACTGCTTACCGCTTCCAGGGCTCTTCTGACTCCAGCATATTTCCTGAGAGAATGTTTGTCTCTCTATGCATTGTACCCTCTTCTTTCCTACTTCCTTTGTGTTGGAACAGGTGACATTACTATGTAATCAGCACAAAGATGTTCCAGGGACCCAGTTCTAGCCCTCGTGGTACCTGATTCCAGTATGGATAAGAGCAGCGGCCTGTATTCTGGATCATCAGCCCTGAGCTCGGACCCAACACAAGAAGTGGATGGATGAAGCCTTCTGAGAACTTGTTGGCCAGTCATATTAGATGAAAAGATGAAACAGACAGAACTGAAGTGTCTCCTCAAACCAACCCCACCAACATTATGCATGGTGCCTCTAACCACTATGTTATGGATAGCTATCCATAACAGTACAATATATTATGGGGTTGTGTGTGTGTGTGTGTGTGTGTGTGTGTGGTGTATGTATGTATGTGTGGGAGACAGGTTTGAGCCTAGGGTGAAAGTCTTACTGACAGCCATACAGCAGGCCTGAGGCAACGGCCTGACTGCTGGAGCCACAAAGAATGCCTTGTGACATTTTGTTCCCATTGGCAGATCATGAGACTGATGCCTAGAGCTCACCACTCCCTAATCATCACCCTTAGAATCAAGGTATCCTACTTGCTGTACTGTGATAGGATGCTAAACCTGTTATGCTAATAAGGTATCCTACTTGCTGTGCTGTGGACCACTATCCCTATATAAGCTTGTGCCTTCCTGCAATAAAGCAGACCTGTGTCACTGAACCTGGTCTCCTGTGTCTGAATGCAGCTCCACTGACACAGTCTCCTCACCAGCCGTGGGGTCTGGACCTGACAACTGATCGGAGGAACTAAGAGAGCAGGAGAGCAGCCATAGCTGGAGGAGAGCAGCCACAGCCAGCGACCACAGCTGGCGCCCAACATGGGGCTGGGACCCCCTTTCCACAGAGCTGTAACACTCTGAGCTGTAACACCTTGGGCTCCTGATGACCCCTTTCTAGGTGCTCTTCCCATGGTTGCTCGCTGCTTTCGTTTTGTTCTGCTTTTTCTTCCGGCTCGTGATCTTCAGTTGGGTGTGCCGTTCCTGTCTCCACTGATCATCTTCCTGAATGGTTCCTGAGTCCCTTTGGGTACGTCTTGCAGGGTGAGTGACCTCCAGTATGGGGAATAGTCATCCAGCTGCTGCCAGCCCCTGTGCTGCTGCACTGGTTTCTCTCCTCAGGAGTAGGCAAATTAGGGTAACAGAAAAGGACGTAACTAAGGTTTTAGATGAAGTACTAGCTCTTGCCCCTTGGTTTACAGATTCTTGTTGCTGGGATCCTGAACAATGGGCTCGCATTTTATTCTTGGCCCGGCGTAGAGAAGTCAGGGAGGGATGCCCACAGTCTGGGTTGTTCTACCCTGTTGTGGCAGCCATTCTGGCCTCCCTTCAGGGGGTTTCCCCCGAAGCCCCTGAACAGGACAATCCCCTATTTAAGGAGATAGATTAGCAAATACAACAACAGGATGCTGGGGATGGCCTGTCCCAGGCATTTCCAGTTAAAACAAAACTAATGGATTCTTGTTCTGATAAAACTATGACTGTTAATGATGCTATAAAAAATGAGGAATTGGGGTTTGAGAGCTCCCCTGATGAAAAACAGGAAGTCAAGATTGCCTCTGCCCCTCCATTACCGGGCAGTGGCTACCCTCTGCCATCTTGTATTAGCTTTGATGGAAAACAGGAAGTTAGGGCAGCCTCTGCTCCGCCATTGCAGGGCAGTGGCTACCCTCCGCCATCTTGTATTAGCTTTTATGGAAAACAGGAAGTTAGGGCAGCCTCTGCTCTGCCATTACAGGGCGATGGCTACTTTCCACCATCTTGCACTAGCTTTAAGGAAGTTCCCCTCCAGTCCATCTACCTCTCCTTTCTGGAGGAGGACTGGAAGCCCCTCCCACCTAGTCCCCTCTTCTATGATACAATGGTAGATTTTCCACAGTTTTTCCTGGTTACCATCAATCAGGGACTACAGAACCCTATGTCTGGAATCTATATACTCATGATACCTTAAGGAAGCTGCGTAAGGCAGCAGTTGAGGATGGCATTCACTCCCCCTGGTTTGGTCAGTTATTAGATACAGTCACTCAGCCAATACCCCCCATGATTGGCAGAATATTGCCCGTGCCTGCTTACAGGGAGGTGATTTCCTTTTATGGAAAGCTGCTTACCAAGATGAATGTGAACAACAGGCAGAGTGCAATAGAAATGCCAATGTCCAAAACATTGGAATTGATGCTCTAGTAGGACGTGGCAATTTTGAGACCCCCTAAGCTCAGGCACAGGGACCTCCCCGCTACGTTGAGCAAGTACAGCTTTGCGCACTTTGTGCTTTTCGAAGTATGCCGACTCACGATGATACCAAATTAACCAAATTAATACAAAAACCAGGCGAGTCTCTGATTTTGTTGAGAGATGCCAACAAAGTATAAATAGAAAGATCAGTCATCAGGGAGCTGCCGATGCCTTGCTCAGGATCTTGTATATGAAGGCTGCTCTACAGAGTGTTGCCTTGCCATAGGACCCGTTAGACACAAGGATGTCTCTGAATGGATTCTGGCCTGCCAAGATGTAGGGAATGCTCGGGCCCATGCCGCAGCCCTTGCTGAGTCACTGGCTGCTCATCAGCCTCAGGCAGAGATGGAAAAAGGCAAATGTTGGGCCTG
>NW_008356240.1:761046-763598 GCF_000622305.1 Nannospalax galili
GGGCAATGGGGTACTGCTCAGCCCTGCCCATAGAGAGGAAGTAAGGGAATACAGCCCCCACATCCGTTGGATGATGCCTATTGATTTGCATAAGCCTAGGATGCAACTTTCCCTAGATGGCCATAAGTTTAAAGGCCTAATTGATACAGGGCTGATATTACTGTAATCAGACAGGAAGAAGCCTTGTCTCATTGGCACCATAAGCCTGGGCCCCCTATACAATGTGTTGGGGGCTTACAAAATACTTTACAGGTCCAACGTCCTGTGGTCTGGGATGACCCGGATGGCAATACAGGAGCTATTAAACCACTCCTAGCTGCAGGGCTTCCCCATAACCTGTGGTGGGGGGAGATATCCTCTGCAATGTGGAGGTTGTTCTAACTACCAATGACAAAGCCTTTTATGATGACCGCATTGTAGACCAGCAGTTAGTTAATGCCCCCCACTCTCACCCCCAATTCTATCGGCCACTGCTCCTCTGCCCAAGCCGCCCCCAATCAAACTAATGTAGGACACTAAAGCTCCCATATGGGTGGAGCAGTGGCCTCTTCCTTCACATAAATTAGCTCATTTGATCTCCTTGGTCCAGGAACAGTTATCCTTGGGTCACATTGAGCCCTCACTTAGTCCTCATAATTCTCCCATTTTTGTTATACAAGAGAGATCAGGAAAGTGGAGACTTTTACATGATTTAAGGACTATTAATGAGCATATGAAGCCTTTAGAGCTTCAAACCCTTCAAACAAGAATGCCTCACCCTACCGCTATTCCCAAATAGTGTGCAATTATTATTATAGATATTAAGGACTGTTTCTTTTCTATTCCTCTTCATGATGATGATAAGCCCTATTTTTGCCTTCTCTATACCTGCCACTAACCATAATCTTCCAGTTCAACGCTATCAATGAAAGGTTTTGCCTCAGGGCATGAAAAACAGTCCAATATTATGTGGCCCATGCCTGCAGACATTTGCTGACTGAGGTTTATATTTTACATTATATGGATAACATTCTTATCGCCCATAAAGATCCTAAGATCTTACAAGGAGCTTTTCAAAAATGTCAAAACAAACCTCCAGGCATTAGGTCAGATAAAATACAGTTATATTATTGACACTTATTCCAATGTCCATTTTGTATTGGCCTGCTCTGGTGAGACAGCTTCTCATGCCATGGTCAAATATGCCATGGTCCTTATGGGAATTCCTTGGCAAATAAAAACAGATAACGGTCCTTGTTATGTTTCTGCTACCTTCAGAGAGCTCTATTTGTATTAAGTTTTCTAAAATTTGACTCTAATGGCCTCCCACCAGCAATAAAGCATTGGGGGGCACTCACTCAGCCCACTCCTGCCCCCATGGTGAGATGGAAGGACCCTCTCACAAGTGAATGGGAAGGTCCACACCTATTATTAACACAAGGGCGAGGCTATGCTTGTGTTTCCAGATAATCTTCCAGCCCCCATTTGGATCCCAGCCCAGAACATCAGAATTGCCTGCGATGGAAAACCTCCCTCCATAACCACCGACCCCAGAGATGGCAGCCCTGACCCTGGAGGAAGCAGTGCACCTCTCAACCACCGAGAGATCAATCCAGTGTCACAGACCACGAAAGCCACTAACCTGGGGAGACCTTGAACATCTCTCTCCACAAACAGAGACATTAGCTAAGCTAAATCCTCAATCCAGAGGAAAACCTTTGTCTGTGTCCCTTATTATGTGTGCCATCATTACTGCTAACTCCTGATTTTTGGATCCTGCATTGTTAAGGGTCTTGATAATTTTGTTAAAACTCGTATTTTTCTGGTTCAGTTAGCTGTTGCCCCACCTCCAGATCTTGCCAGGCATGTCTCTGCAAACAAGGACCCGCTGTTCCTTGCCCTTACCAACCTATAATAATAGAGATATGAAAATTTGGCTTGAGCATAGGAGTAAAATCTTATAGAACAACCATGCAATGGACCTGAGACAACAGCTCGACTGCCAGAGCCACAGGAATTGCCTTGCGATATATACTCCTGTTGGCAGACTGTGAGACCGATGCCTAGAACTTGCCACTCCCTAATCCCCATTGTTACCTCAGATGGGATGACCTTGCTCCATCGGCTTTTATTGAATTCTTAGCCCCTTAAGAGGCTTTTGCACGGGCCAACACTTGATAAACTGCCTCTCCCTCTGCCGGACCATACCAAGGGACTCACCCTTCAAGGGCTGGTAGTCGATGACAGGTAACATCTCAAAAGATGGGACAACCTAAGACAGGTACAGTCCATAATTCTGGGTGACCCTTGAGGTGGGGACAACAATGCCGAGGCAAAGAACCTCGACTCCCACTGGTTGGCATGGAGTTGGCCCAGCCTGCTCTCGAGGAAGCTCACCATCTTAGGGGAGGGGCTCTTGATACAATGACCCCCCTGAGCCATTCTACTTTGCCTTGATATATCTGGACTGATATCAATATGCTGTGTATTCTAAACTATACCTCACCTTTAAAAATAAAAAAAAGGGGGAGATGTGCGAGACAGGCTTGAGCCTAGGGTGAAAGTCTTATTGA
>NW_008356240.1:763838-767790 GCF_000622305.1 Nannospalax galili
AATAAGGTATCTTACTTGCTGTGGTGTGATTGGACCACTACCCCTATATAAGCTTGTGCCTTCCTGCAATAAAGCAGACCTGTGTCACTGAACCTGGTCTCCTGTGTCTGAATGTGGCTCCGCTGACACAGTCTCCTCACCAGCTGTGGGGTCTGGACTGAACAACTGATCGGAGGAACTAAGAGAGCAGGAGAGCAGCCATAGCTGGAGGAGAGCAGCCACAGTCAGCGACCACATGTATGTAGGTAGGTAGGTGTGTGTGGGTGGATGCCCATGCATATATGTACACGTATATGTGGAGACCAGAGGTTTGACATGAGGTGTCTTCCTCAATCATTTCTCCATTTCCATTCTCCTTTTGTTGAGGCAGGGTCTCTTGCTGAACATGGAGCTCACTGATTGGCTAGAAGGGCTGTTCAGCAAGCCCAGGGAGCCTCCTATCCACACCTCCCCAGAACTGGAATTACAGCTATGTGCCACCACATTGGTTTTTTTTTTTTGTTTTTTTTTGTTTTTTTTTTTTGGGTTTTGAGGATACAAACTCAGGTCTTCGTGTTTGCACAGCAAGCACTTTTACCAACTCTGCCATCTCCCCAGCTCATGCATTATGTTTTTACAGAGTCATGCATGAGTATTTTAATAGGAAATACAATGCATCTCAGACACACGATGCTAAGTTTTACATATGTACGATGCAATTTTCTCCCAGAAGACAGTTTATTTGTTATATATCTAAAATGGTGATTTCTCATTTTCAATGAAGGCTGAAAACTACAGTCCTCACCTACCAGGGCAGCCAAACGATGCTTATAGGTTGGGTTCTAGAACTGGACACGAAGGGGTTAAACAGTAGCATCCTGTGGCTGCGTTGTCAAACAGCCTGAACAACCCTGGCCACTTCCCCAAGCTTATAATTAAGCTGATTCATCCCCTACTAAATTTAGCACATAGTTAAGCTATACCTTAAACATATGTCAAAAGGAAAAAAAGTGTTAACAGTGTATCTTTACCTTATAGTAAATTCTGGTCACCAAACTCCACTGAAGAACCCTTTCATGAAAATTCACTGCTTTCAATAGAAAGGCAAGTTTGCCCACCATGTCAATGTTAAACGCCAGGGCACTGGAGGAAAAACAGCAACCGCTGTTATTAGTTTGGTTTTACAAAAAAATTTCACTTAAAAGAGAAACCAATCATTTTTTCTTAAAACAAACAAACAAACAAACAAACAAACAAACAAATGGCTAGCCAGACAGCTCAGTGAGTAAAAGTGCCTGTCACAGAAGCCTAAGGACTTGAGTTCAGTTCTTGAACTCCATGTGGAAGATGGGGACCAAGTCCCAAAATTTGTCCTCTGACCTTTACATGTGTACCATGGGGGGGGGAGAGAGAGAGAGAGAGAGAGAGAGAGAGAGAGAGAGAGAGAGAGAGAGAGGATGTAATGGGATATATATATTTAAAACAAATAAGCAGTTTTCTTCCCATGGGAGAGTATTGTCAACACCCCACCCCCACCTCTCATTGGTGCTTCTTTTTAGTACTTTTCTGGTAAACTCTTGGCTGTTGCTTATTCTACATATTTAGCCTTGTGGTGTAGAAATAATTTGGCTTCCTACTTTTTCTATTGACTATTACATTTCAAGTAATATTTAATATTTTACATGTAACTTTTCTTTATCAACAGTTACAGAATTTCCACCAAGTGAGATTATAATAACATATTCAACCATGGTTGAATAGCTGTTGAATTTGATTATTAATAGTCAAATATATGTATCACAGAGTATTAGTGAATATTTATAAATGTATTAATATTAAAAATCATGCTAAGCGCTTGCTGTGAATTATTCAACATTTTCCATGATTCTAGTATGTATATATCAATATATAGTTCAAGAACCTGAGGCTCAGAAAATGCAGTGACACACTTATGGTCACACAGAGAGAGCACAGTCCAGCTTGGGTGCTTTTTATTTTGGGAAACACAAGTGCTTGTGAGAAGAGCGGTCCCAGAGAGCTGTGGGCAAGCACAGAGAAGCTAGACTGTGCTTCCCTCATCAGACAACGGTTCCATCTTCTCCATTTGGCAAATGGGGACATGGTGGCCCTGTTCTGTGACCTCCACATGTGTGCTGTGGCATGGGTGCACCCACCCAAGCCCACTTCCCACAAATACATAATTAAATCGAATTTTTAAAAGCATATGGGGTTAGTTCATACTTGGGGCTTCCCATAGCTTCCCCTATATCCTGGGAAAGGAAATAATTATATGACCCAAATAACTTAGATCCCCAATAACAAAACGTTAAAAACCCAAATAGCTGTTGTACATTCTAGGCAGAGGAGACTTTCAGGAGCCAGAATGCCAAGTGCTGAATGAACAGTCTCTCTCCATGGAGACAGGGGAGGCAGAGGGAGGTTATTTACATGCCAGTTCCTGGGAAATCTGTATTATTATATATCAGTGCTCATTCTGAGTCTGGTTTCAGAAGGCTGAGCTCCTCACTGAGTCTATTTAATGAAAGGTATAAGGAACTTTCATGGTTTATTTTTAAAATGTGTTTTAGTCATCCAGGGCTATTCCTATGAAACTTGGAGCTGTGAGTGTTTGTGTTGGAAACTCCCTTTGTGTCTTGGGATATTTATCACAGGTCAGCAGCAGCTCTCCTGAGGCTGTGATCTGTCTTTGCTATAAGCAGGAATCTCACCCACCCACCCAAGTCCCCTGTGAGCCCTAGCAAGTCACCTAGGCAGAACGCTTTAAAACTTGGAATATTGCTAAAGGGGATCCCCTTGTAACTGCTTGTTTTACAAGGAAGTCAAGATGGCTATAGAAAACTAGATTCAATGCAAATATATATTATTGGTCATCAGAGAAATGGAGATGAAAACTGCAGTGAAGAAGCGCTCTGCATCCAACAGTGCGACTAAAATTAAATACACTGAGCCAAATGCTGCCAAGGACAAAGAAACCAGAACGCTCACATTTGCTGATAAAAGTGTAAAATAGTGAAAGCCACTCTGGAAAGCTCACACGGCTTCTCATAAAATTAAACAAACACATACGTTATGACCTAGTAATTCTGTGCCTACTATTTGCCCAAGTGAAGAAATAAATGTTCATAAAATGGTTTATATAAGAATATTCATAGCTGTTCTACTCATTGGAGTGAAAAACTAGAAACATCCCAGGTGTCTATTCATCATAAGAGAATGGAAAACAAGTCACAGTATACCCATAAAATAAAATACTACTCCGTAATAAAAAGGAAAGAACTAATACACAAGACGCCATGGATAAATCTCAAAAAGTATGATGTATGATGCCTGTGGCAGCTACAAAAGGGACTGTATGTTCCATTTACTTGAAGTCCAAGAATGGGAAACTCTAATCTTCGGTGGAAAATTATCAAAAGGTTTGTGGTTGGGATACAGAGAGAAAGGACATGAGAGAACTTTCTGGAATAGTGGCAATGATCTGTAGCTTTTTAAGTTTGTGTGTATGAGTGTTGGCCTGCATGTGTGTAAGTGTGCCAATGTGCATATCTGGTGCCCCTGCAAACCAGAAAAGGGTGTCAGATCCCCTGGAACTGAGTTAGACCATGTGAGCCACAATGTGGGTACTGGAAACCAGACCCAGGTCCTCTGCAAGAGCAGCAAATGCTTCTAACCCTGAGCCATCTCTCTAGCCTCCTTTGTTTTTTTTTGAGATCTCATGTAGCCCAGAGTAGCCTCAGACTTGCTGTGTAGCTGAGGATGACCTTGACCATTTGTTTCTTTGAAATAGGGTCTCCCTGTAGCCCCAGCTGGCTAGAACTCCCTATGTAGACAGGTAGACAGGCTGGCCTCCATCTCAAAGAAATCCACCTGCCTCTGCCTCCTATGTACCACCATGTGTGGCAGTCTTGAACTTTTTTTTTTTTTTTTTGGTCTTTTTTGAGACAGGGTCTCT
>NW_008356240.1:768365-769937 GCF_000622305.1 Nannospalax galili
CACTCCAGAGCAAGTCAGTGTCTCCACTCCCTTCAACACCTGGAGCATCTGTGGTGCTCTGGGCAGGTGAGGGCTGGGAAGGTAGCATGGCTTGCCTGCAGGAGGGTGGGAGGCAGCACTTGCTAGGATAAGCAAGGACAGAGATGGGCTGTACCTACAGTCAGCACAACCTTCCAGCACACCACCTTCTTGGCCTCATGAAGTCTTTCTGAACCATGTCTGATTGCCCCACAGTTCAAATGAAGGATAGCCTTGGGTGTCCCTACAAATGGCTGCCTGCTTAGAGAAAATTCTTAGAACTAGGGCGTCCTCAGCCCATCTTTCATCATACCCCTGCCTTCTCCTGGGTCCCTCCCCTGGGCATTGTCATTGCTACTGACTGGCTTCCTACTGCTCTACTGGAGTATGAGTCCCATGGGATCAGAGCCCAGTCACTGCAGCATCACCAATGTGTGCAGCAGTGTCCAGTGCACAGGGTGGGCTGAAAATGCATTGGTGATAAGAGTTTTCCTTAGCAGATAAACAAAAGTGTGGGATTTAAGTGAATAAACACAGACACATGGAACAAGTAAGACCTAGCTGTGTAGGAGAGACCTGTGTACTGTTTAGGAGGTTAATAACCGAGACAAAAAATAAAATAAATGGGCTAGAACTTTCCAAATATTTACAATTGGAATACTGCCTTTGGCACATCTCATATCTACCCTGGAAAGTTTGCAGGGGGATCTAGATTTGCATATGGGCAGGAGCATGTCATGTTCAAAATGATGGAAACAAGTCCTGCTCTGCTGTCTGGCAAAGAAATGAAAGTGCAGATGATTTGCAGCTAGATGCAGAACAAGTTTCCTAAAAGGATGAAACCGATGCAGCTGGGGAACTATACTCTTCTCTCAACTCTTTATACATTGGAAGATATTCAAACTAATAAGTTGAAGGGAAAACTGGTATATAAAATCCTCACTCAGGGTTATAAATATTAAAAAAGAACACTTCCTATAGTACATGAGGCCCAACTAGGACGTAAAAATGAAGAGAGACTTTAGTGAAGTCATTCAAGCTTTAAGCTAAACTGCAGTTTCAATAAACAGCTAAACAGCAATAAAGAAAAGAAGAGACGGACTAGAGGTTTTTAAGTTTCAGTTCATGCCACTGGCTATGAGAATAAAGAAAAGAAGAGATGGACTAGAGGTTTTTAAGTTTCAGTTCATGCCAATGGCTATGAGAAAGTGCAATGCCTCCCTTTATTATATTTTCCATGTTTTAATCAGGATCGTGAGACTACATTTTCTTTTTTTATAGTTTACTTATTATTTTTATTTTATGTGTATGCCTGTATTGCCTGCATGTAGGTAAGTGAACCCATGTAATGCAATGCCAAAGGAAGACAGAAGAGGCTGTCGGAACCCCTGGAACCGGAGTTACAGACAGTTGTTAGCTGCCATGTGAGTGCTGGGATTCAAATCCAGGTCTTCTGCAAGACAGTGTCCTTAACCACTGAGCCATCTTTCCCGCCCTGAGATCATATTTTCTAATAGCTCTTTTGGAAATTAGTTCAATATATTTGGGTTGTGG
>NW_008356241.1:0-478 GCF_000622305.1 Nannospalax galili
AAATGAGCCTAACAGACATATACCGAATATTCCACCCAAGCACCATAGAATATGCTTTCTATTCAGCACCCCATGAAACTTTCTCCAAAATCGACCACATACTGGAGCATAAAACAAACCTCAACAAATACAAAAAGATTAAAATAATTCCGTGCATTCTATCAGACCACAATGCAATAAAGTTTAACATTAACACTGGAAGAAACCCTAGTAGCTACATGAACACATGGAGATTAAGCAACACACTCCTGAATGATGAATGGGTCAAAGGAGAAATTAAGAAAGAAATAAAAGTATTCCTGGAACTAAATGAAAAGGACAATACAACACAACAAAATCTCTGGGATATGTTGAAAGTAATCCTTAGAGGGAAGTATGTAGCTTGAAGTGCCTACATTAAAAAATCAGAAAGAGCACAAATAAATATCTTAACATTGCAACTCAAGAGACTTGAAAAGCAACAGCAAACGAAACCCAA
>NW_008356242.1:0-865 GCF_000622305.1 Nannospalax galili
CGCTCCGTGGAAAGGCTGTTCAATCATCAAGAGTTATTGTTAATAAATAGCATTTCTATTTAATCAACAGACAGGTCGAGAAATCGTCTAAACCGATGGGTACTACAAAAAGCCCCTGCGCTCCCTGCAGTGGCTATGCTCCCGTGGACAAGCCGAAGCTCCTGGCCGTGTTCATTCACATGGAATACTATCGCAGCATTCGAACAGTGGCGCAGGGCCAGCCGGCATTAATGACTTATTTCCACTAAATCGTTATCAACAATCTGCTCCCCAGGTTTCCTAATTCACAGCCAGGGTGTGGTACCCGCCGCTAGATGTCTATTAGTTGTGTACTTTCAAAGGCGAGCTCAGCCTCTAGGCCAGAGAGGCTATTACATGTACTGAAAAAGGCCCCAGGGCAAAAGGGGAAACCAGAATTGGGGGGAAGGGGTACGGAGGGAAAAGTAGCTGCCCCTCCTCTAGGTTTCTCCTCCGGCCTCTGCTCAGATCACATCTACCTCCCACATCTAGCCTCCCTCCTCGCTGTTCCCGGGCTCTGCCTCATCCCAGATGGGGTTTGCACCCGTGCGCGGTACAGGCCTCCGTCTGGGGCTGCGGGAGACGCACCCTTTCCAGACACAAGCCCCTTACCCGGCGGGAGGACAGGAGACGACAGCTGCGGGCCCGGGGGACGTCGGGAAGCGGGTCCACCCGCCCCGTGATTCTCGGGGCTTGAGCGTGGCTCCGGATCGCAGAGCTGGCCGCGTCGCCCAAACTTCCCCGGCTCCCACGCCACCGCCGCCCCCTCAACCCACCCAGCTGCTTTTAGCGCTCAGTGATGCTGGCGGATGCTGGGTTTCGCTGGATCCGCCCCGGGGGCGGGGCC
>NW_008356243.1:0-336 GCF_000622305.1 Nannospalax galili
TCTTAAAAGCTTTATTTCATTTATGTGTCTTTGTGTATTCACACACATGTACGCAGGTGAGACCAGCAGTCCAAAGAGGGTGTTCGATCCCCTGGTGCTGTAATTACAGACATTTATGAGTCACCCATTAAGGTGCTGGGAACTGAACTTGTGTCCTCTGCAAGAGTACCATGCACTATTAACAGCTGAACCATCTCTCCACCCCTGTTTATTGGGCTCCTTGAAAACAAAATTGATGATGATGATGATGATGATGATGATGATGTTGATGATTATGTGTGTGTGGGGGGGAACAATCTCAGGTGCTGCCAGCTCCATCTTCCTTATTTCAGGCAG
>NW_008356244.1:0-314 GCF_000622305.1 Nannospalax galili
AACATTTCGAAGTCATATGGTAACATTGTGTTGGCACATTGGATCATTGTAATGTCATACTGGAGTATTGTAATGTGACAAAAGAACATTGTGAAGTTATATTGTAAAACTGTAATGGCACATTGGAGCAATATAATGGCACATGGGGCGATAGTGTTGGCACATTGGAGAACTGTGATGTCACATAGGAGCACTATGATTTCAAAACGGAACACTTTGAAATCATATTTGAACACTGTTCTGGCATATTGGAGCATTATGAAGTCACAATGGAGCCTTGTAATGTCACATTGGATCATTGTGATGTCACAATG
>NW_008356245.1:0-287 GCF_000622305.1 Nannospalax galili
AGACTTAACCCTTCTGGTCCCAATATCTCTGTCTTTCCCTTAAAATCACTGTATGCTACCTCACTGCCATGATGCACACCCAAGGAACCTGAATAGTTCCTGACCTATATGTTTTTTTCCAGCTGAAACACAGATACTAAAAATTCAAAGCTAGTATCCATGTATGAGCGAGAGCACACAGCGTTTGTGTTTCTAGGTCTGGGTTTTCTCACTCAGGATAACTGTTTCCAGTTCCATCATCTTCTGTGAATTCATAATTGCCTTCCCTTAAGAGCTAATATTCCTTT
>NW_008356246.1:0-328 GCF_000622305.1 Nannospalax galili
AAGCAGGCCTCCAGGCAGCCTGACCCCACTCTGGTGATCGTCAGCCTCCATAGGGGCCATACCACGCCCTCTTTCCTCAACATCTCCTCCACCCTCCGCTCTCCTTTCAGCTCTTCCTAGTCTGTCCATACGTGGCACCCCAATAGTCCTCTGTCCTTGACATCCAACATCATGCTACCCTCCCTGAAGTTTTGATTCATTCACCCATTCATGCCTTCATTTGCTAGGCTGAATGACACTGGGACATCAGTTTTCCTTTCTGAGCCTCTGTCCCCCTCTGTCAGTATGATGGGAACAGGAACCATCAGAGTCGTGAAATGAAGGTACA
>NW_008356247.1:0-511 GCF_000622305.1 Nannospalax galili
GTCCCCTCCCACAAACCAGAATTGTGTTCCTGTCATACAAATCTGTCCCCTATGGCCCCCTTGTACTCCTGCAACTATGGTTCCTTTCCATGAGCCAAAGTTGTGGTCTGCTGCTACAAACTAGCTGTGATTCATTTCAATTAGCTGGAGCTGTAGTTCACTCCCATTAGCCAGATGTGGTGTTCCCCTGCCTGAGCAGGGAGCTGTGATTGATTTCCATGAGCTGGGGCTGTGATCCCCTCCCATGAACCTATATATGTGGCCGGCTTCTGTGAGGTGGAACTGTTCTCCCCTACTGTAATTTGGAGCTTTTATCCCCTCCTGTCAACTTTAGCTGTGATCCTCTCTCATAATCTAGGCCCTTGGTGCTTCCTGTGAGCTGGTTCAGTGGTTGCCTCCCCAAGGACCCAGGTGGTGCATTGCAGTTGTTTTGACTGTGTTGGGATTTTCTGATGACAAGGGAGATTTCTGTCATTTATAGATTCTAGTCTTGGGAGAACTGATTCTCTAT
>NW_008356248.1:0-941 GCF_000622305.1 Nannospalax galili
AATTGGTAACTATTTCTCTTGCTTGTTTTCTAGAGATTTGAAAACGTCTTCCCAAGGTCTCAGAGGTCACATGGAACCCCGAATGAAATTGAGAAGCCAATTGTACGGAACCAAGAGTCATCAAGGCCATGATTTTTGTGGCTTTGTCTGCCAAATCGTTGCCAAGGGCCACAGGTCCAGGGAGGCCCGCATGAGCCCCAATATGGGCAATACAAAATGGCGATTCTCTGGACCACATCGCCCGTTGTAAGGCCTCAAATATAGTTGCTATACTTGAACCCTGCTCCATGATCCCCACCGTTTCCAACAGCTGGACCGCATTTACAACATAAATGGAATCTGAAATGATATTAAGGGGGCCCAAGTATTTTTCAAGAACTTCTAGAACCATGAGGCATTCTATCTTCTGGGGGGAAGCTTCCCCAAATGACTTGACATATATTCTGGAGTCTATTACATAGGCTCCTTGTCCATTACTGGATCCATCTGTGTAGATGGTCATAGCCCCTTCTATGGGCATGGAGGAGGTCATCCTTGGAAATATTATGGGGTGTCTTTTTATAAACTGAAGTAGTGGGTGTTTTGGACAATGGCTATCAAAGGTACCTGGGCAGATAGCATGCAATATAGCCCAATCATCTGAAGCTGCAGCCAGAACTTCCAATTGTTGTTTGGTATAGGGAAGATAAATGATAGAGGGATACACCCCAAAATACTCCATGGAAGTCTTCAGTCCTCCAAATACAACTCGGGCCATAGCTGCAGGGCACCAGTCTAAGACCTTTTGAGGCGTGGCCTGAAGGTGCATCCACAATAAGGGTCCTTCTTGCCATAGCACTTCCGTAGGGAGTCTTTCTGTTTGTACAATTACCAAATAAAAAGGCTTTGCCACTTCAATTCGTTGTAACTGCGCTGTTTCTAATGCAATCTCTACTCTTCTC
>NW_008356249.1:0-854 GCF_000622305.1 Nannospalax galili
TAGGCCCTTCCCTCAAGGCCTGGTTTCCTTTCCTGCTACAGATGGATAAGGACATGGCTGCACCGGTGCTGTGAGGCTTCGTGGAGTCCAATGTGAACTCAGTAAAGCACAAGTCTGTGAGAGGTGGCAAGAGTCATCACGACCCAGTTCCTCTCTTTGAGGGTTGTGGTGGTCTTGCCCGCAGTTCTTGTCAGGCAAAAAGATGTTCTGGAAATGTTTCAGAGTCTGGCTCAGACCTGTGTGGAGAGGGGGCCAAGAATATCTGTAGGCTGCTTTTGTCACATGTGCTGTGCCCTGAGTTGTGTGACAAGTCTGTAGAGAGAACACTGGCTCTTTCTTTCCCTGCTTTAAAAGTTGACTGTGCTTCATGCAACATTTAGAAGATGTTGACCTTAATTTAAAATTTGGCACATTATGCAGTGGCTTGTCATTTGCCATGTATCAGAGAAAAGAACATTGGACTGGTAAACTTATTTTGCTTATGTGACCTGTTTATTCTTAGCTTTAGCTCTGAGGAGAGAAGTGAGTGGAGCATTCAGTGATGAGGAGAATGGAGGCGAGTACCTAGAAGAGACTGGGTCTTCTCGGGGAGGAGGCCTGGTTCAGAGCCCCAGCTCTGGGCCCAGCAGTGCAGTGCTCATGTCTTAGAACTCCGGTTCCCTCAACAGAAAAGCAGAATTCAATAACAGCTTTGCCTGTTTTCATGTATAGATCCCAGACCTGGCACCCCTGTGATCATCGACCAGGACTCTCATTCCCCTGTGTTTCATTCTTGTCAGAGCAGAGCGGAGGCTGTCGCCTTATCTCTCATACTTTTCTGTTTTAGCAGGTGCTGAGGAGTGGGCTGTACAAAT
>NW_008356250.1:0-345 GCF_000622305.1 Nannospalax galili
AGTCCCCTCATTGCCAACTTCCCAGCTTCCTGATCAGGGAGACAGACCTAAATATTCAGGACTCCTACAAATCTACTACTCAGTAAGACCTTGAAATACTGACCAATTTTTCTTTCATGCTAAAACAAAAGGAACTACGTTTCATAAACAATATTAACAGGATCAAAATTAAACAAAAACAGAGTAGAAGGTACTTTTGAACACACAAACAATAAGAACATCCATATGCACAAATGGCAATGCAACAACACAACACAAATAATGTGAAAAACTGAGAAAATATGCCCAAGCTAATGCATGAGCCTTATGGAAGTGTATAGAATTGAGAACCACCTGTAGAACCCC